>NW_028270140.1:90614304-90925554 GCF_037043375.1 Chiloscyllium plagiosum
AGATTTTGGGGATGAGGTAGAAACAGGCGGTGCAGGTTTCTGGGGCTATGAGGTTAGAGGCTGTGGATGGGAGATCCCCAGAGGTGATGAGGGTATGGATGATCTGAGAGATGATGGTTTTGTGATGAGGTTGTGGTTGAGGGAGCAATAGGAGGGGGTGTCCGTGAATTGATGCCTGGCTTCAGTGGTGTACAGGTCAATGCAACAAACTGCCACTGCCCCCACCCCGTCTGCTGGTTTAATATTTTGAGAGGGTGAGAGGTTGGAGTGGCACTCTTCAACCACATCCTGATGCACCTCTGGCCTGAACCTCTTCAACACCATCCTGAAGTATATGCTTTTTCAGCGCCACACTTTTCAATTCTGATCCCCAGCATTTGCAGTCCTCACTTACTCCTAGTTGCTGTAACCTTACTGTGAAGCCTCTTCCAAGGATGCCAACCTTGAAGAGGTTCTCCTCCTGCCTCCACAAGGCTCTCGGTGATTCTCTCCCTCCCTGCACCCCCAGGTCATCTTCTCTGCGCTGAACCGCTTCAACCACATCCTGAAGCACCCTCTCACCCTTAAGTTCACCTGGACCATCTTGGACACCTCCCTCCCCTTCCTGGACCTCTCCATCTCCAGCGACCGACTCAACGCAGATGTCTGTATTAAACCCACCGACTCCCACAACCTACCCGGACTACACCTCCTCCCAGCCCACCTCCTGTAAAAATGCAAATCCTTAGTCCCAACTCCTTTGCCTTTGCCACATCTACTGCCAGGAGCAATTCCACTCCAGGACATCACAGATAGCCTCCTATTTCAAGGACCACAATTTCCCCTCCAAGATGATCAACGGTGCCCTCCAGTGAATCTCCTGCACTTCGCACACTTCCACCCTTGAAATCCAACACTCCAGCCACAACAAGGATTAAACGCCCCGATCCTCACCATCCACCCTACTAACCTCTGGATACAGTGCATTATCCTCTGCCATTTCCACCATCTACAATCAGATCCCACACCAGAGGTATATTTTCCTCCCTACCATAATCTGCAGTGACCATTCCTTCCATGACTCCCTCATTAGGTCCATGCTCCCCACCAACCCAACCTCCACACCCGGCAGATTCTCTTGTTACCACAAGAGGTGTAAAACCTGCTCCCACACCTCCCCTCTCACCTCTGTCCAAAGCCCTAAAGGATCTTTTTACATCCGGTAGAGATTTTCCTGCACTTTCATCTACTGTGTCTGTTGCTCTCAATGTGGTCTCCTCTACATTGGGGAGACAGGATGCCGATGGACGAAACATTTCAGGGAACATCTCTGGGACACATATAACAAACAACTCCACTATCCTGTGGCCAACCACTTCAAGTCCCCCTCCCACTCCACCTAGGACCTGCAAGTCCTGGGCCTCTTCCACCGCCAAATCCAAGCCACCCTACGACTGGGTTAGGGTTAGACTGGAGGAAGAATGCCTCATCTTCCCCCTTGGGACCTTTCAAACCCCACAGCATCAACATTGACTTCACCAGTTTCCTAATCCCCCTCCCCCCATCTCATCGCAGATCCAACCCTCCAACTTGGTACCACCCTCTTGAACTGTTCTACCTGTCCATTTTCCTTCCCACCTATCTGCTCCACCGCCCCCCCGACCAATCACTAGCATCTCCCACCTGCATGTACCTATTGTCTTCCCAGCTACCTTCCCCCCACCCCCACCCACCCACATATTCCTGATGAAGTGCTTATGCCCAAAACATCAAATCTCCTGCCAGACCTGCTGTGCTTTTCCAACACCACACTTTTCGACTCTGATCTCCAGCATCTGCAGTCCTCACTTTTTCCAGGATAGTGTCTTTATAATGGTAAAAGAAGATCACCAGGTAAAATATGTTTGGCTGTGGAATCATGCTGGAGTTAGCAGAAATAATGAATGATGATCTGTTGGTGATTGGTGGAATGGAGCTCGAGTTGGACTGAAGCGTCTGTTTCCATGCTGTATTTCTCTGTGACCAGAGGAATGTTACCACAATTCTGAGAGGAAGTGAAAGGTGTGAGAGCAGAGGTTTGTGGAATATATTCGACATAGCAAAGAGTCCGGTCAACCATATTTAAGGGGATGGGGGTGTTGTAGATTTCTTCAGCAAAAAGAACACCAAGTGGAAGCTGGTTGGATGGGTCTGGGAATAGAATCACACCCTTACTGGATGCAAATTGTGAGGATGTGTCATCAAAGCAGCTGTGAGAGTCTGTGGCTTTATGATGAATATTAATTTTCTATTCCTGTAAGTGGAGTCAGGGAATTCTAAGAAGGGAAGTCTAAAATGGACCAGGTGAAGGTGATTGAACAATAGAAATTGGAAAAAATGTCAGTAAAATTTTCCAAGTTCATGATGAAAGCTGAAAATATTACCAATACAGTCATCACTGGACTGGAAAAAGAGACAAGGAAGTGAGCCTAAGTGGTAATGGAGTAAGGGATGTTCAACATACCCTTCAAAAAGGCAGTCAGAGCAAGAATCTGTTGTAACTAGTTTTTTTTTAGAGAAAAGGAATACAGCTAAGGGAAGGTTGATAAACGTAAGAACATATAGAGGAGGTTGGTGGATAGGGACTGGTTGGATGTCTATTCAAAGAAGAAGCTATGAGCTCTCAAAGCATCCTGATGGGAGTGTAGGTGTAAAGAATTTGGACATCAATGATAAAAGGTTAAACAAAAGGTTGATGTAAAAATAAATTGACAGGTTGACAGAAACATCTTTTGTGGCACAGTAGTGGTGTATCTCCCCCTGGACCGAGAGTCCCAGGTTACCAGAGGTGTGCAATAACATTTCTGAACAGGTTGATTAGAAAAATAGATTAATAAAAACATTTTTAAAAAATTTGAAGAAAAAAATGAAAGGTTAACAGATATAAAAACAAAATGAAAGATTAAAAGGAGTATTGTTGTGTTAGTTTCCCTGCCTCTGGGCCAGGAGGCCTGGCTTTAAGTCCCACCCCTGCTCCAGGGATAATATCTCTGAACAGAGTGATTAAACGTTTAATATTTAAAGAATTGAAAAATTGAAATGGGAAGAATGAAAGGTTGGCAGATTAAGAAACAAAATTAAAGGATGACAGGAGCGGCCTTGTAGCACAAGTGGTACTCTCCCCACCTCTGAAACAAGAGGCCTGGGTTCAAGTCCCACCTGCTGCAGAGAACTGAAAAAATATCTTTGGCCAGGTTAATTAAAGTATCTGAAAGGTTGCCGGGATATTAAAAAAAGTAGACAGAAGGGTTTTTGTGGTCCAGTGGTGGTGCCCCTGCCTCTTAACCAGGAGACATGCATTCAAGTCACACATTTTAATTCACTCATGGGACACTGACATCACTGGCTGGCCAGCATTTTATTACTTGTCCCTAGTTGCCCTTGAGGAGGTGGTGATGAGCTACCATCTTGAACCACTCTAGACCACCTACTCCAGAAGTGTGTATAACCATCTCTGAACAGTTTGCTTATAAGATGTATATGGATGTGACGGGGCATTTGAGGCATAGTAGTTGTATTCCTGCCTCTGAGCCTGGAGGCCCAGATTCAAATCCCACCTGCTTCAGAGGTGGGTAACAACACCTTTGAACAGGTCAGATTTGAAAATATCTGAAGTATTGATGTTAGAGCCAGGAAACCGGTGAAGTGATTTGGGATATTGAAAGGCCAAGATAATATAGGGTATCCATCTTTAGGCTGATAAGTGAAAAGTCATGTTTGCATCACAAGTGCCAGCCAATGATTACTTCCAATAAGAGAAAATTTCACCATCACCCAATGACATTCACTGGCATTAGTATCACTAAATCCTCCATTATCAATACCATGGAAGATTAGCATTGATCAGAAACTGACTAGCTGTATAAATACTATGGCTTCAAGATACGAAATAGCTTTGGCAAATAAGGAGAATCCAAAGGGATTCTACAAATACATTAAGGACAATGGAGTAATGAGGGAGAGAATAGGGCCCCTTAAAGATCAAGAAGGCCACCTATGGGTGGAACCGCAGGAGATGCTAAACGAGTATTGTGCATCAGTGTTTACTGTGGAGAAGGATGTGGAAGATAAAGAACGTGGAGAAGTAAATAGCAACATCTTAAAAAATTATGACAGAGATGGTAATGCTGGATGTCTTAAAATGCATAAAGGTGAAAAAAAATCCCCCAGACCTGATCAGGTGTACGCTAGAATTTTGTGGGAAGCTAAGGAAGTGTTTGCTGGATGCCTTGCTGAGATATTTGTATCAATAGTCACAGGTGGGCTGCCAAAAGAATGGAGGTTGGCTAACATGGTGCCACTATTTAAGAAACATGGTAAGGAAAAGCCAGGGGCTTATAGGCTGGTGAGCCTGATATCAGTGGTGGACAATTTGTTGGAGGGAATCCTGATGGTCAGGATGTATATGTATTTGGAAAGGAAAGGACTGATTAGGGATAGTCAACACAGCTTTATGTATGGGAAATTGTCTTTCACTAACATGATTAAGTCTTTAAAGGAAGTAACAAAGATTGATGAAGGCAAAGCGGTTGATGTGATCTATATGGACTTTAGTAAGGCGTTCAACAAGGTTCCTCATTTTAGATTGATTAATACGGTTAGATCACATGGAATACAGGGAGAACTAGCTATTTGGATTCAGAACTAACTCAAAGGTAGCAGGTAGAGAGTAGTGGTGGAAGGTTGCTTTTCAGACTGGAGGCCTGTGACCAACAGTGTGCCACATGGATTGGTGCTGGGTCCACTGCTTTTCAGCGTTTAAATAAATGACGATGAACAATATAAGACATGGTTAGTAAGTTTGCAGATGACACCAAAATTGGAGATGTGTGAACAGTGAAGAAGGTTACCTCAGAATACATTGGGATCTTGATCAGATTGACCAATGGGCTAAGGAGTGGCAGATGGAGTTCATTTAGATGAATATAAGGTGCTGCATTTTGGAAAAGCAAATCAGGGCAGGACTGATACACTTAACGGGAAGGTCCTGGAGAGTGTTCTGAACAAAGAGACCTTGGAGTGCAGGTTCATAGTCCCTTGAAAGTGGAGTTGCAAGTAGACACGACAGTGAAGAACACGTTTGGCACACTTGCCTCTATTGGTCAGTACATTGAGTACAGGACATTGGTTAGGCCACTTTTGAAATACTGCATGCAGTTCTGGTCTTCCTGCTATAAGAAGGATGTTGTGAAACTTGAAAGGGTTCAGAAAAGATTAACAAGGATATTGCTAAAGTTGGACGGTTTGAGATGTAAGACTAAGGTTATTTTCCTTGGACTATCAGAGGCTGAGGAGTGACCTTATAGAAGTTGATCAAATCATGAATAGAGTGATTAGCCAAGATCTTTTCCCTGGAGTGGGGGAGTCCAAAATTAGGTTTAAGGTGATAGGAGAAAGATTTAAAGGGATCTAAGTGGCAACTTTTTCACACAGACGGTGTGTGTGTATGGAATGAGCTGCCAAATGAAGCAGTGGAGGCTGGTACAATTACAACATTTAAAAGGCATCTGATGGGTATATGAATAGGAAGGTTTTAGAAGGATATGGGCCAAATGCTGGCAAATGGGACTAGACTAAAAGACTGAAATCTCAGTCTTGCCTAGTCCACTCAAGATAGGCGGATGTGGTGTGGCTTTGCTCTGTGACACTCCAGAACAATGAAAAGTTATAACTCTCTCTCCTGCTTCCACTCATACTCTTTATGTGCTCATCTTGCCATGAAACCTATCTCCTACTGCATTGAGTGCAGCGCTGGAAAAGCATAGCCTAATAGACAGCATCCCAGGAGAGTCAATGTTTCGAGCATAAACTCTTCATCAGGAATGTGCCACACATTTCAGCGCCACACTTTTGACACTGATTTCCAGTCCTCACTTTCTCCTACTCCATTGCACCTATTTCCATTGAACAATGGCCCACCCATCTTTCTTTCTTGACTCCTGTGTTAATTGATGTTAATAATCACAGTCACACCCATCTTTCCTTCTTGGCTCCCGTGTTTGGAGACAGAATCCCTACAGTGGTAACAGGCCACTTGGCCCAACAAGTCCAAACCAACCCTCCGAACAGTAACCCACCCAGACTCATTCCCTTACCCTACATGATACCTGAATAATGCATCTAACCTACACATCCCTGTATATTATGGGCAATTCAACATGGCCAATTCACCTGACCTGCACATCTTTGGACTGTGGGAGGAAACCCGAGCACCCAGAGGAAACCCACGCAGACACAGGGAGAATGTGCAAACTCCACACAGTCATCCGAGGCTGGATTTGAACCCCGGTTCCTGGTGCTGTGAGGCAGCATTGCTAACCACTAAGCCACCGTGCTGTCCAATATTGTTCATTAGTCACTCTTCAATGACACAATCCTTGATTCCATACATCTCCAAATTCTCCTTTCCTCTCAAGTCCTAAATATTGTTATCTTTGAAATCTGTGCTCATCTCTTCAGAATATTATATTTAAATCTATTCAGGCAGGTTTCCGGACTAACCACAATATCAAAACTGCGCTTATCAAAGTCACAAAAGACATCGTATTACTGTGGCAAAGGTTAACTAACCCTCCATTAGGCCCTTAACCTAACAGCAACTTTTAGTATTGTTGACCACATAATGCTTTTCAATGTCCCTTCACTGTCATCCATGTAGAAGGAACTGTATTACCCTGGCTAAACAATCACTAGCAATAGCATCTCTTCCCAAGCACAGTGTCTCCAGTCTCTTTGGGTGGATTCATCTTTTTCTCTTCGAAAAAAATTACAGGCTCTCCTTTGTGATGTTTCATTATCCTAAGTGCTTTTTAAATTCCAGACATTGCTTTTGTGGCAATAGTTACCAGATTTACCTGCATACTCTGAATCTTCTCAGCCGTCCTTGAGTAAACAGTGCTTCACTGGGTTGATATTCAACTGAAAAGTTGTGGCAATAACATTTTTGCACCATTAATCTTTTTAATTCATTTGGGAGTGCTGACAAGGCAAGCATTTATTGCTGATCTTTAGTTACTCTAGAGGAGGTGGTGGTGAGCTTTCTCATTGAATTGCTGCAGTCCACATGGGGTGAGGACACCTACAGTACTGTCAGAGATGATGTCCAGGGTTTTGACCCATGACAATGAATGGCAATATAGTACCAAGTCAGGATGATGTGATGCTCCTACATATCTGGTGTGCTTGTCCATCAATGAGATTGAAATCAGAGAATTAGAATGTGCTATCTAATTAGAATAGATGGTACATACTGCTGCCTCTGTGCATCGATGGTGAAGTTTGTGAATATCAAAGGTACTGGACAGACTACCAATCAAATGGGCCATTGCGTCCTGGATTATGTCGAGCTTTGTGCGTTTTCAGATGTTGCAAACATCCAGAGAGGTGGTGAGTACTCCAGTACACTCCTAACTTGTGGACTTTATGGAGTCAGGTAGTGACTTGCTATAGAACGCCCAGCCTCTGACCTGCTCTTGTAACCACAGCATTTATCTGACTAACCTAACTCTTTCTCCATGTTTAAACTAAAACTGTAAATGAGTCCTGGATCAGTATGGCCCTGGCAAAATTCAAATTCAATTCAAAGTTCATAGGTTATCAGTAATTTGCTGATACTGTTGACAATAGACTAGATGGATTGCATTTACAAACAATGAGACCATAACATTTATTCTATATCCCTGGGCAAATTTCCAATTTATTGGATTACCTGCATTCTAGCTATACTGAAACACGAATTGGCAAGAAATAAGGTTCATTATGGCACAGAAGGCTTCAGCACTACAGCTGGAATAATATTAGGACTCATTAATGTCACTGTATCCTTTTTTGTTCTTGCCTCAAGGATGAGTATCTATGATGGTAGAAACCTTAGGATGTAGCCAAGACAGATCAGCCAATCAGTACTCTGGCTGCAGATGATTGATGCTTACCATCATCGAGGGTTCACAGAGCCATCTCCTCCAAAGTTCTTCATATGTCTTAAAGCATTTATATGGAAGTTTAAAACTACAGAACCTGGATTTGAGCCAGTGAATTGTGATTATTTAACCTTAGTAACTGCTTCAAATATTTCACATGCGTATGCTGCAACTCTACCAAGTTGGCAACTCACGTCTCAGCATGTCTGCTGCTACCCTGCACTCAATGAATAAGGGTTGTTACCTGCCTTGATGGTAATAATACTGAGGTCATAAATCATTGCATCCCTACAGTGAAGATAGAAGCCTTTTCACCAGAGACTGCAGCAGACCCAGTTCCCCCACCATATCCTGTAATCCTGCATGATTCATAGCTAATTCCCCTAACCTACATATCCTTAAACACTATGGGGCAATTTAGCATAGCCGATCCACCTAACCTACACATCTTTGGACTGTGAAAGGAAACCACAGCCACCAATGGAAAGCCACACAGACATGAGAAAAATGTGCAAACTCCACATAGTCACCCAAGACTGAAATTCAAGCCGCAGCCTTAGAGCTGAGAGGATCAACATTAACCACTGTGTCACCCATGGTGAATAGTCTGAAAGATGGCCACTAGACCTGAAACATTAATTCTGCTTTCCCTCCAGAGATGCTGCCAGACCTGTTGAGTTTTTGCCGAAAATTCTGTTATTTGTGTGTGTAGAATAATATTCTGCTGATCAGTACACTGCTAATGTCACCCAACAAAATCAGGAATCGCTTTCATGTAAAGAAGGAACTTAATTTCCATGAGGACCTTGCAGTGATCATTCATATACCAGAGCTCAATCTGGCATTTATCCTTCAGGACTGAGACAGCTTGATCAATAAGTATAATTTGCCACCCTTGATGAGGGAGACTGAAGTTACCTATCCAGGCTGCATTCTGTGCCACTTGTGAACAGTGGTGATCGACACAGACTGATCAATCAACCAAGGAAGGGTGATAAGTGGTAATCAATAAGAGGTTTTCAAACGCTACCGTCAAAACTAAATAGGATTGTTTTTCAGGATCCACGTGTAATCTGATGCCACTGCATAGATTGACTTTACATCCATTTCTTCTAAATTATGTACCACTGTGCCCTATCAGTGGGATAGGACACAAAAGATTAGGTGTATTAGATACTGTCTGCTAACTTTCCCAATTTTGGCATGTCTGTAGATGTTGCTGAGAACCACTTTGCAGGGTTACTGTACTGGCATAGCTTCAACCTAGGTATCGAACTCATCAGAGTCGTCCATCCATTTTTTTTTCTCTCTCATTAAACTTCTTTACACTGGCTTGATGTAGCCAAGAGATTGGGTAGGCCCTTTTTAAAAGAGCGGGTTTCCTTCCTTTAATGCCCTTTGTGAATTAGCTGAGGTCTTTTCCAAAAATCTGTTTGTTTCATTGTCACTAATATTCATAGTTAATTAAGTAAATTTGGAATAGAAAATCTAAATTCACAAACTGCTATTGCAAAATTTGAACTCAGTTCAGAACCTCGTAATCTGGTTTATGAGTTCAAGATTATAATCCATATGATATTATACACACATGTGATCAAATAAGGATTTCCAACAGACATGTACAAATCTCAATGTTAAATTATTAGCACTAAAATTTGTCAATAAAAGTATTTATTCTACATACAAGATCTTTTGGAAAATAATAGTATAAATGTATCTTCATATAAATAAATGCAGAGTTTGTACAATTTTTTATAAAACAAATTGTTTTACATTTTACAGCAACTAGGAAAACTATAAAGTCGAACAGTTACAAACTTAAATAGGAGGATATACAAATCATAACCCTCAAAGATGAGAGGTGTTTAAGTTCTCAGAAATCAAATCAGGCAGATCTGGAACAACTTAATATGGTTTAGGCGCTAGCCATTTGGAAATTTTACATGTAAATATAATCCAAAAATCTTGTTAAAAACAGCTGTGCAAGTTACTGTAAGTGTAGAAGGTAAGTCAATAGTGCTGTCATATATTTAACATCCTGGCTCGTGACATTCCTCGTATTATCTGTCCAGGTGCCACATTCAGAATTTCCTTCCCCTCCCCGCATACCTCCTTCCAAAGAAAATCCTTCACAACTTTACAATGCAGGGTTCAATAAAGCGAAGTGGTATTCGACTGACTTGACATAATCCTAAACACATAACACTGAACACAGCCCAAAGAGAAATGCATATCAACTTACTCCTGATTCTCAAAATCATCCATTTTTCTTGTTTCATGATTTTAACTTTGATCAGAAATAAACTGGGGAGAGATGCTGAGTTTCAAAATGCCACTTTGATGAAGATAGCCATATTCAATTCATAAACTCATTTCAGAATGGATTTCCTTTAGTATTCAAGATTCTCTGTCCTATTTCAGTCAAACGATATGTTCCTTCTAGTGGCTCTCAGAATATCTACATTATACCATGAATAGGAGCTCCTGTCTTCTATATTACATGTAAAAATTAAGTGACATATATATATGAAATCATGCTCAGGGAAATAAATAATTCTCCTGTTATTTTATCACATACTACTTTTAAATGATAAATTAAGAAAAGTTGCTTTTGCAGTAATTTACAAATATTTTAAATAATTGTGTGAAAAAAACAACTTTCAAACTCATTGGAACGTACTGGACAGTTATTAAAATGAAAGCAGAACTGAAACATGTGGTTATATGTATCCATCTTTAATCAAACAAAGTATATTCTGCGAGCACCTGTTATAAGTAATTTTTTGGGCCAGGACACCCTAATAATTATATCCTGTAAGCTTTAATCCTTCTGATTACAAGAACATCTATTATAAGGTTTGCGAAATAAACTAATACTTTCCTTACAATAGTTGTAACATTGTCCTAAACTTATGCACAAATACATGTTTAATTGTAAGACAGGACAAATAAGACATACTCAGATCTTTATTCCTCTCAAGAGAAAATAGAGATATGCTTGCGTTTGATATAGAAAATAGGGTCTTCAGTATATCTCGTTTTTAAAAGAAATTACTATACTTATAAAAAGCGCAGTTGAAAATTCACACTTATTTGTGAATGTTAACTTAATCAAAATTGTATTTGAATAGAAGGTGAAAGGTCCAGCCGGTCTTAGCATCAGGGTATAAACACTAATTTGCCATGGGTATATCTTTTGTAGCAGGCCTCCACTGTACAGTAGCCATTTGTCTAGTGATCGCTTACAATTGCTAGAAAAGTGATGTATTAATGTTATTTTTGATTTAGTTTTGCTGACGAAAGGTCAAATGTTGGCTTCAAAGTAGAGAATTCGATGAACTGCTTCATGTGACAGCAATATTCACTTAATTTCTTTTCCATTTTTAGTGTTTGAATTTTTAAAATAAACTTAACAACAATAATCATCTTAATCCATTCATTCCTTCTACGGCACTTGAAACAGATTATGTAACTATTTACATGATTGCTGTTTGTGGCAACTTGCTGAGCATGAATTGGATTGGTATTCCCTACCAATATATTTTATTGGCGATAAAGCATTTTGGAATATTCTGAGATCATGAAAGCTATGATAAAGCACAAGTTCTTTCTTTATTAAATAGGGTGTTACAATTACACAAGGAGCTCGCAGACTCAAAATCAAAAATCATAATTACCAGAACAGTTTTCATTCTTTGGAAGGCCTTTAGAAGCTTAGCAGATTTTGATCTATTGCAAACTAAGAGCAGTGGGATTACATTATAATAGTCAGAATAGAAATGACTGACCTTGCCACATCTGGATGGACAAAGAGACTAGATCATTATGGCTTTATTTTGTTTACATCAATCAGGATATTAGAGATGATCAAAGTTTATATGTGGATCTCAGTTTCTCAAAGATATTAAAATAAGGAAGGTCCACTGAGGAGACTTTCCAGTGCTGGCAGCACTTGGTTTAAATAAATTCAACTAAGCGATTTTTCTCTGTCATTTGAAATTTGTATAATCATTACTTCTGTGCAACTATGACTGCATTTCGCCAGCATTAAATACCCAGTCTTGCTGCCCGAGATGATGTTGGGGAGCTTATTTCTTGAACTACTGCACTTCAATTCACAAATAATACGTTTTCAATTAATGGAGATAATAGAAACCTGCAGAAAATATCAATGCCAAAATGTACAATGGAGTCTTCAAAATCTTTTGCAGTATTAGTTTCTGGGACTAAACAAAAGAATGTATCTTACGAAATAAATACCTGAACGTTTAGTTTACTTGAATTCAAAATTCCCAAATCAGAGTGCAAGTTTTAATTTCTGGAGCTTTAACTCATACATCCTTTAACAATAAGATGCAAATTCTCAAACACACCTTAAAAATAATGTAAATATTATTTACATTACAGACAGATCCACTTGTCAATGTGAAAGTGATTTTACTATAGCTAACTGAAAATTACATGATTAAAAAGTTGGAAAGAAGGGCCATGTTGATGTACACTACAATTTTCCTATAACCCTTGGTTTTCCATTTCTGTGATTATTTAGCCATAATATGAAGAATTAGCAAATTAAATCAGTAATTACAGAATTTGGTACAAATAAAACCAATGTGATTAGCTACTAATTGCTTAATGTTCAACAATATCAGATTATTTTGGTTCAGAAAATGAATACCCAAACCCAGTACCACCTGCTATGGTAACTGGTACCATTCTGGCAAAATGATTAATTGAAGAGTAATGAACAATTCTATTTGTCTTTTTAACCACAAAGTAGTTCCCATTCTGTAGGCAGTTAATATGGACTGGTTGATTTTAAATTGTGGGTGGAATACAGTACTCTAGTATTCAGCCAAAACATTGATTTACTAAATATAAATGTAGTCCAGAGAGATCACAGACATTTTTTCCAGTTATTTCTTCCCTGGTTCTACATCAGTATTACATGAAACACCTTGGGCTGAATTTTCCATTTTTGTTTTACCCAAGTCTGAGTTGCATCAAGTTCTTGAAGAGGTTTTCATCATAAGACCTAGCGGGTTTTATGACTGCATCTTACTAAACTCATGTTAACTACCCATGTCCATGGCATCCCTTACATCTGATTCCAGCCCCAAGTCACCACATGCTATCACCAGAAACAATGGGCAGTCAGCAGATATTCCAGAATTCACTGGTAAACCGTGTGCCTGCAAAAAGCCATTCCGCACCTGGGCACATACTGTCAGTCCAGAGCTACCCAGCATGGTTCCTGATTTGTCCTGGACACAGCAGATAGAAATTGTAACCCCACGTTATCAGCAGGGACCTGGAGGTCCTGCTGGTAGAGGTGACATATGTATTTTTCCCTCTTCCTTAAGAGCCAGCGTTTATGGCCACATCATAAGACTATGCCAGAATATGTCCAAGATTACTGGGTTAAAACAGACTCAACCATCTGGAGGAATTCACAGCAATGTAGAAAGTAGGTCAGTGATCTTCTCCACCCCACCAGTGTAACTGCCACCATCTTCTCTTCATACATCACATTCATTATCTCTGCTACTGCACTCACCTCCAAAGGCTCATTCTTTGCCACTCTCACTAATGGCTGAAACATCTTCCTTCACTTTCTGGCATACACCACTAATCCTGCATGCCTTCAACGCTGCTTAATTACTTGCTCAGGGTATCTTCCTACCTGGACCCAAAAGTAGCAGCTCTATTACCCACTTTTATCCCCTTTAATACCTACCTCCTTCTCGTTCCAGGAAGAAATTAGCCCATAATAAATTAGAAAAAGAGTTAAGATAGGTGGTGGGCTACCTAACATTTGGGTCCTCATCCCTTTTCAAAGGTTCCTAGCACTGACTGCCAGAGTGACTAGCTGTCTGTTTCCAAGCCCCCAGAACTGGTATGAGAGGTTGTTATTGACTTGCTGTGCTTGGACCCCAGACTGAAGACTGCCCCTTGATTGAGGCCTGCTGACAACTACGACAAATTTGCATGCCTTTGTGTCCACATTAAACAGCACAGCAAGATAGCATGATCATAAGATTGTATATCTGGCTGAGGGGGAAAAAGCACAAAAAGGCAAAGATGCTGTGAATATCCAGGTATGTCTGAAGGGTGAGCACTGTATATCCTGTCTGGACACGTAGCCTGGGTCAATCCATGAGCTGAGTGATGTCCTTAAGTGTGTAATGCCCTTGTTGCAGCAATACAATGATAGTTGTTACTGTACTGAAGGGTAGAAATATACTGTAAGTAGATCACAGATGTTCCATATGGGTTCTTAGAGACTGGTACATCAGATATCAATGTTGGAAGACACGTTGCATGTACTCGGTTCATAGAGCATGGCCTGAGATGCTGATGCCCTGTTTCCAACGTGGCAGTCCTTTGGAGACAAGTGACCAGCTAAATTTGCCAGATACCCACTTTGATTTCCATGCTGAAATTTCTTGACATCTAGCTTGTTTGGCACATTTGGCAAGACAGGAAACCAAATATTAATGAAACCAGCTCTCCCATTAACAATCCACTTAACAAGCAATAATTCCCTTCATTGGCAACTGATCGCTTCCTTGCAAGAAACTAGCCACATTCCTTGTGGAAACAGATATGATGGAGTGAGATGGGCCTTGCTGGACTTTGCACTCGATTCTGCCACAAATCTTGCTACAGTCCACATCACCCTAAGATTCCAGTCTTCACCACAAGAATTAATTTACATGATGTTTATCTTGACAATGGTAGTACAGCAGCCTCACGTGTTATGAAAATGGTTAAACAGTTTTGCTAGAACAGATTTGTAATTTTCATGAACTTCAATAGAACATTAATGATGGTGAAAAATTATCTCCCAGCAGCATCTATTAAACTTTATATTTTTTGCTGTATAATTTTGTGTCTATTTGATACAACTTAATGGTAACATATAGCCACATGTAAAGCAATTCCAAAAGTCAATTTGCTGTATTTGGACAGTATTTAAAAATTCATGTTCTTTTAGAGATGTAAATATATTTAGGAATGAAGTGGGCTCAGCTAATAACTGACTTACTGATGGCCCATATTTGGTCCAATACCACTATTATTCTTACGACATACATAGTTCCTCAAGAAATGTTAAGCTAGTGCTTTACATGTGGGAACTGCATATGTTCATACTGATCAGAAGAAAGGTGTCATTTCACTTTTCCCAGCCTCATTTTTAAAATCTTCAGCATCGATGTGGCAGAGCTGATGAATCACATCATCAGTACCATCAGCATGTGTTCTTAGAGTGATGTCTCATTTGTTTGAGGTCTAGAGTTTTCCTCCTCCAGCAATGCAATTCTCTGTTTTAGCATTCTTACTTGCGTTTCATGTCTCTCCACCATTGCCATCATTTGTGCTTCCAGTTTTTTCAATTTATTTTGATGTTTCTTCTTTGCTTTCTCATAAGCTGCTACTAAATTACTAAAATAAAAAAAGTCAAAACAATTTACAAATTGTAAATATGATTAAGACATTATTACCTTGCTTTGTAAGGATCAGATTTATCCTGTCAAGTATATATTCCTTATGACAATCTTTTGTCTTCACATTTTTAGGCTGATTACATTACTTATTACAATATAGAAGGATGCAAAAGTGAAAAAATAAACCTTGAGTGTTTATAAAAAGTAAAAACAAATTTGTTAACTTGTTCAAACAAAATACAATTTAGCCTTTTTAAATGTTGTACTGAGAAAGACTTATATTTCAAAATTTTAAATCAAACTTTTACCTAGCTAAAACAACTAAGTGAAACCCCATTCTTATTCATTTATTTGGTCTTCCTTCCATAACAATGTACAATCCTGAGTTGAGGCAATGCCAAATTAATTTGATAGAATCAAATATAAAAGAGAGCCAAAATCTGTTGAATAGATGGAACAGAGAGGCTGAATAAGCTGGCACTATTTTTCCCAGAGGGTTGGAGGCTGAGGGGTGACCTTCGAGAGGTTAATAAAATCATGAGGGGCAGTGGATAGGGTAAATAATTAGGATCTTTTCCCTGACGTGGGGGAGTCCAAAATTCGACAGCATAGGCTTAAGGTGAGGGGAAACATATAAAAGGGACCTAAGGGGCAACTTTTCCATGCAGAGGGTGGTGTGTGTATGGAATGAGCTGCCAGAGGAAGTGGTGGAAGGTGAGACAATTACAACATTTAAAAGGCATCTGAATGGGTATATGAATAGTAAGGGTTGAGAGTGTTATTGGCCAAATGCTAGGAAATGGGACTAGATTTATATCAGATATCTGGTTGGCATGGACAAGTTGGACAGAAGGGTCTGTTTCCATGCTGCACATCTCTAGGACACTGCGACTTTTCAAAATCAATTATTCACTCAATTTTCTTAACTGCTGCAAATGATTCTGGTCTGTTATTGCATTTTGTAACAATATCTTTCTGTAAGTAAGTTTATGAGTAATAGTTCAGAGAATCCACCTTCTACTTATGCAAAATTTCCTCTCCCTTTTTAGAAAAAAAAATCAGCATTTATAAACACAACTATTTACATATCAGTATAAGTATCTCCAGCTTCCACCATAACCAGGATTGAATTTTTGCTTATGTTGTTACGTTGAGAAGTATTTGGTTTCACTTTTGCCTTCCTAAATCACAGCCCAAACATTCAAAACTCTAGCCTCTGGTTCTGAAATTTCTGGACTTTGATTCACAAAAACACACCACAGGGTCAAGTCCTACAGTTGGAATATGAAAAAAATACCTTTTGTTTAGGACAAAGATCATGAGATTGACGTTTACACAAATTTATCCAATATCTTTCTCTTAAACTGAAGCACAGTTTTTATTATGGAAAGCATTGTCTTTGAATAGTTTTATTGCTTATATGAAGCAGACATTATAGAAGTAATAGAAAGCTAGGAAATAATTTCACCTACCATTTATACAAAGAAAGAGAAATAAAAAATAATAGCTTTTATATTAAACTCACTACAATAATACTAAAAATCACAACACCAGATTACAGTCCAACAGGTATATCTGGAAGCACTAGCTTTCAAAGCACTGCTCCTTCATCAGGTGGTTGTGGAGTATTTGACTACAATAATGCTGTGCAACTGGTCCATAACTACAGCACTGGAGAAATAGAATCTATCTTGATGAAATTTTGATTATACATGAAATAACACTGCAGAAGAATAAAGATACTGATGACTACTGTGTATTTTGAATTCTTCGGATTTATTTTCAATGTTTTGTCCTGTCCTGTCTCAGTATCAACTGTGTAGAAAATAAATTTAATTAAAGCAGGTCAACCTACACGAGCTAATTTCCTGGTGCACAGGAACACCTTACTTCCATCAGACTATGATAAGACACGTGAGTACTCAATGATTGACAGGACATTAGGAAGGTCAGAGGAAATGAGTGTTCTTAGAGTGTTTGTTCACAGATTCTTGAAGGTGGCAGGACAGGTTCATACAGTTGTTAAGGCGCATGTGAAATGCTTGCTTTATCAGTTGTGACATAGATTCTAAGAGTAGGGAAGTCAGGTTGGAGTTGTACAGAACTTTGGTTAGGCCACAGCTGGAGCATTATGTGTAGTTTTGGTATTGGCTGTATAGGAAGGATGTGATTGCACGGGAAAGGTTGTGATTGCACTGGAAAGGTTGCAAAGGAGATTCACCAGCATGATGTCTGGACTGAATCATTTTAGCAAGGAGAGGCTGGAGATGTTCAGGTTGTTTTCTTTGGAGCAGAGAGGTTTGAGGGAGTCCTGATGGAGTTGTATAAAAGACTATGAGCGACATGAACAGGATGAATAGAAAGCAGCTGTTTTCCTTAGTCAAAGGATTAATAACAAGAGGGCATAATTTTAAAGTGAAAGGAGGAGGAAGACATTTTCACCCAGAGGGCGTAGGGGTCTGGAATGCACCACCTGGAATGATAGTCGAGGTGGGAAACTTCACAACCTTTAAAACATACTTGTATCAACACTTACATAGAACATGACAGCGCATTACAGGCCCTTCGGCCCTCGATGTTGCGCCGACCTGTCATACCAATCTGAAGCCCATCTAATCTACACTATTTCCATGTACGTCCATATGCTTGTCCAATGACGACTTAAATGTACTTGAAGTGTCATAATACTCAAGGCTACGGACTACTACTGTGAGAAAGTTGGACAAGTGTGGGGTAGTAGTGCATTTTTAGCAGTTATAGACTCAATGGACCAAAGGGCCTCTTCTATACTAAATGGTTCTATATATGAAGTCTAATGGAAGGTCAAAGTGCTAAGCCCCCATGTGTTAGATAGGTCCCTCCTCCACCCCCAAACAGAGAGATAGATATTTTTAAAAAACCTTTCTCCACTTATGTCCTGGTGGGTAAAGGAACTGCTTAGTGTGGAACTAAGTCACGCAGACCAGAAAGTCTAAAGGTCCTATTTGTAGTCAGAGCTGAATTAATTGATCACAGCCATGACAACAGTTAGGATGCTATGACGGACCTCAGCACCCTAGGAAGAAAGGGCAGTGGGAAGCAAGTCAGCCAGACTGGTTTCTCTTGACAGTTATCTTAACTGCCAGAAAACATCTAGATGTCATATGTGGATCAGATCATGCTTGGCCAAATATTCTGAAGATATCTATCATCTTAGCCCATACTGTAAAAATGCCACATGTACAATGTTCCAGACAACTAATCATATCAGAGCAACATTTGATGAGGTAGGGAAAAAGAAAAAAGTGTTTTTATATTAGAAAATAGCCCTGTTATAGGAAGGATATTAAGCTGGAGGAAGTTCAGAAGAGATTTACCAGGATGTTGCTGGGAAGGGAAGGTTTGAGTTAATAAAAATAGGCTGTAACTTCTTCCATCGGAGCAGAGCAGGTGATCTTGTGGAAGTTTATAAAATATCATGAGTGATACAGACAAAGTGGAATTAACTTCCAGCGGAAGTGGTGGATATAGGTACAGTGACAATGTTTAAACACACTTGGAAGGATGTGGGCCAAGCGCAGGCATGTGGGATTAATTTAGTTTGGGATTATGGTCGGCATGGACTGGTTGGACCAAAGAGTCTGCTTCCATGCTGTATGTCTCTAAAATAAAAACCACACACTGTGAAGCATGATCATGGACAACAAAAAGAATAAATGCTAGAATTTGAAATAAAAACACAAATACTAGTGTGCAACAACATAAGTTCTCCTCTGGAGGACAGGAGAATTGGATTAGCAGAAAATGGTGTCTGGAAGAGATCCATGCCAGTGTTTATTCATTTATTTTTAATTATCCATTCTACATCATAGAAAATGCAGATACCACCAAATTTGGATGCATAGCTAATAAAACGGTGGACTTCAGCAAAAAAGACCACAAACGGATTTGCAGAGCATGCAGATGAATGGCAAATAAAGTTCAAATTGCCGAAGTATGAATTAATTAATGCTGATAGAAAGAATAAGTATGCTAGTTGTTTACTTGGAGTATGAAACTAAATAAGATAAAGCATTGAAACTGGGAAGATTATTAAAAATATCAAAAAATACAAAGATGAGTTGATAAGTAGATGAGTTTATTCCTAGAAGAACAGGATATAAAATGAGATGGAGTTTAATGTGGATAAGTGTTATATTATCCATTTTGACTCGAAGAATAGAAGGGTAACTTATGTAAATAGGGAGAAACTTTAGAGTGCTTTACTGGAAATGGAAAGAAACTTTGAAGTGCTTAGGTACAGAGGGATCTTTAATTCAAAGGTATCTAGGTGTCCTCATACATGAACCATAGAAAGCAAGTGTGCATGCACAGCAGGTTGTAAAGGAAGGCAAATGAAATTTTGGCATTTCATAGAATACCCACAGCATGGAAACAGGCCAAACATGTCCACACCGACCCTCCGAAGATTATCCTACCCAGAACCATTCCCCCTAACCCATCCTTGTAATCTTGCATTTCCAGTGGCTAATGTATCTATCCTACATATCTTTGAACACTATGGGCAATTTCCTATGGCCAATCCACCTAACTTGCACATCTTTGGACTGTGGGAGGAATCTGGAGCACCCAGACAAAACCCATGCAGACACTATAAGAATGTGCCAACTCCACCCTTGAGTTTCGAAGATTGAGAGGGGATCTGATTGAGACGTATAAGATTATGAAAGGATTGGACACTCTGGCAGTAGGAAACATATTTCCACTGATGGGTGAGTGCCGAACCAGAGGACACAGCTTAAAATACGGGGTAGACTATTTAGGACAGAGCTCAGGAGAAACTTCTTCACCCAGAGAGTGGTGGCTGTGTGGAATGCTCTGCCCCAGAGGGCAGTGGAGGCCCACTCTCTGGATTCATTTAAGAAAGCGTTGGATAGAGCTCTCAAAGATAGTGGAATCAAGGGTTATGGAGATAAAGCAGGAACAGGATACTGATTAGGAATGATCAGCCATGATTATATTGAATGGCGGTGCAGGCTCGAAGGGCTGAATGGCCTACTCCTGCACCTATTGTCTATTGTCCACACAGTCATCCGAGATTTGCTGATCATTCTCAATGATGTGCTTCAAAGCCATGAACAAAGTAACTATTCAAGACAACAGACAGCGTCACCCATTATGAACTTGCATTTATACAGTGCTATTTATGACTCCGGAAATACTAGAATGATTAATAGACAATTAAGCACTGCCGCTTTTTAAATGTGAATTATTTTTGATATCTCATCACTTAACTTGGATAATGGACTGGATTTTATATCTGCTCCCTTCCCTCCCAATCCTTCATCATAGTTGTTGGTGAGGAGGCTTATTAAATAAAACAGGTGACATTTTTATTGCCTTCAGTTCACCCCCCCGACCTCTATTCCAACGACCCATTGTCCTGTAAGGCTATAATGCAGTTACTTAATGGCCATTTAAGGGCCACATTCTGTCTCACTTTGACTTTTCAGGTGCCATGCTATCAGGGAGGAAGGTGAAAGTAATTATTTTGGGGGGTGGGGGCATCCCTGTACCCATCTCACCCATCATGATTGTACATCCCCCATGAAGATTCCTCCTGTTGCCTCTAAAACACAGCCACCATATCTTCACTCCCTTTGTTGAGATTTTCCACCCAGGCCTGATTAAAATGTCAGGCTTACCTGGACTCTGGACTCTTTCCTAGGATTGCCTATAGTTACAGCATAGGGGAGGAGGTATTAGCACGAATGAAAGCATAAAATTGGATATCCCAAGACCCAGATGAGATGTATCCCAGGTTGCTGTGGGAGTTAAGGGAGGAGATACCAGGGCCTCTGACATTAATTTTCAATCCTTCTCTGGACGCAGATTTGCCAGAGGACTGGAGGACAGCTAATGTTCCATTATGCAAGAGAGCAAGGGATAAACCAGGAAACAACATGCCAGTAATCTGGCACCAATCGTAGGGAAACTATTAGACAAAAAAAAAATCTGACGGACAGAATTTATCTTCACTTGAAAAGACAAGGATTAATCAATCAGTATGGCTTTTTTGGTGGGAGATCATGCCTGGCAAATTTGATTGAATTGTTCAAAGTGGTGACTAGATGTGTCGACGGGAGTAGTGCAGTTGATGTTGTTTAAATGGACTGAGATAAACTCTGTGAATCCCTTACATCCTCCTCAAAGGACAGATGGTTCCTCAGTTTAATGTGACTGAAATACAGAAACCCTGATTACCAGTCCTTCCTGGTCATGGAAGTGGTTTCCAGTTTTATGTTCAGGACTGTATCCACTTCAGTGGTAATTTCTCGGAGGAATGATTGGTCCCTGGTATTTAAAGGGGAGGGAGTGGTGAGGCTGGGATTGAGGAGCCATGAATGGTAAATCTGGGAAATGCAAATTGCCCTGAGGTTTTGCAGAAATTAACTGCAGGGTTGATTTTTAATTGTTTTCTCTGATTTTTCAAGAGACACAACCGGAATGATTGACAGGCTTCCTGCTCTACAATGGGGAAAGCCTGTGACACAAGGCTGTGAGAAGGAAGGAGGGCTTGTGATTGAAGAGGAGGGGTCTATGATGTGGCAGCAGGAAAGATCGGTGATGCCGGGGGGGGGGGGGGGGGGGGGGGGGGGGGAGGAGAGAAGAGAGGTAGATTGGAGTAGACGGACAGTAAAAGTACGGAGGTCTTACTGCAGCTGTACAAAGCATTAGTGAGTATTACAGACAGTTTTGGTCCCTTTACTTGAAGAGGCATGCAGTTGCATTGGAGGTTCACTGGATGGATTCCAGGAATCAAATGTTTGACGTATGGAGAGAGAGATTCGGCAGTTTAGGTTTATACTCTAGAGTTTAGAGTAATAAGAGATCTAATTGAGGTGTATGTAGTACTAAAAAGAGTATTGACACAGTGTAGAAAAGACATTTCCTTAGGTGGAGCAATCTAGAACGTGACATCTTAGTTTTAGGTTAAGATGTAATAGATGAGAAAATACTTCTCTCGAAAGATCCTGAATCTGTGGAATTCAATACCTCAGAATATGATGGACACCAGGGCCTTGAGTAAATTTAAGGAGGGAAACAGACAGATTTTTAATTAGTAATAGGTTGAAGGGTTATGGAGAGTAGACAGGAAAGTGGAGCTGAGGCCGAGATGAGATAGCCATGATTGTATTGAATGGCAGAGTAAGCTTGAGGGGCTGAACTGCCTACTCCTTCTCCTAGTTCTTACATAAAAACAGGAAGGTGATATTAAATTAACGTAGAAACACCTTAAATACTGTTTGCAATTTCAGTGTACCGAATAGGAAAAATATATGAAAGCACTCAGGATCCACAACAACTGAGTGGATGAGCATCATCGTCGATACCAAGGAACTTTCGAAAGAGAGGAAATAAAAACACTGGTGAAACTTCAGAAAGGGTTTACAAAAATATTATGACACATTGAGACAAAAGTTTGAGCAGATTGGGATTTTATTCTGGGAAAGCAAACATATGAGGCCTGGTAGAAAGCTTCAAAACCCTGAAGAGGTTTGATAGGGTGGATGTGGACTTATAAAAAGAAATTAAGGCAATTCCTGAACAAGGAGGTTTAAACAAAACACAACCAGTAATAATTCAAAACTCAGTATTGTTTTTCTTAGCTAATTGCAAAAATGTGGCTTACTTCTGTATTGTACATTTTATGTAATCTTATGCATGTTTAGTTTAGATTCTGGGTCTTATAGTCTTCTGCTCTGAGCAGATGAAGTATCTCTCCTTGCATTTACATTATTGTATCATAAAAGGGTCAAAACTGGAGACACACTAAAACTGGACTTTTAATTCTGTTAAAGACAAGGAAACTGTATTGAGTAGCATTAATGTACAGTGAGTGCCTGGAACTGATATCAACAGGATTCAAATTGGTAGCAACGTGGTACAGTTAGGTTCACACTAAACTTTAAAAACATAGTAGAAAGTATGCCATTCAGCCTATTGAACCTGCACCACCATTCAACAAGATCATGGCTGATCTTACCATCTCCACGTTCCTCCCTTTTTCCCCATAAAGAACCCAAGATCTTTCAATAAGGTTGCTCTCTGTCTTCTAAACGCCAGTGAATACACGCTCATTTATTCGAGCTTTCTTCAAGTAAATCCCTACACACTTGGGATCAACTTAATGAACTTTCTCTAAACTACCTCTAATGCCAATACGTTTTTCCTTCGATTAAGGGACCAACCTGTTCACAGGATTTAGACATGGTCTAACCAGTGCCTTGTACACTTTCAGCAAGACTATTTCTGCACGTTATTTCTATTGAAATAAAGTCAACCTCATCATCTCTTCACTATTACCTGAATTTTAATGCCAGTTTGTGATTCATGCATGAATTCATCCAAATTTCTCTGTACTGCAGCTTTCTGTAGTCTTCATTCAGCTCTTCTATTCTTAAAGTGTTTAATCTCATTTACCCACATTTCATTCCATCTGTCAAGTCTTCGCCCAATCACATAACCTGACACCAAGTCTACAGAGGAATGTAGACATTCTCACCACTTGCTTTCCTATTTATTTTTGCGTCATTCCCAACTTTGGCAGTGGTACATTCACTCCCATCATCCAAGTCATTAACATTTTATATATATTATGGTACTAGGCCCTGCAATGATCCCTGTGGCATAGTTCGTTGTATTTTGCCATCCTAAAAAATGTCCCCCTTATCCCAACTCTGTCTCCTATTAGCCAATTCTTTATCCATGCCAATATACCACCTCTAACATCATAGGCTGTATTTGTGATAACTAACCAAACATCTTTTGGAAATACAAATACATTACAGGTACAGGCTCCCTTTCATCTATCCTGTTTGTTGCCTCCTCAAAATAGGGAGAATTTCCAATAAATTTGTCAGACATGATTTCTACTTATGAAACCAAGCTGACTCTGCTTCCTTGTATTACTTATTTCTAAGAGTAACTTGTTCTAACATATTCCCAATGACAAATGTTAAGCTAACCTGCCTAGAGATGCCATATTTTGGCTCCTCTCTTTTTGAATAAAGTTGTCACATTGGCAGTTTTCCAATCCCCTGGGACTTGCCCAGAACATAAAGATTCTTGGGAGATTACTACCAGTGCACCCACGATCTCTGTAGCAAATTCCAATAATAAAATTGGATTTAACTCCTGTCCAGGGGACTTATCGGCCTTTAGCCCCATTAGATTTCCTAGAACTCATTTTCTCGTCATAATTATCTTACCTACCTCCGCCCCCACTTTTTGCCCCTTGATTGTTCAGTGTTTTTGAAATGCCTGGAATGGCAATAGCATCAGCTTTAACAGTAAAAGATAGTAAGTAATGTTATTATTTCCCCAGCACATTTTCTAATGGGTCTATGCTCATTTTAGCTTCTCTCTTTCTAGCACCGATCCTATCTTCATTCAGTGAATGGTGCAGAGATATAAACAACACACGATCAATTCTTCCGTCAGGAAAAGTTCTACGTGAAAATTGTTCATCTATTCTTTTACCAACTCACATACCTGTTTGCTCGTTTGAGGTCATTAACAAATTCTGCAGACTGCTGATGTCGCACTTCACTGCTTTTTGTCATTCGTTCTAAAGCAGTTACTAATTCCTGAACACGGGATTTCATTTTTTTCTCTCTGTGAATCAAAATATAGGAATAAACAGAAGATCATGCAAATTTTCATATGAAAAAGACCATTCAAACCATCATAGAAGAACTGAAATTAGCTGCCAACTGGAAGTCTCTACCTCATCTATTTCCCTCACTAACTTTTTTCATGTTTATGCAATGTTTTCTAAAATAGGAATGAGTGGGCATTCCAAGGCTTCAATAACAACGTACTGAAAGGTTCCATGTGCTTATAAAATACTAGACGGTGATTTGGCCCATCAAACTGCAATGGCTCTTCATTACTCCCTTAGCTGACCACACATAAATACCCCCCTTGCCTGCAACAGTCCTGAATCCCCCTCACCCGAACATATGCATCCACCTGAACCCCCAACATGTGCTTTCCCATGCAATGATCAGATATCTCACTCATCATCCTGACTGGCGCTGATTATCCCACCCACCACAAACACAGCCAACTTTCCACTCACTAATCAGACCTGACTAATCTGACCAAAACAGATCAGACCTGATTATTAGAACATCTGTTGTTCCACAACCAGACCCGCATACCCATCACACCCATTCATCTATCTGAGACCTTTACAAACCTGCCCACGTATGGGAGCTGTTGTAAATGGGGCCATGTCTTTTCCTACCCTGAAACTCACACATGCTACTTAAACTTCAGCTGAATGCCTATGCTGCAAATATCTGCATCAACTGGGATTGGAAAATACAGTTACTGAGATATGCAGCATGGAAACAGACCCTTCGGTCCAACTCGTCCATGCCGACCAGATATTCCAAACTCATCCAGTCCAGCATATGGCCCATATCCCTCTAAACCCTTCCTTATTCGTGTACTCATCCAAATACTTTCTGAAATGTTGTTGTTGCAGCAGCATCCATCACCACCTCTGACAGCTCATTCCATACACAAACCACCCTCTGCATGAAAAAGTTGCCCTTTAGATCTCTTTTAAATCCTTCTCCTCTCACCTTAAACCTATGCCCTCTAGTTTTGGATTCCCCTACGCTGGGGAAAGGACCTTGACTGTTCAACTTATCAAAGCTAACATGATTTTATAAACCTCCATTAGCTGACCCCTCAGCCTCAGACACTCTAGGGAGAACAGCACCAGCCTGTTGAGCCCGTGCCGATAGCTCAAACCCTCCAACTCTGGTAACATCCTTGTAAATGTTTTCTGAACCTTTCAAGTTTTACAACATCTTTCTTATAAAGGGAGACCAGAACTGAACGCAGTATTCCAAAAGTGGTCTAACCAATGTCCTGTAGAGTCACATGACCTCCCAACTCCTATACACGATGCATTGACCAATAAAGGCAAGCATGCCAAATGTCTTCTTCACTATCCTATCTACCTGCACTCTACTTTCAAAGAACTACGAACCTGCAATCCAAGGTCTCTTTATTCAGCAACACTCCCCAGGACCTTATCATTAAGTGTATAAGTCCTGCCCTGATTTGCCTTGCTAGAATGCAGCATGTCACATTTACTTAAACTCCATCTGCCACTCCTCCGTCTATCTGATCAAGGTCCTTGATACATACACATAATAAGACCTATTAACAAAATTACAGCCAATAGGATTAAAATGGCAATAGGTGAATGGATATGAAATTGGTTAACACAAAGCAGAGAGCAGTAATAAATATGACTGATTTTCAGACTGGATGTTGATTTGAGGATAAAGAACATAACTTAGTGGGCGGCACGGTGGCACAGTGGTTAGCACAGCGCCAGAGACCCGGGTTCAATTCCCACCTCAGGCGACTGACTGTGTGGAGTTTGCACATTCTCCCAGTGTCTGTGTGGGTTTGCTCCGGTTTCCTCCCACAGTCCAAAGATGTGCAGGTTAGGTGAATTGGCCATGCTAAATTACCCATAGTGTTAGGTGAAGGGGTAAATGTAGGGGTCTGGGTGGGTTGCGCTTCGGTGGGTCGGTGTGGACTTGTTGGGCCAAAGGGCCTGTTTCCACACTGTAAGCAATCTAATCTAATCTTAAATCAGTACATAATATGAAACTCATTTGTGGTTAACAGTGAAGAGGATTGTATCAAACTTCAGAAGGACATAGACATGATATAAAAATAGTTCAAAGAACTGTTAAGTGATTCATTCTGGCAGGACGGATAAGGGGAAATTGGAAGTGGATGTACACAACTCTTTGAAAGACAAGTTAAAACAGCTGGTAAAAAAAGGAATGTTAAGCCTTTTTAATTACAGACAAAGTACAAAAGCAAGGAAGTTTTGCCAAGTCTTTGTAAACACCAAGTAGGTTGCAGCTGGAGTATTATGCCTAATCTTGGGAAACACAGCTTTAGAAAGGGGGTCAAGGTCTTAGAGAAGGTAAAGAAGAGATTCACTACACTGGCAACCAGGATGAAAGAGTTATGCAGCGACAGTTATGTAGAGACAAGAGAAATTTCTTTTCTCTCACTACAGCAAAGAACAAAAAAGGCAGATTTGATAGAGGTATTCAAATTTAGCTGAGTTTTATAACAGTAAATCTGAGATTGTTTCCAGTGACGGTTTGATTGGTGATTAGAGGATATTGATTTATGATGATTAATGAAGAACCAGAGTTGAATTGAAAAGCATACAAAAAGGAACAAGAGAAGGCCATTGTCCCTTTGAGCCTGTTCTGCCATTCAATAGGATCATGGCTGATCATCCTTTTCAGTATGTTGTTCCCACTTCTTCCCCATACTGTTTGTGCCTGGTTCCTCAGCCAAGGCTCATCCGCTTCAGTCTGTCTTTCTTTATTTCCTCTCTTTCTTTTCCAAAAGGAAGAGGCAGCGGCAGGAGCAGTTCCTTCCTAGTGTCAGCAGCAGTGGGAGAAGTTTCCTCCCAGAGTGTTGGCAGCGGCAGGAGTTCCTTCCCAGGGATTGGCAGTAGCAAGTTCCTTAGCTGAAATGAGGCACCAGCTGCTTTGGCATGGTGGGCTCAGCATCAAGTTTGAGCCCAGCGCGAATTCATGGCAGCAACGATGGTGGAGGCAAGATGGCGCCAAAGACCGACAAAACAGTTCTAGCAGCAGCGCAGCTAAGGCAGTGGCGTTCCAGCTGTGGTGGCGTATGGGTACTCAGGGCACTGGAGTGCTCACAGATTGAGGAATGGACATTGTGGCTGCGTTTTTCTGGTAGTGAGCATTCATGGCAGAGGCAGAGGAGTGAGGTGACTGTTTCTTTTATTTCTGCTTTTGTTTTTAATCCTGTCTTTTGTATACTAAGATGGTGCCGGAGAATGGTGACTTTGTGCACTTTTTACATACTCATGTATTCTTGTACTTGAGTACGCGTTACAAACAAACAATCTAAACCCAAATCCTTTTAGCTCCAAGAATCATATCTAAATACTTCTTGAAAACATTTAATGTTTTGGCCTCAACTGCTTTCTGTGGCAGAGAATTCCACAGGCTCATTACTCTCTGGGATAGAGATTTCTCCTCACCTCAGTCATAAAAGACCTAACCCTGATCTTCAGATATGATCCCTGATTATGCCACTTCAGTTATCAGGAACATTCTTATACATTTACCCTTTCTAGACCTGTTAGAATTTTATAGTTTTTCCTGAGAACTACCCCTCATTATTCAAAACTCCAATGAATGTAGTGCTAACCAATCCAGTCTGTGTTCGGTCATTCCAGGAGTCAGTCTTGTAAATCTTTGTTTCATTTCCTCCATAAGCAGAGCAACCTTCCTCAGATAAGGAGACCTAAACTGCACACAATACTCCAGGTGTCATCTCACCAAGGCACTATTCAATTGCAGCAAGACATCCTACACCTGTCCTCAAATCCTCTCATTATGAAGGCCAACGTACCATTTGCTTCTTCACCACCTGCCTCAACTGCATGCTTACTTTCAGTGTACAAGAACCCCCACTTCCTCCCCCTTTCCCAATCTTTTGCCACTCAGATAATAGTTCACCTTCCTATCTTTACTACCAAAGTAGATTACCTCATGTGTCTATACCAGAATTCATCATCCATGCATTTACCCACTCAACTTGTCCAAATCACAGTGAAGTATCTCTGCATCCTCCTCACAATTCATCCTTCAACCCAGTCACTTGCAAACTTGGAGATGTAACATTTAGTTGTCTCATCTAAATCATTAAACTTACAACTAAACAGCAAATAGATTGGAAATCAATAATTTTTTTTGGAAAAAAATTAGAAAAATAATTAAAAAGGTAAAGTTTCAAGATAGATGAAAGAGTAGAGCAGTGGAACTAACTGCATAGCTGAGAAACATCAGCATGGATTTAATGACCAAACAGCATCTGTGTCAGATAAATCAATCACCCAGCCCTAACCACAAAATCTCAACCCGTCCTGCCACCTTCAATGATTTAAGTACATACAAACTCACGTTATATTGCCTTGTGCTGGACATGGTTCTGAAAGGGTTCGCATGTAATTGAATGCACTAAGCGCATTGTGATGATGTTACAGAAGCTTGGTCTGAGTAAAGAAGCAGCTGTCAGGAGACAGACCTGAGACTAATGTGCTCTAATAATCTCTGTAGTAATGTAGGTGATGCTCATGCAATTTATAAATAGCTGCAGGAACACAATAAGTTTCATATTAATTAGTCAACTCTTGTAGTTACACCAGAAAAGTGGCTATCCTCATCTACACTGGACAACTTCAGACTTGAAGAAATTCTCACAAGGTGATAAGCAGCACCGTGGTGACAACAGTGGGCTCCTGCCACAACCTAGAGTGACAGTAGCTAGCAGTGTTTCTAAGTGGTGTCAACAAAGAGAAATTAGACTTCAGACCTTAAAAAGAAAACAGAACAAAATTGTTCTGGTGACCCAAAAAACTTGAAGACAGATGCTATTGATTACTGAGGATGGCAAACCCCACAAGCACTCCAGATAGAATAATATTTCAAAGAATAACAAAGCATTTCAGACCTGACAGAAGATGTACACAATCAGAACAAACTTGCAACTCCCAGGCAGAGATACAGGCTGTACTGTGAGGTGGAGGTCTGGGGGAGTGGTTTTGAGCTGAGGTTGAACCAAAGGCGACTAGACATCAAAGATTGCAAGTTGAAGGCAAAAATGCCTTGTACAAAAGGGGAAATCTTAAACTATGCAGTAATTCAGACAGAAAGGCTAGTAATTTTAAAAATAATGTATAGATCTAATCCAGCATCACTGCCATAATGTGCAGATATCGCATGGTAGGTCTACAAAAGAAGGAAGTTTGAGAGGGCTATCACAGAAAATACACACATTCCAGGAGCTGATGGACAGCTTCTAAACTGGTTAGCAAGACAGAACCTGAATAATTAAATCTATTTCTGTAAACAGGTGGGAGCACAGTCAGTTCTGCTATAAAATGTGTTCCTTTAACACTAATTGGCTTTAACACGATTGAAGAATTTAGACTGTTAGTTATAGAATGTGAACTTTTATTACTTGTATTGGGTAAATTCAATTCTAGCCCCATTAGTTTAAATGGTGCAGCTATTGCGTGATTTTCTGAAAACGCAAGCTTGCAGGAGAATGCACAGTTGGGTTATTTTAATTTATTTATTCACTTGTGGGATGTGGACACTGCTAGCTGGGTCAGCATTTGAATATTTTTAAGATTGAGATGGTTGACTTCTTGCTATATCAGAACCGGGTGCAAAATAGATGATATTTTTATTCTCCAAAACAAAAGTAACTGAAATATCAAACAAATTCAAAGTGGTCTGAAAGCCTTTGACAATTATTTCAACCTGAGAACTAAGAAAATTCTTTAAAGGGTAAGATTTAACAAAAAAGATTGCACCATCTAAGAATAAATTCAAAGGAAGACAGAGTCATAGAAATATACAGCATGGAAACAGACCCTTCGTTCCAACCCATCCATGCCGACCAGATATCCCAACCCAATCTAGTCCCACTTGCCAGCACCTGGCCCATATTGCTCCAAACTTCCTATTCATATACCCATCCAAATGCCTCTTAAAATGTTGCAATTGTACTAGCCTCCACCACTTCCTCGGGCAGCTCATTCCATACCTGTACCACCATCTGTGTGGAAAAAGTTGCCCCTTAGGTCTCTTTTATATCTTTCCCCCCCTCACCCTAAACTTATGCCCTCTAGTACTGGACTCCCTGACCCCAGGGAAGAGACTTTGCTGATTTACCCTATCCAGGCCCCTCATAGTTTTGTAAACCTCCATAAGGTCACCCCTCAGCCTCTGACGCTACAGGGAAAACAGCCCCAGCCTGTTCAGCCTCTCCCTGTAGCTCAAATCCTCCAACCCAGGCAACATCCTTGTAAATCTTTTCTGAACCCTTTCAAGTTTTACAACTTCTTTCCAATAGGAAGGAGGCCAGAACTCTACGCAATATTCCAACAGTGGCCTAACCAGTGTCCTGTATAGCCACAACATGACCTCCCAACTCCTGTACTCAATACTCTGACCAATAAAGGAAAGCATACCAAACGCCTTCTTCACTAACATATCTACCTGCGACTCCACTTTCAAGGAGCTATGAACCTGCACTCTCCAAGGTCTCTTCGTTCAGCAACACTCCCTAGGACCTTACCATTAAGTGTATAAGTCCTGCGCTGATTTGCTTTCCCAAAATGAAGCACCTCACATTTTCCTGAATTAAACTTCATCTGCCACTTCTCAGTCCATTGGCCCGTCTGGTCAAGATCCTTTGTAATGGGAGGTAACCCTCTTCGCTGTCCACTACAACTCCAATTTTGGTGTCATCTGCAAACTTACTAACTGTACCTCTTATGCTTGCATCCAAATCATTTATGTAAATGACAAAAAGTAAAGGACCCAGCACTGATCCTTGTGGCACTCCACTGGTCACAGGCCTCCAGTCTGGAAAAAAAACCCTCCACCACCACCCTCTGTCTTCTACCTTTGAGCCAGTTCTGTATCCAAATGGCTAGTTCTCCCTGTATTCCATGAGATCTAACCTTGCTTACCAGTCTCCCATGGGGAACCTTGTCGAACGCCTTTACTGAAGTCCATATAGATCACATCTACTTCTCTGCCCTCATCAATCCTCTTTGTTACTTCTTCAAAAAACTCAATCAAGTTTGTGAGACATGATTTCCCACGCACAAAGCCATGCTGACTATCCCTAATTAGTCCTTGCCTTTCCAAATACATGTACAACCTGTTCCTCAGGATTCTCTCCAACAACTTGCCCACCACCAATGTCAGGCTCACTGGTCTATAGTTCCCTGGCTTGTCCTTACCACCCATCTTAAACAGTGGCACCACGTTTGCCAACCTCCAGTCTTCTGGCACCTCACCTGTGACTATCGATGATACAAATATCTCAGCAAGAGGCCCAGCAATCACTTATTTAGCTTCCCACAGAGTTCTAGAGTACACTTGATCAGGTCGTGGGGATTTATCCACCTTTACCCATTTCAAGACATCCAGCACTTCCTCCTCTGTAATCTGGACATTTTGCAAGATGTCACCATCTATTTCCCTACAGTCTATATCTTCTATATCCTTTTCCACAGTAAATACTGATGCAAAATACTCATTTAGTATCTCCCCCATTTTCTGCAGCTCCACACAAAGGCCACCTTGCTGATCTTGGAGGGGCCCTATTATCTCCCTTGTTACCCTTTTGTCCTTAATGTATTTGTAAAAACCTTTGGATTCTCCTAAATTCTATTTGCCCAAGCTATTTCATGTCCCCTTTCTGCCCTCCTGATTTCCCTCTTAAGTATACTCCTACTGCCTTTATACTCTTCTAAGGATTCACTCGATCTATCCTGTCTATACCTTACATATGCTTCCTTCTTTTTCTTAACCAAATCTCGATTTCTTTAGTCATCCAACACTCCCTATACCCACCAGCCTTTCCTTTCACCCTTCCGGGAATATATTGTCTCTGGATTCTTGTTATCTCATTTATGAAGGCTTCCCATTTTCCAGCCGTCCCTTTACCCACTAACATCCACCCCAATCAGCTTTTGAAAGTTCTTGCCTAATACCGTCAAAATTGGCCTTTCTCCAATTTAAAACTTCAACTTTTAGATCGGGTCTATCCTCTTCTATCATTATTTTAAATCTAATAGAATTATGGTCGCTGGCCCCAAAGTGCTCCCCCACTGAAGTCCTCAGTCACCTGCCCTGCCTTATTTCCCATGAGTAGGTTAGGTTTTGCACCTTCTCTCGTAGGTACATTCACATACGGAATCAGAAAATTGTCTTTTACACACTTAACAAATTCCTCTCCATCTAAACCTTTAACATTATGGCAGTCCCAGTCTATGTTTGGAAAGTTAAAATCCCCTACCATAGCCACCATTATTCTTACAGATAGCTGAGATCTCCTTACAAGTTTGTTTCTCAATTTCACTCTGACGATCAGGGGGTCTATAATGTAATCCTAATAAGGTGATCATCCCTTTCTTATTTCTCAGTTCCACCCAAATAACTTCCCTGGATGTTTTTCCAGGAATATCCTCCCGAAGTACAGCTGTAATGCTATCCCTGATCAAAACGCCACTCCCCCTCCTCTCTTGCCTTCCTTTACTATCCTTCCTGTAGTATTTGTATCCTGGAAAATTAAGCTGCCAGTCCTGCCCATCCCTGAGCCATGTTTCTGTAATTGCTATGATATCCCAGTCCCATGTTCCTAACCATGCCCTGAGTTCATCTGCCTTCTCTGTTAGGCCCCTTGCATTGAAATAAATGCTGTTTAATTTATTAGTCCTACCTTGTCCCTGCTTGCCCTGACTGTTTGACTCGTTTCTGTTCTCAACTGTACCAGTCTCAACTGTACCACATGATCAATGGTTTCTACAGGCTCGTGGATGTGACTCAAAGTCAGAATTCATTTGTGACTGAATTGTTGTAAGGATTATGGGATGAATCTTTGGATTTATTACAATCCAAAGGAGAACTGACCAGACAGAAAACCAGATAATGAGTGAATCAGGAGGTCTGGAAACAAAACAGATCAATCCTATGAAAAGATAAGACAAGACACAGGAGATCTACAGAAGTGATTCACTTCTTAAGGTACAAAGCCACAAAACACACAGCAGATAATACAACACACCGGGTAGGACAGACATTAAACATTGATGCACTTGCTAAAACTGTGGAGCAAAGAAAACCCTTACCCATGCACGGCAAAAAGCTTTTAAAATTGTATGCTTTCATTATAAGAAAATTTGTAAAAGCAGAACACAGCCACAAAAGCATAAAACCAAAGAACTACCCCCAGCAAATGATAAATGAAGGTGAACAGTCTCCACCTGTAGATAATCCCAAAGTTTTCCCAAATCAAGCATACATTTATGTTAATGAGCAGCTCTCAAATTTTAAGTCAGGAGGAGGAAGTGTCGCCACATCATCAGATAGTGAGCTTTTGTTGACAAAACACTGCTTAAAGCCAACAGAACGCAATTACATGGCTCAAGGGCATTTAATGTTAAAAACGTGCTCCAATGAACCAAAGATTTTCACTACCAATAGAAGCATATGTATTGACCTCAATCTTATTCAAAAGGTGGAAGAGGTTAAATAACAAAATGCTAAGCCAGTCGATAACAGTGTTGGGCTCCAAAAGCTGATTCCCAGAGTTTAAACAAAAAACAGAATTTCCTGAATTTAATTACTTTGGAACAAAAAAATCTGTTTCATGCCATAAAAAAGATGGAAAACTGTGCCTAAGTGGTTTGACTGAAATTTTTTCCACTGCTATCAAAATTCTTAAAAAAGTCAGATTCCCAGTTGCAACAAGTTTGAAATGATAAGCGAGCCAACAAGAACAAACTTCTGCCTACACCACTTGATAGGGTACATTTTCCTCTTCCAAAGAAGAATCCACAACAATAAAGGATGTCGCATGACTGTCCAAGTAACACAAATGAGAAAGTGAACAAGTTAGTTTCATCAATAATTCAATCGCTGATAAGTAAGAAAAAGCCCAAAGCAGTTAAGTTTTTGATCTACCTCTTCAACACAGATGTACAAACAAAATGAGAACCAAATTTCACTGACAAATTGAAGGTGTGATGCATATAACTTCATGGAAGATATCAATAAAAGACAATGTGCAAAATTTCAAGATAATGCAAAGTAAAAAAAGCTGCCAGCTATAGCAAGGGACCACACTGATATCTATTAGCAATAGAAATAAATCACACAAGTCCTCCATGAAAAAGATAAGAATGAAGACCCGCTGGTTCAAGAGAGAATTACAGGTCTCATAACATCAGAAAGTCAGTTCAAGCCAATCAACCTCTAGCCAACAGATTATTCTTCTTCCAAATCTATACAAAAGAGATTAGTGAAACCTGATTAGTGAAATTTGAATTTGTAAATTTGTAAAATCAAAGATGGGGAGGGGTAAAATTAATTAGTGATTAATGTGAATAACAACAACAGTATGAGGGAAAGAGACACTTGGGGGATATAACTCTGTTGGACTATAACATGGTGTTGTGTGATTTTTAACTTTGTCCATCCCAGTCCAACACCGGCTCCTCCAAACCATGGGTATCAAAGAGTTAATATTTGATTGAGAGCAATGATACAGGGACTTGTGAAAAGTAAAAGGAGGAGTTGGTAGGGCACAGACCTGAATCAAATTCACGCCTAACAGTCTCTATTTAACGATGGTCACATTCACTTAATCTGAAAATAGTTGTAGTAATGCAATTCAATTTATATTGTTTGCTGAACAGGGCTCTTCTAGTTAGACTAGAAAGGAAGCTATCTTCATCTATACTAGACCACTTAGGTTTGAAGGAATGTCCACACAATACTTAACCACCAGAATCAAACCTGTTCATGCTTTTTGTGTATTATTTTTTCTGTCACTCACCAGATCATTACACCAGCCTGTGCCCTTTTGAAGTTAACACTACCTTCCTATTGGTCAAAATAGTTCCAAGTTTTGCATTACCACAAAGCTTGAAATTGAGTCACTACACTCAAGTTGAGATCATTAATATACAGGTCGTTCTGCTATAACAAACGTTTCATCAATGCAAATTGGCTGTAATGCAATTTACAAATAGGGCACGCTGTTTCTAAAGAGTGAACATTTAAAACATGCATGGACTAAATGCAATATCGCCAACAGTAAGTGCTGTTTTAATTGTGCGATTTTGATGTAGCACAGGTCGCACAAGAACGTGACCATCGCATTATAGAAGAAATGACTGTATACAAATGAAGGAGTGGTTTTAAATACTGTCCTTTGGGGTACCCTATCATAAACAACTATTACAATCCAAAAAGCAACTGAACACAACCACTGTGAATGGCAGGTAACAATTTTCTACCCATGTTATTACTCACCCTTTCATGATCTCTAACTTTACTCACAGGTCAGTTGTACAACACTATCAAATGTCCTTTGAGAATCTATGTACACCATATAAACTGTAATATCCCCATCTACCCTCTACTGGTTATGACATGTAATATATGGGATACTTGGATTTCAAAAGGACATTTAATAAGACACTGCACATGATTTAAAAAAATTGCGCAGGTGAAAGCATTTTAGCAGGAATGGCTAGTGAACAGAAAGCAGAGAGTATGGACAATTGCATTATCTTCAGGTTGGCAGGCTGCCACCAATGAGGTGCCACAGGGATCAATGTTAATTCCACAACAATTATTTACAATCTAGAGAAATATATTTTTTGATTTGAATAAGGGTAGCAAATGCATATAAAGTTAAAAATCTCACAACACCAGGTTATAGTCCAACAGGTTTAATTGAAAGCACACTAGCTTTCGGAGCGACGCTCCTTCATCATTGGACTATAACCTGGTGTTGTGAGATTCTTAACTTTGTACACCCAGTCCAACACCGGCATCTCCAAATCAGAAATGCATATAAATTTGCTTATGGCATCAGGAGAGGCAAGACAGTAAATTGTGAAAAAGTGGAACATTTGTAGAGGGTTTTATATATATAGGTTAGGTGAGTGAGTAAAGAAATTGTCATTCCATCACAATCATGCTTCCCAGCCCCAACCTTCTGTCTCCTCTGCTCCAAGGAAAAGAACCCAAGTCTATCCAATCTCTCTTCATAACTGAAACTTGCTAGCCCAGGCAACATCCTGGTAAATCTCCTTTGCACCATCTCCAGTGCAAATAACATCTCAGAAAATGTGGATTCCAGAGATGCACACCATACTCCTGCCACTTATTGCAAACGGAATGGAATAGAAGCGATGTTTTGCTGAAGCTATATAGAATGTTGCTAAGACTACATGCTGTCCTTATTTGGCAAGACGATACAATTGTTTGAGGAGCAGTCAGAGACAGTTCATTCAACTCATTCTTGGGATGATCAGTTCAACAGGTCACAACTATGCCATTGAAGGTCAAAAGAACAAAACGTGAGTGTACTGAAACCTACAAGATCTTGAGTGGACCTGATATGGCAACACTGTCTGGATATTCACCCTATATGGGAGAGACGAAAACTAGGGGATATAAATTAAGTAGTAGTTGTTCCCTTGGGCCATTTTTATTTCACAGAGAGTCTTTAGAGTGTCGAATTCTCTTCCTCAGAAAGTAGCTGAGGTTGCGTCTTTACATTTATTCAATGCAAAGATGCATAGAATTTTGACTGACAAGACAGTCACAGGTGCAGACAGGAAAATGGAGTGACATCACAAGTACATCACAGCCATGATCTTATTAAATGATGGAATAACTCATGTATTCCTGCTCCTAAGTCTTATGTTCCTGTGTTATATGCCCATAAAGCTTGGAAGATGGGCATTTCAATGTTAGAAAGCAGTAAGGAATTCACAGCTCACTGTGACAAAATGGACTGAAGGGTCAACTAACTTCTTTTGTAGTTTCTGTACAGCCAAGTCATATCAGAACAGTTTTGATTCCAGAAGGGCTGAACAGCTCCTGAACTCAAAGTGAGGGAGACTGTTCTCAATATCAAGGCAGCATTTAACCAAGTGCCACCAAATATCCTTAGCAAAGTTGGAGTCAATAGGATTTGGGGAAAACTCAACAATAATTGCAGTCACACCCAATACAAAAGATGATGGTTGTGGCGGTTGGGGTCAATCAGTTCAGTCCAAGATCATCATCACAGGCATTGTGCAGGTGATATCCTGGGTCCAAGCATTTTTAGTTGCTTCATTTATAACCTACTCCTCATCATAAGGTCAGAAGTGGAATGCTGAGTGACGACTGTATATTTTCAGCACTAGTTAGTTACTCTCCAGGTACTGATGTGGTCTATGGTCATATCCATTAAGTCCTGGACAAGATCCAAGCATGGCTAACATTTGAAAATTAAAATTTACACCACAAGTTTCAGACAAAAAAAATCTAACCATCTGCCCTTGATATTCAAATACATAACCATTGCTGAATTCCCCCACTATCAACATCCTGGGGACACCACTGACCAGAGACTGAACTGTACCAGTCTCAAGGGCAACCAGGGATGAGTAATAAATGCTGGCCCAACTGGTAAAGCCCACATTGTATCAATGAATGAATGAAAACATAAATACTATGGCATCAAGAACAGGTCAGAGGCTATGATTTATGCCTCACCTCCAAAACCTCCGAAGCCTATTCACATAAGGCACAAGTCCAGAGTATTACAGAATAGACTTTACTTATCTGGATAAGTGCAACTCCAACAAGATAAAGGAAGTTCTGCACAATCCACGACATCCCGTCTAGTTTTCCAACATCCACTTCCTCCACCTCCTTCATACAGCAGCAGCAGTGTGCATCACCCACAAGATACACCTTCCAAACCTGTCACCGCAACCACTGAGGAAAGTCAAGGGCAGCAAATGCTTGGGAGCACCACCACATGCAAGCTCGCTTCCAAACCACACATCATACCGACTTGGACATTTAATGCCATTATTTCACTGTGCTGAGGCAAACTCCCATTTTAACAACATTGTGGATGTACCTACATCACATGAATTGCAGAAGCTCACCACCACCTACCCAAGGGCTATTAGGGCTCGGCAATAAATGCTGGCTTTGCCATTGATACCCAAGTCCTGTAAAAGAATATTCACTTCTTCAGAAAATAAATAAAATGTAATTGTCTTTGTGCAAGGCCTCCCACTGAAATAAAATCAGGATGCAACAAGATAATTTATGGGATTTATAGTTACAGTTGCCTGAATACAGTACTAACAGAAACTCAAAGTACAGTAGTTGCTCAGACTTGATGTCTGCAAACTTGAAATCTAACAAACAGGAGTGTGAAGGAACCATGTCATCACAATAAGTGCAAACCACACCATGATGTGAGAAAACTGCTTAATTAACAATTCATTATGTGGAAAGGGAAAAACATTGATACTATTGTCACATAACAGAACTGATTTGTCATATTAATTAATAAAATATTTAAGGACACACCAGGGTTAGTCAGTCAACACTAGAGGAGGAGAAATCTTGCCCAAACACGCCATCTAGGCTGAGACAGAGTATTCTCTTTGCAGATTATAAGTTTTACTCCAAGAGGATGATCACATTTTTGGCTGGAAAACCCTGAAGTCAGATTATGAATTCATCGCGAAACCTTCAACTTCACCATTTTTAAGAGAAGAAAAACAGAATTTCCAGGCTTGCAACATTTAGTAATTAGGCACATATTATATTTTGAGAAATAATCTTTTCTTGTGTTGTGTGTGACCTGAATTGTATCTTCTCCCCTGGTAAAGTCAGATGCAGAGTGTTAATTTAGTATCTCAACTATGCCTCTTGCCTCTATATATTAATCTCTTTTTAGTCCATAATTGGCCCTACTCCTCCTTTAGGACCCTTGTTATTTGCATCCCTATAGAAGACCTTGAGATTCCTTTCCCCACACAGCCACTCCTTCTCTCATTTGCCTTTCAAATTCCACTCTCAACCTTCTACATTCAGATTTCATTATTCACCGGATATCTGTCATACCATTCACTCCAGACTCAAAATATTTCACAACTCTCCAAATAGACTTTTCATCTATTACCCATCAACTTCAGCTCATTTGAGGCTGCACTGTTCGAATCTCATCCCATACTAAATCCTGCCGGCCCCCACTTTTGTTGCTGATTTATACTGGTTCCGATTTAACTTTACTCAAGCAATTTTGATTTTACTTTAATGTCTTAAATATAGAAGTAATGTCCTCCAATCTCTCAACCACCATGGACCCAAATGCCAGTCTCCGAACCTTGGACTCTGTTCTCCAATGCATCACTTTCAGTTTTTCTCATGCCTTCATTTGCCCAGTGCTCCAGGTCTGGAATTCTTCCCCCAACCACTGAATGTCTTTGCTGCCTTCTCAACTAAAACTCCCAATTTGACAATTTCTTAAGTTACACCTTCTAATATTTCACTCATTTGGTTTGTTATCTATTTTTGATAATCTCTTGGAATATTTTCAATATTAAAAGGTGATGTATATTTGCACATTGTTATTTATTTCTTACCTTACCTCAGTTTTCCATATCAAATTTGTCCTGCCACCTACACCTACAGTCCTTGTCTTCCTGAAGTATTTAACAAGCCCTTACTTTTGTGTTCTGTGTAAACATCGAAACTACACATTTATCAAAATAAATCAACCAGAAATAACAAAGATTGACTGAATACTGACCCTCCTCCTTTAGCACACACCACTTTCAACTTTTGTTAAATGTGAGCAAAAACAGTTAAACTGAAGACGTTGTTACTTTACCATCAAAACAAGTTATTTAGTTCAGGTGGTTTGTGTTGAGCATGGTGATTTATGAAGTTGAGTTTTTCCTGGTATTTTCCAAAATCAAACACTGTTCTCAAACTACCACCAAAAATATTTTGAACATAAAATTCTGTGTCGATACTTTTTTAAAATTACGATATTATATATTTAAATTACATTTTAAGACATTACAATATTCAGGTTTTTTTAGCCAAGTGGCAGAACAATCATGCAAATTTTAATTAGCCAGCAAGGGTCATCAACTTCCCAGGTTATGCAGCGGAATGCATTTCAAATCATTCAGTTCTAGTCCTATTGGTAATCTTAAGTCAGCAGATATTGAAAAATGTCTATACATTCCCTTTCCTTGAACGCCTGTGCATATACTTTAGTATTGTTTCCTGCGAGTTTCAAAACAAAAAAAATGTTGTACATCTCTATGACTTGCTCCTGATCTTAGAACAAGGTCTAATGTGGCTCAAAGTCATGCATGCTTGCGGAATTGAAATTCTTTAGAATTTCTGACCAGTTCAGCAAATTTATATGCAAGGCCCAAATGCATTTAGAATAACAAATAGTATGAATTCCATGCCAGTGGCATGATGTTTATTGAGTCACGTCAGTTCTACAAAACAATATCTAAAATAGACTTAAGTGAACAGAAATTATAATATTGCATGTTGGTTATTTAGCTAAACAGCAATTCAATATTTGCAGGGTGTGCATATGGAATTTAAATGTTAAAAGTATTTTAAAAATTACTGATTTCTGACTGGCATCTGATCATTTTGGGTCAATTAAAAGCTGTTTTAGGAATTTAAATTTAGCTACCAACTGCAACAAAATAGACCTCATTGAGAAATGCAGAAATGTGGAGAAACTGAAACCATGATCAAGCCTGTATCTGTAAACTCCAATATTATAGGTGCAGGTAACCATAAAGAACTTATGCTGGCCTGGTAGAATATTGATAATAAATGATTTTATTGTTTTGTATTCTGCTATATCCTCCAACTCATAATGTGGACCCAGAGATTATGGAGTATAACCAAACCTGAAGATATTTCAGCCAGCACAGGCAATTTATAAAATTTGCATGAATTGTTCTCTTAAGAGAATTAATAATGTGTAATTGTACCTGGAAGTCAAATTTAAGTACATTCAAGTACATACTGGACCTTGTTTTCCAATATCCCTTCATCAAATGTGTTACTGTGCAAGTTATTTAATTAACCTAATTTCTGCCTTTAATAATAAGCAGAGTTATCTATATTCATATTAGGGAGAGCAATTACACATTTTAAAAAGTGGGTGAAGAATAGGTTTTATTGCTCAAAATTGAGAACAGTAATAGTGTTTGCCCCAAATGCATTGGTAGAAGAAAAAAGTCAAATACATCGTAGTTGAGCGCAATTAATTCAGGGGGTACAGGCTTGGACACCTATACGGTGTGCCTTGATGAAGTTCCATGTAGTTGCACAATTCCATGTATACTTTTTCAGTTGCTCCATACAAGGTAATTTGAATGGAGCTTCCATGTGCTTTCAAGCAAGTGTTACAGAATTCTACAAGGATTTTGTGGAAGGAAATCAACTCATGAAGGATCAAAATGCTGTAGCAATTTCATCTTCATGGCCAGAAGTAGAACACACTATTCTAAAATATATTTTTTTGTACTCGCTCATCCTTATTGCTTTGTTAATTTCTTGCAATTCAACTTGTTCGATAAGATGTATTCTTAACAGCTAATTACTACCAATTTTCTTAAACAACATGTGAAATTGCTTGTGCACACTCCTTATTTTCCCGAAAAATAATGGGTCATCAAATTCAATCTAAGGGGACAGAACTAATTTATAGCAAAGAACAAAATTAAATTGTAATGCAAGTCCTTGCTATTGAAAAAAGCACATGATTGAGTTTTTCTAAAATTATATATTCATTCCATGAAACTCCACTCACCGTTTTAATGCATTAGTTAGCTCAACTGCAAGTTCATTGTCATTGAGAGTTTGGAGTTCAGTGAGAGAATGAGTTACCCCATCACTGCATTCCTAATGGATTAAAATAAAACAAGGACAATCAGAACTAACAATATCTTTGGATACAAATAATAAAATTGTTAGGTTAAATGTGAATATGTTCATTTCAGGCTGTTACAAAGAAACCAATAAAGTTTACAGCTTTCATATGTGAAAAGTTAATAGAAGAATGAAGAGAATCCCCTTGCTGTTCAGCACACTCATCAGGTGCTTAAAAATTAAAATATTTCACTTGCTTTCAAATAATTTCTCACTGCATCATATTTACTAGTGTTGTGCTGTAAAACACCTTTTTGATGAGCTAGTACTGGAATTAGGAGTTACACTTTTAACTGAAGTTACTAGTGGAAATAAAGTGCATTGTTTAGACCTGACAACAATGTTTGATGCTGACTGAAATAAAATGTTCATTCCTCAGAGTTAATATTCATTACTTTGACACTGATAGAAACATGCTACGATAATGTACTTTTACTAAATCTATAATAGCTTCCCCCTCTTTAATAAGGAACATTTTTACCCCAAGTACATATGTGCTGATCTAGGACTGCTCCTAAAGTCATTGATTACTACTCAGAAGAACTAAATGTTGGTAATTCTTAATCTTGCCTGCCTTTGCTACTTTTTGGTGCTCTTTTTCTAAGTTATCAGAAACTTGCATTTATACTATGTAAGTAACACAAAAATATATCCTGATGCTCTTCACATAGGCATAATCAGACAAAAATGAACATTCAGCAAAATGAGATCTTAAAGCTTATATCAACACATGAATTTTAAGGAAAGTAGTATAGAATGGGCAATGGAATGGCAGATCATTAAACCATGTTATACCATTATATTTTAATGATCTATGTATTTGGACACTCAAGTCTCTTCAGAACTCTAACGTTGCTAGCTTTCATCATGTAAACATGCGCCTGGTTTGAAATTTAAGGATAAAAGTTTTGATACTCATTTAATCCATTAATATACCTTTGCAATGTCATACTTTCATTACTGCTTATATGACATTTCTTTGCCTCATTTTTAAACTTAAGATACTTAGCTTTCTGTCCCATCATCTTGGCCATTAATAATATGATACATAAACAACACTCCAACACAGATTCTCATGAGTCATATTCTACCAACACAGTAGAGTGCATACCTCCACTTTGCATGTTAACTCAATGTTATGAGAATTATTCAGGTCTTCTTTAAGATTTATCGACTGAAAGAATAATGTCCAGACAACAATGTTGCATTATTAGGATTCTTGTACAGCATTTATCAACTAAACCAATGGTGATATTTACTTTAACTTGTTTATCCTTTCCTCCACTGCTGGTTGAGCTGAGAGATTGTATGCGTTGTTCCTTTTGTTCTTCTACTTCCGATTTCAAGTGTTCAATATGTACTAAGTAAGCTTGTTCCTGGGCTTCTCGAGTGCTCAGCTTCAGTTCAAGTGCTTTCTTCTCTTTCTCCATCAAATACAGCTGAGCTTTAAGTTCTGCCATTTCCTCCTTCAGGTAAAACAAATATATTCCAGATTATATAACCATGTATTGACTTGTGTCAAATATGTCAAGAATATCCAAACAATGGGTATAAACCAAGTTATCAAATTTATCTGGAGCAGAATATGTACAGATTCTGGAAAAGGAACCTTTTACCTCATTAGTACCTCAGCTTCCCATGCAAAAAGATGGTGACCGAAGCCACTGATCCATGGTATCTTAATGGGATAGTTTTGTCTATGAGATTTGTGCAGGAATACTGCAGTGTCATACTTGACTCAAAATAATTGCGTTTCTTCATCCCAAGTACTGCTAGACCTGCTGAGCGCAACCAGCGCTTTGTTTTATTTAATTAGACTAGCAGCTTTATCATGACTTTGCTCAAAAGTAGTAAGAGGAAGGGTCAAGCAAAGTGCAAAAAAGGAACTAAAATTGTTTACCAGCAAATCCAGTACGTGGCAAGGGAGCAAAACGGTGACACAAAATGGAAACTGGAGTAAAATTGATACTTCAACTGAAGCAAAGGTTAAAATAGATTGGTTTCTTTTTACTTAACAGTTAGGCACACTAAAATTCAAAGTCTTCGCGAATGGAAGTGTTCTTAGAATTAAAAATACTGTTTCTTAGAATTTCTTCCATTACACAAGCGAGACCAAATTCCTGACAATTTTGCCTTGCATCTCTATTCTGTACAAAAACTTGATCAACTCTTTTTGGTTTCCCATTTGCTACTTGGTTGCCTTCCTTCCACTGCAATATTTCGACCTGACCCGCTAGAGTACACAAGAAATAGCAATTCTACATGCGTCCTGGCCAACATTCCTATTTCAACCATCTTAAAGGGTCATCACCAAAAACTGCCATACTTTCTAAAAGTGAATTGATGCTTATGGATTTTGCAGTTTAAATGTTGGATGCCAAAGTTTGCACTCTTATTTGTCACTGCATCTCAAAATACTTACCACTAAGAACAATTATAAGGGCACGAAGACAGGGCTGGCTGCAGTGAATTGGAAAATTAGGCTACAGGATAAGTCAGTAGAGGTGTGATATTTAAGACACCCAGAAAAGGTACAGTCCAGTGAAATCAAAAGACAGACTGCAATGATATCCTCAGCTAAGGAAGTTAAAGATAATATCAAACTAAAAGAGAAACCATGCTATTCCACAATGAGGGACAAGTTAGAAGACTGGACAAAATAAAAAGAACAAAGTATGACAAAAGGAGGGAAATGCACATCCAAAGATGTCTAAGTTAGGTGAATTGGCCATGCTAAATTGCCCATAGCATTCAGGGATGTGCAGTTAGGGGTAAATGTAGGGGAATGGGTCTGGCCAGATGACTCTTCGGAGGGTCGGTGTGAACTTGTTGGGCTGAATGGCCTGTTTCCACACTGTAGGGATTCTGTGATTCTACTAGAGAAAGCTAGAAATTTAAAAAAAGTAAGTGTTAATTATTATTTTAAAAAAAAATGAACCTTGTCAGCTGAATTGTGTGTCTAGGGAATTAATGATATTAAAAAATAAGGAAATGGCAGATAAACTGAACACATTTTACATGTTAGCACTGCTGCCTCACAGTGCCAAAGACCCGGGTTCAATTCCCATCTCAGGCAACCGTCTGTGTGGAGTTTGCACGTTCTCCCAGTGTCTGCGTGGGTTTCCTCTGGGTGCTCCGGTTTCCTCCCACAGTCCAAAAATGTGCAGGTTAGGTGAATTGGCCATGCTAAATTGCCCATAGTGTTAGCTGAAGGGGTAAATGTAGGGGTATGGGTCTGGGTGGGTTGCTCTTCAGAGGGTCGGTGTGGACTTGTTGGGCCGAAAGGCCTGTTCCCACACTAAGTAATCTAATCTAATCAACGCGTCTTCAATGTGAAGAATACAAACAACATCTCAGAAATAACTCAATCAAGAAGTGAAATAGAGGGAGGAACATAATTATATTCAACAGGAAAAAGTTTTAATTAAAAAAAAGTTAGAGTTAAAAGCTGACAAGTCCCAGATCTGAAAGAAAAACAGAAATTGCTAAAGCAGCTCAGCAGGTCTTGCAGCATCTGTGGAGAGAAAGCAAAGTCAATGTTTCGAGTCTAGTGAACTTTCTTCTGAATTTGTTTTTGTTTCAGATCTTCAGCATCCATGGTTCGTTGTTTTATTTCAGACTCCAGATCTGTTGGACAACATTTTAGGGTTTTAAAAGAAGTGACTGATGGGATAGGAGATGGCATTAGTTTTGAACTTCCAAAATTCCCTAGATTCTGGAAATGTCCCATCAGTTTGAAAAACAGTGCTATTCATCTGTGAAAAATGCGGAGCAAGTAGAAAAGAACAGGCCAGTTTGTTTAACCTCTGCAATAGGGAAAATGCTGACATTTATTAAAGACGATATAGCAGGGCACTAACAAAATCTCATTGCAATTAGGCAATTAACATCATTTTATGCAAGATAAATGATGTTTAAATAAGGCTTTTGCGGAAAAAGGGGAACTGGTGAATGTGCTTACTTCTACTTAAAATACTTGACAAGTGCCACATCAAGGTAATTCCTCAAAATAAATTTTCTGGGTGTAGACAGTAACATAACAGTAGGGATAAATGATTGGTTGGCTAACAGAAAAAAGGGTATTCATAAATGGATAATTTTTAGGTTGGAAGGATGTGACAAGAGGAGTGCCACAGGGATCAGTGCTGAGGCTTCAACTACGTATGATTTACATTAATGATTTGGATCAAAGAAACAAGTCCGTGGTTGCTAAATTTGCTGATGACACAAGATACATGGGAAAGTAAGTTGTAAAGGGGACATAAAGAGTCTGCAGAAGAATATGGATAGGTTAAGTGAGTGGGGAAAAGCGTGAATGATGAAGTATAATGTTGGAAGATGCGAACTTGTCCACTTTGGCAGGAAGAATAGAAAATCAGCACATTAGTTAAAATACTGTTGAACACTGAGGTAGAGGAATCTGCGGGCTTGTGCACAGGAATCACAAATTTAGCATTCACGTACAGCAAGTGATTATGCAAGCCAATGGAATACTCGTATGTATCGCAATGAAAACTAAATAAAACTTAAATATTTTACTAATTATACACGGCATTGATGAAACGACATCCAGAGTACTGCATTCAGTTATCGTCTCTTCATCTTCGAGAGGACATAAATGAGTCATCAGTTCAGAGAAGGCTGAACGGATATGGGGGGAAGGGGAGGTATCTGACAAGGATAAGTTGGACAGGCTGGGAATGGGTCATGATCTTAATGAAACATTTATGATCTTAAGAGGAGTTAATAGGGTGAATCCTGAAAGGCTGTTTGCCCCTTGTGGCAGAGACTAGAACTAGAGGACCATTTCAAAATAAGTTGTCTTCCATTTAAGATGGGCAGAATTTCTTTGAGGGTCACAGGTCTTCAGAATTCTCTTTCCCAGGGAATAGGAGAGATGGAGTCATTGAATTTTTTTTAAAGGCAGAAGTAGACAGATTCTTGAACAACAAGTAAATCAAAAGGTTATTGGGCTAGGTAGGAATGTGGAATCGAGTCCACAATCAGATCAATCAACTTATTGAATTGTACAACAGGTTTTGGGGACTATTCCTGCTCAGAACTTACATGTTCATACTTAAAATGCTTTGAAGGATTTTGTTAAAATCACACAACACTAGGTTATAGTCCAACAGGTTTATTTGGAAGTACAAGCTATCAAAGCGCTGATGAAGGAGCAGCGCCTTGAAAGCTTGGATTTCCAAATAACCCTGTTGGACCATAGCCTGGTGTTGAGAGATTTTTATCTTGGTCCACCCAGTCCAACACCAGCACCTCCACATCATTGAAGGATTTTGAAGAAATGCAATATTGTCTTCCAGATTTTATAATCATTTTGTTTTACTGTTGCCTTTTCAGCCTCCAAACTGAATGATCCAATCATACCTAGAATAATTTCATCTATTCCAATTTACAATAAACTTTTTAAAGAGGCTATTAAATCCATCAATTGCTTGTGATTGTAGGCAGCGTGCCTGATTGTTTAAATTATCTGGCTTCTATTTAAGACAATCTACTTGCAAACATCAACCTACCAGTATGCTTACACTGAGCATTTTTAAAAAATATATGTTGCAATTTATTCTGCATGACAAAAATGTATCCCCGCAACTACTTCTCTCACTAAAATCAGCAAAATGCTCTTCTATTTTAAAAACTTAAAAAGGTATTAGAGAAAAAAAACAGATTGAAATAATTACGATACAAGTACAAAAACTGCCCTCAGACCTCCAGACATGGTTGTAACTTTAAACGTTACAACAAAAGTTGTTGGAGAAGCATACGGAGTAATATGTTATATTCAGCATTTTCTGTTCTTGCTTTATAATATTAGCTGATTGAGTTAGGTCTAGACAAATGCTTTTAAATGCAGTAAATATTTCAGTACATTTTATAAAATAAGCTGTTGCAATATGAAAAGTAAGAGATTCTTCACTCACCTTCATAGCCATGAGCTCCTGCATTAGAACTGCATTCTCCAAATCAAGTCGTTGACTATCTCCCCGAGGTTTAACATCATAACTAAGTGGATCAATATGAATACTTTCTAGCTCTAGCATAGTTAACTTGACAGCTGCTCTGTCATTCTTAAGCTGCTGAACATAATCCTTAAGCCTCTGTTCATCTTCCTTTGTAAACTCTGTATCACAGCTACTAGCAGTTGAACTTGTAGTGCTGAAAGAACAACAATCAGAAAATGTTTTGTTAGGGTATTAAGTAAAAATAAATTCACACATTAGTTTGGACTACAAATTCTAACAATTCCTAATATTAAGTTAAACACATTATTACAGATTTATGTATACTTAATTGCCAAACATGCGAAGTGCTACAAACCATAAAACTTAGAACAGCCCTTGAAGCTTATTGCCCTCAATTCCATTACAAGCTGTGTTCAACAGCTCTTCTAGATTTCATTCCCAATCTACCATATAACCTTGGACAGACAGGAATGCATGAATACTATACAATGGTAGTTCACTGCTATTGTTCCTCAGTTACACAGAAAAAGTGTGGGTGGCACGGTGGCACAGTGGTTAGCACTGCTGCCTCACAGCACCAGAGAACCGGGTTCAATTCCCGCCTCAGGCGACTGACTGTGTGGAGTTTGCACGTTCTCCCCGTGTCTGCGTGGGTTTCCTCCGGGTGCTCCGGTTTCCTCCCACAGTCCAAAGATGTGCAAGGTCAGGTGAATTGGCCATACTAAATTGCCCGTAGTGTTAGGTAAGGGGTATGGGTGGGTTACGCTTCGGCGGGTCGGTGTGGACTTATTGGGCCAAAGGGCCTGTTTCCACACTGTAATGTAATCTAATCTAAAAAAAAGCCCAAAACACTCCTAGAAGTAGTGGACAGATCACAGCAACACCTTGATCATGACTACAAAATTAATGTGCAATCAATATGTCAGAGGATTAGAAATTATATTCATAATAATAAGTTGTCACAACTGTGGATAATGATACCAAAGAACTAATTCTTTAAAACTCATTTTCCAGCTGATCTGGGTTCTCCTGAATTTTGCTATTATTGCTGGATTAATTGCACAGATTCTGTTATGAAAAATTAAAATATAACTTTAATTATTGCCAGATTGCTGCATTATAGAGCAAATAAATAAACATAAAAACTGTGCCAAGGAACAAAAGAATTTGTGACAAAAATTAAGCAAAACATTGAGCTAGTTGTGTATATTTAAGTCAGCTCGTTATATTTGCAAAGCAATATATTAACATGAAAATGCCAGCCTTATCCACAGTTTTTAATTTAAGCTCCTGATTGAAGGCTGAGTGATTCACATATTCAATTACACACCTATAAATTACATAAAAATGACTAACAGGTAAAGTAGTAAGTATGCATAGGGAGGAATGATGCTATTATGCCATGGTAAAATGACAACACAGCCTGTTCAAGGTCAGCAATATTCATCCACTGTCTGATCCTCAAAGTACATTTAAGTAGCCTTCATTTGTCAGTCTCTCCTCCTCTTGAAGTTGGTAGAAATGCTAATCATTGGAACATAAATCTATGTTTCCTTTGATTTGAACAGAACAGGGCTGAAATGAGAAAAGGTGTGTTACGGATAAAATTTAACAATCTATCAGTATATTATTAGTTGGCTAGGACAATAAAATCAAACAAAATTAACCACAATACTAAGGAAAGCAGACGGATAAAAGAAAATCAAATCACTGAAAAATTATTCTTAAAAATCATTTTCACTAATGGCAAGACCAGGATTTAGTGCCCATTCCTCAGTTATCTCGAGAAGGTAAACTGTAGTAACGTGTGTCACAATGGTCCCACAGCACTGTCATGTTGGGAGTTCCATTGTTTTGAACCAGTGAAAGAATGCGCTTACTGCCCTTTTCCTAAGTAGTAGAGGTTGCATGTTTGAGAAATACTGCCAAAGAATGTAAAAAGTTGCTGTGGCACATTTTGTAGATGTCCCAGCATCAAATGTCAGTGGATGTGGGGGTGGGTACTTAAACTAAAGTTGTTGATAAAATTCCTTCATTTTGGAAAAAATAAACTTCTTGAGTCTTGTTACAGCTGCACCCTTCCAAGTAATTGAGAGTACTCCATCACACGTCTACCTTTTGCTAATTGATTGGTGATTCAAGAGATATTCATCACCGAAAACCTAGCTTTTGATCAGCTGCGACAAACAGATGGATGGTTCAGTTGAGTTTCTGATCAATGATGATAGCAAAAATATTATCAATGTCAAGGGGAGTAAGTTAGACTCATTCAAGTTGGAGATGGCCATTACCAAGTACGCTTATTGAGTGAAGCCCAAACCTGGTTGTTGTCCAGGTCTTGTTTCATGCTCTACGTCATTCAGGAAGAAATTGTGCATGGAGTTGAACACTGCAATCACTTGCAACCAGCACCACTTCTGACTTAATGTCCGAGGGAGAGCTCATTGAAGGAGGCAGTGAAGAAAGTACAGGCTTGACCACGAGCCCAAAAAAACACATGATTAAATAATTGGTCATCAAAAGTCACATTCATCTTTCTTGGGTTAAACTATTGGGAATTGAGTTATCATCCCAGCTGATAGTGATACTGGACAAATCATATCCCAGAATGAAAGGTGACTTAACAGATCATTCATTTAACATTTTGAAGCTGGCAAAAGATTAAGTCATAATATAAGGGCCTATGCATTGATAGTAGTATATTGGCATGGATGGAGAAGTGGCTAATGGATAGAAAATAGTGAGTGAAGATAATGGGTTCTTTTTCAGATTGGTGACCTGTAACCAGTGGGGTTTCACAGAGATCAGTACTCCGAACACAACTAGTTACAATATATACGAATAACTTGGAGGAAGGAAATAAATATTCTGCAGCCAAATTTACAGACCACACAAAAATAGGTGGAAACGCAGGTTGTGAGAATGATACAACAGTTTATAAAGAGATAGTGATAGATTACATGGGTAAAAAGTTGGCAAATGGAATAAAATGTAGGAAAATGTGAAGTTGTGCATTTTGAAAGGCAGAACAAAACAGAATTATTTAAATGGAGAAAACTGCAGAAAGCTGCAACACAGAGGGACCTGGGGGCCCATGTGCACAAAACACAAAGCTAGTACACAAGTGCAGCCATTAATCAGGAAGCCTAATGGAATGCTGCCCATATTTCAATGGAGTGGAGTGTTAGGGAAGTCTTAGTACAACTGCACCAGGTCCTGACAAGACCTCACCTGGAATACATGAGCAGTTTTGCCCCTCTTATTTAAGGAATGATATTGTTTTATGGCAGGCAGTTCACAGAAGGTTCATTAGGATTACCCCTCGTATGGAGGGATTGGCTTAAGAGCTGCTTGCTTTGCAAAGTGAACTGTAAGTACATGAAAATGTGGCCTCTTACATCACAGTGTGATGTTTCCTTACAAGCTTAGGGCAGGTAGGAGGTGGTATTCCTACCATAGTTACAATATTCTAATGTTTTTGCAAGATACGGCTTCTGCTGTATACATTTCCATGACTTACAACATGTCAAGGGCCCATATAGAGGGAATGCATGATCCTCCATTTGGGAAACTTCCATGTAATATTGTAAAATGGTCTATGATAAACCTCACTTCTGTTGGCAGGACTGTTCAGGAATTACATCACTGTTAAGCTGCTCTGTTTCTGATATTTCTTATATTGGTTCATTCACCTGTCTAGAAGGGATAAGGCAATGACAGGTGCTACCGTCGCTGTCACAATCACAAAGAAAACACAGAAGCGTTTAAGACATACAAAGGTATCAAGTCTAGGAACAACAGCAACAGCAGCTCCCACACAGCCTCCAAAAACAGTCACTCAACTACTGATGGTCAGTAGCACCAATGAGGCACCAATGTATACTCTCTACAAGATGGATAGCAGAAATTTGCCAAAGATCCTTGGACAGCACGTTTCAAAACCATGACTACCTACATCTAGATGGACAATGACAACAGATACATGGGAATGCCACCACTGCTATATACTGCCATTCCTTCACTGGGTTAAAATCCTGGAATTCCCTCCATAACAGCACTGCTTGTACTTACAGCGCATGGGTTGCAGAGTTTTGAGATAGCAACTCACCACCACCTTCACGAGGGGACATAGCTTTAAATTAAGGGGTGGTAGGTATAGGACAGATGTTAGGGGTAGGTTCTTTACTCAGCGAGTTGTGAGTTCATGGAATGCCCTGCCAGTAGCAGTGGTGGACACTCCCTCATTATGGGCATTTAAGCGGGCATTGGATAGGCATATGGAGGACAGTGGGCTAGTGTAGGTTAGGTGGGCTTGGATTGGCGCAACATCGAGGGCCAAAGGGCCTGTACTGCGCTGTATTCTTCTATGTTCTATGTTCACGAGAGCAACTAGGAATGGACAATAAATACTGGCCCAGCCAGTGATGCCCATGTTCTACAACTGAATTTAAAAGAGGCAGAGCAGAAGATCCCCTCAGAATGGAGAGGTGGAGAACAGGAAAGCAGCAGCAGCGCCTAGCCAGTGTAACTGCTATCCTCCTTGGGATGTACAAAGAGGCTGTTTAGCTTTGACAAAGTAGTTACATAACCTGATCCTACAAGCTAAACTGATAGTTGATCAGACATGATCATTTAAAGTGGGCATGTATTTACACATTAGCATACATACCTGTGAAGTCCCAACGATATGACCTCAGAGGATTTATTTTCTAGCCTTCCCAATATGCATATGTGTAATGTCAGGGTCCACAGCTCTGTTAGAGGGAGCCTTATCTGTAGTGGAGCCTGTTAGCCTTGAAGACTTTGGGGAGGATTCTGGGGCATTTATGGCTAGACATGTTGAGTGTGTCCTGCCCAGATGCAGGTTCACCCTCCTTGGCTGAAACTTCCACTGTGTTAGGGATCACAAATAGGGTGGAGGCAGAAGGGCCAAACATCTTTGGAAAGTCCAAAAAGCAGACTATTGGATACTCCATCTGGATGGCTGCTGGCATAACGCCTCCAAGAAGAAAGGAGGCTTAGAGAGAGGTTGAGATCCCTCATAGCTTCAGCAGCAAGGCTACAGGGGTAAGTGTCAATGGCTAAAGCGATGCATACAGGTCTGCACGCATCTCCAGCAACTACTGAGTGCTCTGTTGAACCTGGCTTTCCAAGATGGGTGCCAATCTGTCCATGGAGACAACTAGACAGAGATGCCGGTGACAGCACTGCACTGATGTTGAGGAGTTCTCCAAACTTTGATCTAGTTCAAGTGATTGGCACAAACATGTCTGCTATACCCAAATAGACAAAAACCCCCATGATCACTGAAACGGGAATCAATATTCACCCTCAAGACCTTGCACCTTCGTAAGACCACCCATAGGCATAGCCTCTGATTTTGCAAAAAGACGCCAAATGCGCAGATGCACTGTATCATGCGAGGCACCAAAACTGCTGGATTTGACAAAAAACAAAATTCGGACATCTTCCGCGTAAATGAAATCTTATGTAATTTTGATCCCACTTCTGGAGATGGTAATATTAGGATCTCTACGAATGGCCTCCGCCAATGGTTCAATCATCAATGTAAAAAGCAATTGCCGGCTGCCCCTAAAAATGTTAAAATTAATTTTACCCAATTGGTGATGACCGCAGCAAGAGGGTCACGAGAGAACCTTTACCCATCTTATTAAGAGTTCACCCAAGCCAAACCCCTCCAGAGTATAAAAAAGGTATGGTCACTCAACTCTGTCAAATGCCTTCTCTGCATCTACAGAAATCACCAATCCCTATATAGACTGTCGTTGAGACACTTGAATCACATTAAGCAGCCTCCTAACATTATTGGAGGATCTGTGGCCCTTCATGAAGCCCGCCTGGCCCTCTTTAACAACAGAAGAGAATACAGTCTCCACCCTTAACGCAAGAGTCTTAGAGAGGATTTTAGATTCCACATTTAAGAGTGAAATGGGCCTGGTAGAAGCATGGCCCACTGGCACCTTCCCTGTTTTAAGAATAAGCAAAATATTGGCTGTTCTCAGAGATGGCAGGAACCAATCATGGCTGTATGAGTCATTAAACATATTGAGCATTGGGCCTGGTAGGATGTTCACAAATTCCTTACAGAATTCGCTGGGCGCCTTTTCACTCTGAAGCTGCTTCATTGCTTCCTGCACCTCTTGCTCTGATAAGGGGGCATTGAAAAAGGACTTCTGTTCGGAGAGCTCCAGATCCTTAAAAATAAGATTCCATTTTGGCCCTCCCCTCCCCTCAACCCTCAGATTGGTATAATTTAGAGTAAAATCTCTAGAACGTCACATTAATCTTTTTGGAGTCGCATATTAGGTTCCCAGATCCTTCCCTAACTGCTATAATGGCTTGAAGGGCACTTCTTTTCCAGGTGAGATATGCTAAGTATTTGCCTGGCCTGTCACCATGGTCATACACCCTTTGCTTCGTAAAAGCAAGCTCCTCCTTTGCTGTCTGCGTTAGCACGGAATTCAATGCAGACCGCAGCACTGTAATCCTCTGTAGCTTGACTGAGGGCATGTCAAAGTAAGCCTTCTTGGCTGCCTTCAACCGTGCTTCGAGGAGATGTTGCTGCTTGCCCTTCTGCTGCTTCCTGCTGGCAGAGTAGGAAATAATTAACCCCTGACATCGGCTTTGGCAGTTTCCCAAAGGACAGATGGGCTACTCACCGAGCCTGTGTTAATGTCTAGGAATGCCCGAAATTCCCTAGAGAAATACTCCATAAACTTATTATCCTTGAGGATAAAGGGATGCATTCACCACTACCTCAAACCCACTGTAACATCCTTAATCTTAACCAACAGGTACACTGGAGCATGATCGGAGATGGTAATATTACCAATCGTACAAGATGCCACCAAGTCCAGGGTTGTCGGGGGGGGGGGGGAGGGGGGGGGGGGGCAGAAAAAAAAATCAATTCTGGTGTGACATCTGTGCAGATGGGAAAAAAACGTAAAACCCCTGCCTGTAGGGTGGAGATGCCTCCAGACCTCCACCAACCCTACATCCACACACACAGATCCACTAATTGTTTAGTTTGTACAGAGAGTATTGAGGGGCCTTTGGGCAACCTGTCTACTAAGGGATCCATGAGGCAGTTAAAATCTTCCCCTAAAATGATATTCCGGGACTCAAGACTGATCAGTTTAGAAAACGCATCCACCAAAAATTTGAGGGAATAAGCTGGAGGGCAATAAACATTTAAAACACCATATTCTTCCCCATTTATCAGGGCTTTGAGAATTACAAACCTCCTGTTACACACTCTAGTAACTTAAATGGGAGATTCTTTCTAACCAAGAGAGCCACTCCCCTACTTCTGGATTTAAAAGATGAAAACTAAACCTAATCAAAGCCATTCTGCTGTAGATTCAAATGTTCCCTATCATCCAAGTGTGTCTCTTGTAACAAAGCAATATCCACCTTCTCCTTTCTTAAGACTCAAAAGTACCTTCTTCCTCTTAATTGGTGAGTGACTCCCCTTGAATTCCAGGGGCACCATTTAATCAAGACATTAGCCATAACCTTCTGCAGTAACATTTAAATTCCAGAGGAACTCCAATCACAAATCGCTGAGCCTGTGTCACATGATCCAAACATAAAAACTACATAAACTAAAACCACTATATTTAACAAACCTACAAAGCTACCAAAGATTATATACAACAAAAAACAAAAAAACAAACCAACATATAAAGTGCCAACAGTGCTGAATAGGGAACTCAACCCCTGCCCTAAGGGTGCAACTACCCACTCCAAACTGCCCGTAAGTAGACTTCTAACCATCCCAACTATTTTCTCTCCTCCTAGATAGAGCCACACCGCAAACACAAACAGAAAAGAAAGTAAACACACCATGGAATAGCAATATGAATACAGAATGTTTTTTTAAAGAAAAAAAGGGGTGAATACCCCACCCATCCTTTGGTATAACTTAGAAATTGAAAGTACACATCTCAACTGCCGGCAAACATAGTTTAAACCAAATTACCACCAATAAAAAAAGGAAAAGAAAGCTCCAACCGGACTTCCTCTGTCTTTTAAAAAAAAAAGACATACTCAAACAATACTACTATTTGTACATACCAAATTGATCAGATTAGGTTAATTTGTCCACAAAGTCTCTTGCTTTCTCCAACGTGTCAAAGAGATGTACGGATCCATCTAAGGTGAACCGAAGCACCGCCAGATACCTGAGAGTACTGAATCCCAAGCTCCCTCAGTCTTCCCTTGACATTGTCGTAGGATTTTCTTTTCTGGATCACCGCCACTGAGAAGTCCTGGAAGAACATGATCTTAGAGCCTTCGTAAATTAGGGCCTTCGAATGCTTCCCCTGGATCCTGGAAGCTTTCACTACTCTCTCCTTATCCCTATAGCGATAACACTGCACCAGGAGAGGACGAGGTGTTGACCCAAACCTGATCTCCATGCAGTGACCCGGTGAGCCCTCTCTCTCTTCAAGCTTCTCATGCCAGCCTCCAAGTTAAGGCATTACGGCAACCAGTCCTCAATAAATTCCACTGCCACGCACCTTTCTTATCCTCAGGCAGACTGATGATCCGAATGTTTTGTTCTCCTACACCTGTTCAAGAATCATCCACTTGGTCACACAAACTAGGGACCTGCGTCTCCAGGGCTCGGATCCTATCCTTGGAGGAACTGGCATCGGCTTCCACCACCGTGACTGTTTCCAACCTCATCCATCCTCTTTTCCAGGACTCTTAGCTGCTGTTCATGCTTCTGCAGCATGAGAGAGATCGGGGCCAGCTTCCCCTCTATCTGCTTACCCAACATCTTGCGAGATTTTGCAAGCTCCCTTACCAGGACCTGGTAGATAGTCAAGTCCGAGGATCCGACAGGCTGAGCCGCGGTCCCAGCCTCGGACGCTCTTCCTCCCTTCTTCGGCCATCCCGGACGGTGAAAACAGAGATAAGTTGCTGTCTGACAGTTTCCTGGGACTCCATGACCTTTCCAGAGTCCCAGGATACTGCAATGGTCCGGGACAGGCAGGTTGGAAGTTCACCCCACTTGTGCTGCAGTGCAGAGCTCTGCAACGCGATCCTCCTAGATTGCGTCATTCGATCATAGCTGATATGCACTTCACCACCCTTTTCCTGCTTTGTCTCCATATTCCTTCAACCCATTGCCAATTAAAAATCTGTCTAACTCTTCTTTAAATTTACTCACTGCCCCAGCATCCACTGCACTTTGAGGTAGCGAATTCCACTGATGCACAACCCTCTAGGAGAAATAGCTTCTCCTCAACTTTGTTTTAAATTTGCTACCTTTTATCCTAAGACTATGACCTCTCAGCCTGGAATGCCCAAGAGAGGAAGCATCTGCTCCACATCTATTTTGTTCACACCTTGTATCATCTTGATTATCTTAAATTGATCTCCCCTCATTCTACTAAATTCCAGACAGTATCGGCCTGAAAAATAAGAAAAAGTTAGGGTCTAGACTATCTTCTGAATATATTTTGAGGGGGTTTGGTTTGATCCATAAGAGATGGCATAGGGAATACTTGCCATTATTAGTCAAGACACTGAACAGAGGAGCAAGGTGGTTACAGTGGAGCTGTATGTGATGTTAGTTTGGCCACAGCTGGACTACTGTGTGTGTTCTGGTCTTAACACTATAGGATGGTTTTGTGTGTACTGGAGATGGCACAGCAGAGATTCGCCCAGGTGTTGCCTGAGCTGGATTGATTCAGCTTTGAAAATAGACTAGATAGCCTAAAGCTTTTTCGCTTAGAGCAGAGAAGGTTGAGGGGATATTTGATTGAGGTGGATAAAGTTCTGGGGGGCACAACCAGGATAGATGGAAAGAAATGTTTTCCCCTTAGGAGAAGGGTCAATAACTGGGGGCACATGTTTAAGAAGTAAGGGATTTGAAGAAAACCTTTTTCATCCTGCAGAGTTCTGTGTATCTCAAACTCTCTCTCTGAAAGGGTGAAAAGGTGGGAACTCACAAAGACATTTAAGAACTATTTAATGAGCACTTGAAATATTTGAGGACTGACAAAGACACAATGAGCTGAAGGACTCTTTCCATGCTGTATAACTTTATGACTCCATGACAAGTCTTGATCCTCTCCAGCATGTTTGAGGCTAAGTCCTCAGGGATGAGGACACAAATATCAGCCCACCCGCCACCTATCTTTAACCTGTCATGAGACATAGTCTCTCTTTTTGTCTCATTGCGGGAGAAAAAGAGAAATGGAAGTGGCTGGAAAAGCTATTAGTGGCAGACCATGAAAGGTGAAGAGATGCCCCAAGTGAGTGAATAGGAAATGCAGAGGGCATTAAGGTTTATATGTTTGGGAGGAGAAGGTAGTTAGGAACCACAGAATGAAGACGCTACATGTAGTAGTGAGAGAGTCAGGTAGACCATTAGCCTTGGTGGTGGTAGTGGTGGGGGAGGGGGCACACATAACTGCAGAGTTAGAGTGAGTGAGATGTAGCAGATAGCATTACCATTGCTGAACAGAGGCTGGATGATTCTTCTTCTCACTGTGGATGATACACCAATCTAGGGTGGCAATCTGATTTAACCTTGGCACTGTCTGGTGCCCCATGCCCTTTGGATGATCTGAAGGAAAAAAGATGGCTTTTTAAAATCTGCATTTGGTGGGTTGGGGGGGGGGGTTAATCAAGAACAGACAGCATGGTTTTGTTAAGGGAGGTTCCACATGGCCAATTTGATTAAATGTTTTGAAAAGGTGACCAAGTATTAAGACGAGGGCAATACTGTTGGTGTACTTTATTTGGACTTCAGCAAGGCTTTTAATAGGTTCCACATGGGAGACATAGCAAGGGTAAGAGTACATGAGATCCAAAATTACTGGTAGGAAACAGAGGGTAATGGATATGGGGCTCATTTCCAACCAGATGTCTGTGTCCAATGGGATTCCACAGGGTCAATGTTGGGGCTCTTGCTGTTTGTGGCTTACATAAATGATTTAGATTTGAATGCAGAAGGGCTGATCAGTAAGTTTGTAGTCAATAAAAAAATTGGTGGGATGGTAAATAGTGAGGAGGAGAGACTTAGACAACAAAAAGATTTAAATGGGCTGATCAGTGGCAAACGGAATTCAATCCAGATAAATGTGATAAATATATAAATAATAAACAAATACACTTGGGCTGGACAAACAAGGCGAGGAAATAAGTGATAAATGGTAGGACCCTGGGAAGCACTGAGGATCAGAGAAAGCTTGGTGGGAATGCTCATCGATCCCTTAAGGGTAGGTGGATAAAGTGGTTAGAAACACATATGGGACACTTGCCTTTCTTGGTCGAGGGATTGAGTTTAAAGCAGGGAAGTTATGCTGGAACTGTATAAACATTGGTTAGGCCACAGCTAAAGTACTATATGCAGTTCTGGAATTCACATTATAGGAGGAATGAAATAACACTGGAGAGGGTGCAGAGCAGATTTACCAGAACGTTGCCCGAGCCGGTGAGTTTCAATTATGAAGAGAGATTGGGTAAACTGAGATCAGAATCGACTGAAGGAGAACATGACTGAAATGGCTACAACTATGAGGGGCAAAGATATGGTAGACAGAAATAAAGTTTTCCCTTTAAGGGAAGGATCAGTGACTAGGAGGCATAGATTTAAGTTAAAGGACAGAAGATTTAGAGGAGACCTGAACAAGTGATTTTTCACCCAAAGGGTGGTGGAAGTCTGGAACATTCGGTCTGTAAGGGCAGTTAAGGCATAAACCTTAACATTTAAGAAATATTTAGATGTGTACTTGCTAAGGCATACAGTGCTATGGGTCATGCTGAAAATGAAATTAGAATAATTAGTAGTTTTTATGGCCACAATGGGCTGAAGGGCCTTTCCTGTGTTGTAGATCTCTTGACTCTATTCCCACTTTCTCTACATACCCCATGATGCCTTTAGTAGCAAAAAGCATATCAATCTTATTAGTGAACATTTTCAGTGATCTGGCCTCTTGGCATCTAAGTGAAGAAATATTTCCTCATCTCAGTATTAAGCGGCCTACTTTGTATCCTGAGACTGTGACCCTTGATTCTAGATATCTTGAACAGAGCAATAGCTTCTCTGCATGTAGCCTGTTTAGCCCTGTTAGAATTTTCTACATTTCACAGAGAGGGAGGCAACTAAATGTTCCAGAGATATTGGTGAGCACGCTGATCCTTGGACGACACATTATGTCTCCTTCTAGTTGGACGTCTAAGTCTATTCCCTCTGACCTGCAGTGCAGTACGTGGCTAAGGAGAAAGCAGCTGGTACAAGGCTTCTTCTCTTGTTCCTCAGATGAACATAGGTACATAGGAGTCACAGTTAAATTCCACTGTTAAATTGGGTAATAGTCAAGTTGGATGGTGAAACTTAACTTGCTTAATATTGGATGCTGCATCCAAAAAGTTTAAATAATTGTTTCAGTATTGATTGTCTGAGAGATTTCTTAAGTAGCCAAATTAAAGGTAGCTTGTGGCAATTTACCCACACCGATCTGGCTCATAAGTTAGAAATCACTTGTCAAGCAGTTGGAGCAGATTATCAGAAGACGTGCTGTGAGAACGAGCACCTTAGCTGCAACCATTCTCAGTTTGAAGACTTCTCAGCTTGTCAGTTTAATTGAAGTAGTAGTCCTTGCTGAGCTCTTACCTGATTAACCCTAGCTGGTTTGACACAGCTTGGGAAATATGGAAGGAATGAAGAGTTAAATTCTAAGGTAACTGCCTCTGAAACGTTTAATGACTTTCCTGAGGGATCCACAGGATTTCTCTGCAAACCAGTCTGGGTTAAACCTGGAAGTGAATAGGAGCATGCAGAATTCCTCACCAAAAGTCACTTTTCAGAGCTTTAGTGCTCGCCAACACTTGAGATCTCTTTGCCTTAATAGTTAACATTTTGCCCAATATTACTCACCTGGTGTGGCTGTGAGAAGACAGACTTTCCCAGGGCTGAATACTACATCCTGTTACAGTACATGCTCCACCACAGCTGCCATCAAGTTTCATCAGTAGTGCTTTTGCAGCATTCTCTGCTGTTTTCCTGCAGTCATGTGCTCTCTTTAACATCATTGTTATGTTTTCCTCACCATTTTGATCACCTATTCAGATGAGATGTCATTTACCTTGTTAATGACAACATAGTCAAAACAGCAATGATGTGCAGAATCACCAGAAAAATGTTTCAAATCTCAGATTCAGAATTGAGCTGCTTTCTCCTAAGTGATAAAACTTTAAACATTTTTTTTTAAATTGAAGTTTTAGCATTGTAGCAGGAAACATGCTGTGAATGTCAAAATAAGAATAAACTGTATGTCCAAAACTAATTACCTTTTATTTACTGGGAAAATCATTCTATTGCATTTTAAAACTTCAGTGCAAATCAACAACACCCAAGAGGTTATAAGTTGACAAAAAGGTCTTTACAATATGAAAAGGGAAGGGGAGTGGATGAAGGTGGCAACTCAGCTCAGAGTATATTGGTGTAGAGCAACTGGCTTCAAAACAGTGGTGGCCAAGGTACAAGAGTAAAATTAACCGTATGATAGCATAAACATAGTTAAGATCTGACTCTCCACATCTTCGAGTTCATTTTGATCATTCAAGTAAAACCACTTTTTTTCTGGCAGCACCAAATTACTGAATTAGAGAAATAAGATGCTCAAATCAACTGGATGGAACCAATGTTTGTGCTTTAAACCGACCAATCCAACAAGATGGTTTGCAATATATGAGATCAGTGGTTCTGTTAAATATTCAGCAAATCTTACCAAATAAGAAATCTCATTTGTACTCTTGTAACAGTACAAACTGGTGGGATTTCAGTTTCTGAATTTTTCTCAAACATATACATGAAAGGGGAGGTGATGCTTTAACACTTGAACATCATAAGGCAGCATACTCAATTATACATACTAAACATCAACATGAACTACACCCTCACCCATCTTCTTACAAGAACTCTTTACATTTTCAGTTTCTCCCACTCTGTTGCAGACTTAAATGCTTCAGAAGCTTTCTTTTTCTTCAGCTGAGGACTCGTCTTTATTGAAGTGTCCATAACACGCTGTTTTATTTCCTGTATTTCTGCTGTCAGCCCTTTGTCGCCTTCCTGAAACCATGATCGGACTCCCTTGGTCCTAGCCTTTTACTCCACCAGCCTTGATAACTTTCTGTCATGACCAAAACATCTTCTCCTCTTCATTCAGCATTTGAAATTGCCATTTCACTCAACACCACTCTGTCCCATTCCTCAGTCATTCCCAATAGTGCTTGTCCTTTCAATGTGAATGCAACTCCTCTCCTGTTACATCCTCCTTTCCTACCATAATGACTGATTCAGTATGTGGATGTACCTACTAGAGAAGGTGCAAAACGAGACATAGCATATGTTAGGTATAGACAGGATAGATCAAGTGAATCCTAAGAAGAGTATAAAGGCAGTAGGAGTATACTTAAGAGGGAAATCAGGACGGCAAAACAGGGACATGAGATAGCTTTAGCAAATAGAATTAAGGACAATCCAAAGGGATGTTACAAATATATTAAGGACAACTAGGGAGAGAATATGGCCCCTCAAAGATCAGCAAGGTGGCCTTTGTGTGGAGCCACAGAAAATGGGGGAGATACTAAATGAATATTTTGCATCTGTATTTACTGTGGAAAAGGATATGGAAGATATAGACTGTAGGGAAATAGATGGTGACATCTTGCAAAATGTCCAGATTACAGAGGATGTCTTGAAACGGTTAAAAGTGGATAAATCCTCAGGACCTGATCAGGTGTACCCGAGAACTCTGTGGGAAGCTAGAGAAGTGATTGCTGGGCCTCTTGCTGAGATATTTGTATCATCAATAGTCACAGGTGAGGTGCCGGAAGACTGGAGGTTGGCAAACATGGTGCCACTGTTTAAGAAGGACGGTAAAGACAAGCCAGGGAACTATAGGCCAGTGAGCCTGACCTCGGTGGTGGGCAAGTTGTTGGATGGAATCCTGAGGGACAAGATGTACACGTATTTGGAAAGGCAAGGACTGATTCGGGATAGTCAACATGGGTTTGTGCGTGGGAAATCATGTCTCACAAACTTGATTAAGTTTTTTGAAGATGTAACAAAGAAGATTGATGAGGGCGGGGAAGTAGATGTGATCTATATGGACTTCAGTAAGGCGTTCGACAAGGTTCCCCATGGGAGACTGATTAGCAAGGTTAGATCTCATGGAATACAGGGAGAACTAGCCATTTGGATACAGAACTGGCTCAAAGGTAGAAGACAGAGGGTGGTGGTGGAGGATTGTTTTTCTGACTGGAGGCCTGTGACCAGTGGAGTGCCACAAGGATCAGTGCTGGGCCCTCTACTTTTTGACATTTACATAAATGATTTGGATGCAAGCATATGAGGTACAGTTAGTAAGTTTGCAGATGACACCAAAATTGGAGGTGTAGTGGACAGCGAAGAGGGTTACCTCAGATGACAACAGGATCTTGACCAGATGGGCCAATGGGCTGAGAAGTGGCAGATGGAGTTTAATTCAGATAAATGCGAGGTGCTGTATTTTGGGAAAGCAAATGTTAGCAGGACTCATACACTTAATGGTAAGGTCCTCGGGAGTGTTGCTGAACAAAGAGACCTTGGAGTGCAGGTTCATAGCTCCTTGAAAGTGGAGTCGCAGGTAGATATGATAGTGAAGAAGGCGTTTGGTATGCTTTCCGTTATTGGTCAGTGTATTGAATACAGGAGTTTGGAGGTCATGTTGCGGCTGTACAGGACATTGGTTAGGCCACTGTGGAATATTGCGTGCAATTCTGGTCTCCTTCCTATTAGAAAGACGTTGTGAAACTTGAAAGGGTTCAGAAAAGATTTACAAAGATGTTGCCAAGGTTGGAGGATCTGAGCTAAAGGGAGAGGCTGAACAGGCTGGGGCTGTTTTCCCAGGAGCGTCGGAGGCTGAGGGGTGACCTTATAGAGGTTTACAAAATTATGAGGAGCATGGATAGGATAAATAGACAAAGTCTTTTCCCTGTGGTCGGGGAGTCCAGAACTAGAGGGCATAGGTTTAGGGTGAGAGGGGAAAGATATAAAAGAGACCTAAGGGGCAACTTTTTCACGGAAAGAGTAGTACGTGTTTGGAATGAGCTGCCAGAGGATGTGGTTGAGGCTGGTACAACTGCAATATTTAAGAGGCATTTGGATGTGTATATGTATAGAAAGAGTTTGGAGGGATATGGGCCGGGTGCTGGCAAGTGGGACGAGATTGGGTTGGGATATCTAGTCGGCATGGACAGGTTGGACCGAAGGGTCTGTTTCCATGCTGTACATCTCTAGGACTTTATGACTACAATGGCCACACTCCTCCAGTGATCCATAGCATTTGGATACCAGTCTTCAGCCAGTTCAATTCACTCCACATGATATCAACAAATGTCTGAAAGCACTGGATACAGAAAAGACTTTGGGCCCTGACAATATTCTGACAAGAGTACTGAAGACTTGTGCTCCAAAATTTGCCACTCCCCAAGACAAGCTCTTCCGGTATTACACAACAAGCAGGATTAATCCATGCCAGCCAATTACTGCCCCATCAATCTACTCTCAATTACTAAAATGATGGCAAGTGTGATCAATAATGATATCAACTGGAACCAGCTCAACGATAACCTGCTCAGGAACACGATTTGGGTTCCAATAATAGGCATTCCACTCCTAACCTCATTACTTATTTGGTTCAAACCAAATGGCAAAAAAAAGCTCGATTCCAGAGATGAGGTGAGAGCAAAAGCCTCAGACATCAAGGTTCCATTTAACCAAACTTGGCATCAAGGAGCTCCAACAAAATCAGAAACAATGGATATCAGGGACAAACTCTCCACTGGTTGGAGTCTTACTGGTACATGGAAAGATAGTTGTGCTGTTGGAGATCAGTCATCTCAGCTCCAGGACATCTCTGCAGGAGTTCCTCAGGGTAGTGTCTGTGGCCCAACCACCTTCAGCTGCTTCATCAATAATCTTCCTTCCATCATAAGGTCAGAAGCAGAGATGTTCGATGATTGCACAACTCAAATACCGAAGCAGTTAAATGTTCAAATGCAACAAGATCTGGACAATATCCAGGCTTGTGCTGACAAACAGCAAGTACGTCCACGTCACAAAGATACCAGGCAACAACCACCTCCAATAAGAGACTATCAGGCTACCTCCCTCAGACATTCAATGGTGTGAACCCACCACCACTGAATCCACCAACATCAAGATCTTTGGGGTTACTATTGACCAGAAACACAACTGGACTCACCACCTAAAGCAGCTACAACTGCAGGTCAGAGATTAGGAATACTGCAGCAATATCGAGTTCAATATCTATAGGGTTTGAACTCTTCTATGCCCTAGTCCCCACCTCTACACACCAGACCTTATTATGTTAGAGCTGAAAATGTGTTGCTGGAAAAGCGCAGCAGGTCAGGCAGCATCCAGGGAACAGGAGAATCAACGTTTCGGGCATAAGCCCTTCTTCAGAAATGAGGAAAGTTTGTCCAGCAGGCTAAGATAAAAGGTAGGGAGGAGGGACTTGGGGAGGAGCGTCGGAAATGTGATAGGTGGAAAGAGGTCAAGGTGAGGGTGATAGGTCAGACTGGGGTGGGAGCGGAGAGGTCAGGAAGAAGATTGCAGGTTAGGAAGGCGGTGCTGAATTCGATGGATTTGACTGAGACAAGGTGGGGGGAGGGGAAATGAGGAAACTGGTGAAATCCGAGTTCATCCCTTGGGGTTGGAGGGTTCCTAGTCGGAAGATGAGGCGCTCTTCCTCCAACCGTCGTGTTGTTGTGGTCTGGTGATGGAGGAGTCCAAAGACCTGCATATCCTTGGTGGAGTGGGAGTGTTGAGCCACAGGGTGGTTGGGTTGGTTGTTCCGGGTGTCCCAGAGGTGTTCTCTGAAACGCTCCGCAAGTAGGCGGCCTGTCTCCCCAATATAGAGGAGGCCACATCGGGTGCAGAGGATGCAATAGATGATGTGTGTGGAGGTGCAAGTGAATCTGTGGCGGATATGGAAGTTTCCTTTGGGGCCTTGGAGGGAGGTGAGGGGGAAGGTGTGGGCGCAAGTCTTGCACCTCCTGCGGTTGCAGGGGAAGGTGCCGGGAGTGGAGGTTGGGTTGGTGGGGGGTGTGGATCTGACGAGGGAGTCACGGAGGGAGTGGTCTTTACGGAATGCTGATAGGGGAGGGGAGGGAAATATATTCTTGGTGGTGGGGGCCGTTTGGAGGTGGCAGAAATGACGGCGGATGATGTGCTGCACATGGAGATTGGTGGGGTGGTAGGTGAGGACCAGTGGGGTTCTGTCCTGGTGGCGGTTGGAGGGGCGGGGCTCAAGGGCGGAGGAGCGGGAAGTGGAAGAGATGCGGTGGAGGGCATCGTCGACCACGTCGGGGGGGATATTGCGGTCCTTGAAGGAGGCGGCCATCTGGGTTGTACGTTTTTGGAACTGGTCCTCCTGGGAGCAGATGCGGCGGAGACGAAGGAATTGGGAGAATGGGATGGCGTTTTTACAGGGGGCAGGGTGGGAAGAGGTGTAGTCCAGGTAGGTGTGGGAGTCGGTCAGTTTGTAGTAGATGTCAGTGTTGATTCGGTCGCCTGAGATAGAAATAGAAAGGTCGAGGAAGGGGAGGGAGGAATCTGAGACAGTCCAGGTGAATTTGAGGTCGGGGTGGAAGGTGTTGGTGAAGTGGATGAACTGTTCAACCTCCTCGTGGGAGCACGAGGCGGCGCCGATACAGTCATTGATGTAGCGGAGGAAAAGGTGGGGGGTGGGGCCAGTGTAGTTGCGGAAGATGGATTGTTCCACATATCCTGCGAAGAGGCAGGCATAGCTGGGGCCCATGTGGGTGCCCATGGCTACTCCTTTCGTTTGGAGGAAGTGGGAGGATTGGAAAGAGAAGTTGTTCAGGGTGAGGACCAGTTCAGTCAGTCAAAGGAGGGTGTCAGTGGAAGGGTACTGGTCGGTACGGCGGGAAAGGAAGAAGTGGAGGGCTTTGAGTTCTTCGTGATGGGGGATGGAGGTGTACAGGGACTGGATGTCCATGGTGAAGATAAGGCGTTGGGGACCGGGGAAGCGACAATCATGGAGGAGATGGAGGGCATGGGTGGTGTCCCGAACGTAGGTGGGGAGTTCTTGGACTAAGGGGGACAGGACTGTGTCAAGGTATGCGGAGATGTGTTCGGTGGGGCAGGAGCAGGCGGAGACAATGGGTCGGCCGGGGCAGTCAGGTTTGTGGATTTTGGGCAGGAGGTAGAAGCGGGCGGTGCGGGGTTGTGGGACTATGAGGTTGGAGGCGGTGGATGGGAGATCCCCCGAGGTGATGAGGTTATGGATGGTCTGCGAGATGATGGTTTGGTGGTGGGGGTGGGGTCATGGTCAAGGGGGCAGTAGGAGGAGGTATCTGCGAGCTGGGGTTTAGCCTCAGCGGTGTAAAGGTCGGTGCGCCAAACTACTACCGCGCCTCCCTTGTCTGCTGGTTTGATAGTGAGGTTGGGGTTGCAACGGAGGGAGTGGAGGGCTGCGCGTTCCGAGGGTGAGAGGTTGGAGTGGGTGAGAGGGGTGGGGGAGGTCAGGTGGCGGTTAATATCGCGGCGGTAGTTGGCTATGAAGAGGTCGAGGGCAGGTAGGAGGCCAGCACGGGTTGTCCAGGTGGATGGGGTGTGTTGGAGGCGTGAGAAGGGGTCATCAGAGGGTGGGCGAGAGTCTTGGTTGAAGAAGTAGGCGCGGAGCCGAAGGCGGCAGAACGTTTTATCTTAGCCTGCTGGAACATTTCCGACGTCCCTCCCCCAAGTCCCTCCTCCCTACCTTTTATCTCAGCCTACTGGAATCCACTTCACCAACACCTTCCATCCCAACCTCAAATTCACCTGGACAGTCTCAGATTCCTCCCTCCCCTTCCTCGACCTTTCTATTTCTATCTCAGGCGACCGAATCAACACTGACATCTACTACAAACCGACCGACTCCCACACCTACCTGGATTACACCTCCTCCCGCCCTGCCCCCTGTAAAAACGCCATCCCATATTCCCAATTCCTTCGTCTCCGCCGCATTTGCTCCCAGGAGGACCAGTTCCAAAAACGTACAACCCAGATGGCCTCCTTCTTCAAGGACCGTAATATCCCCCCCGATGTGGTCGACGATGGCCTCCACCGCATCTCTTCCACTTCCCGCTCCTCCGCCCTTGAGCCCCACCCCTCCAACCGCCACCAGGACAGAACCCCACTGGTCCTCACCTACCACCCCACCAATCTCCATGTACAGCGCATCATCCGCCGTCATTTCTGCCACCTCCAAACGGACCCCACCACCAAGGATATATTTCCCTCCCCTCCCCTATCAGCATTCCGTAAAGACCACTCCCTCCGTGACTCCCTCGTCAGATCCACACCCCCCACCAACCCAACCTCCACTCCCGGCACCTTCCCCTGCAAACGCAGGAGGTGCAAGACTTGCGCCCACACCTCCCCCCTCACCTCCCTCCAAGGCCCCAAAGGAAACTTCCATATCCGCCACAGATTCACTTGCACCTCCACACACATCATCTATTGCATCCTCTGCACCCGATGTGGCCTCCTCTATATTGGGGAGACAGGCCGCCTACTTGCGAAGCGTTTCAGAGAACACCTCTGGGGCACCCGGAACAACCAACCCAACCACCCTGTGGCTCAACACTTTAACTCCACCAAGGATATGCAGGTCTTTGGACTCCTCCATCATCAGACCACAACAACACGACGGTTGGAGGAAGAGCGCCTCATCTTCCGCCTAGGAACCCTCCAACCCCAAGGGATGAACTCGGATTTCACCAGTTTCCTCATTTCCCCTCCCCCCACCTTGTCTCAGTCAAATCCATCGAATTCAGCACCGCCTTCCTAACCTGCAATCTTCTTCCTGACCTCTCCGCCCCCACCCCAGTCTGACCTATCACTCTCACCTTGACCTCTTTCCACCTATCACATTTCCGACGCCCCTCCCCCAAGTCCCTCCTCCCTATCTTTTATCTTAGCCTGCTGGACAAACTTTCCTTATTTCTGAAGAAGGGCTTATTCCCGAAACGTTGATTCTCCTGTTCACTGGATGCTGCCTGACCTGCTGCGCTTTTCCAGCAACACATTTTCAGCTCTGATCTCCAGCATCTGCAGACCTCACTTTCTCCTCCTTATTATGTTAGAGTCTGTTATGACACACAACCCATTATTAGCCACTAACAGTCTCCATTAACAGCTACTGGAAATGTGTTGCTGGAAAAGCGCAGCCGGTCAGGCAGCATCCAGTGAACAGGAGAATCGACGTTTCGGGCATAAGCCCTTCTTCAGGCTTATGCCCGAAACATCGATTCTCCTGTTCCCTGGATGCTGCCTTTTCCAGCAACACATTTCCAGCTCTGATCTCCAGCATCTGCAGACCTCACTTTCTCCATTAACAGCTATTCAACCTCCTAGCCAGATCGTTATCCACTCCTTTGTCTGTCCAACTGTTCTCTCTCTTTTTGGGCTCTTTCCCCACCTATTGTTTACTACTTAACCCCTCTCCCTACGCTATCTTCTGCATAAAAAACAACATTTTCCTAGCTACTATCAGTTTTGAGGAAGAGTCACTGGATACCAACATTAACTGTGATTTCACTTCACAGATGCTGCCAGACCTGCTGTGTTTTTCAAGCAATTTCTGTTTTTGTTTCTGATTTAAAGCATCTCCAATACTTTCAGTTTTTATTGAGCAAGATAAACATATAATTGTCAGAAATGGAGCAACAGATAAAGTACTGCAACCTAGTGTTAAGAAGTTTGAAAGAGAACTTGCAGCAAGACAATCTGTATTGATATGCAAATTAAAAGACATGATTATGATGCTGATGTTGTTATATAGCTTTGATATGCATGAAAGTGAGACTGAAATATTGTGCAAGTAACGAGGTAGTGGAAGCATGTATTGCATGCATAACTTTCAAAGATAAATACAAAATAATGCATGAATACTTTGTTACCCACCAACAGATCCAACACCTGCAGCTCTGAACTGTCCCAGAATGAGTCCTTGCTCACTTTCAGCCAGTGCCAGCAGTAATTCATAGGCTTCTATGCACTGTTCACTGGGATACAAACACACCAAGTATACATGTGAGCAATCATATTTAAAATTATTCACTCAAAAAAAATTTACTGCCAATGAAGTATTACAGAAGTCACACAACACCAGATTATAGTCCAACAGGTTTATATGATATCAAAACTTGTGATTTCAAATAAAATTGTTGAACTATAATCTGATGTTGCAGGACTTCTGGCCTTACCCACCCCAGTCAATGACACCTCCACATAATGAATTATTTGTAAACCATTATTACTGTTGCTGTAGTGCACTAAATGACCAGTTCATGTGCACAGGTTATGTTTGATAAGCCAGCGTTGATCATTACTCCCCTTCTCTTCTTCCAGAGAAGTCATGAGATTGTTTATTTCCATACGAGAAGGAATACTGTATCTTGATTGGGTATCACACGTGGAAAACGCTAATCTGATAATGTGGCACTCCGATGGAATTACACAGAACTTTCAGCTTAGATGGCAGTGGAACTTGGACCAATAACTTTTGATTCAGGTGCAAGACTTTCAGAACCAAGCCAAGCAGATATTTCATAACATATATGCATAAGAAAGGCAGATCAAAAAGGAATAGAAGGATAGAATAATTTTATTGGTTAATTTAACAAACCGCTAGAATGTTCTATGGAATAGCCAAAATTGATTCACTAATTCACAGGGAACACATTCAGAAAACAATGCATTCTAATTTCGATGGATTCCAATTCCAATTCCAAAGATGATTCATAGTTGACTTTAAACATTCACTGTTTTTCTCTCTTCACAGATAGTGCCAGACCTGCTGCGTTTCTCCATTACCTACTGTTTTTATTTCAGATCTCCAATATCTTCAACAGAATATTTTAAAACTGCTACGTTAAATAAGACATTTCAGATTTGTCACATACAATTCGCTGCAGTATGTGAAATATAGAGGTCTGCATATCTTCTGACTGTTCATTTCCTACTTAAGAACAAACAACATAACCATAGAATCAAAGAACTGCTAGAGCAGAAAAAGATGCCTGTTAGCCTGCTGGGTCTGTGCAAGAGCAACTCAGCTAGCTTCACACTCCCACTTTTTCCTTGTGGCCATATGGCTCTTTTCTCTTCAGGGAATATCCAATTCCCTTTTTTTTAAATCCACAACGGAGTCTGCCTTCACCAAATTCTTACCATGCACCTGAAATTTTTTTTCTTCATGTGGCTTTTGGTTCTTTTGTCAATCACTGTAAACCAGTATCTCAACCCTTCCAGCAACAGGGATGAGTTCTCATCTACTATTTCATTCCCTTCAGGAACTTGAAGGGTGTGTGTGTGTGTAAGGGTAAGAACCAAAGATTCAAATAAACAATTAAAAACAAAAACAGATACATTAGTGAAGCTAAAAGCATGAATAAAACTAGTTTCAGTTCATTTACCTGTACTGTAGTGCAAGTCTTAACGCCGTGCTATTGGATTCATATTTACCAACTAGCATACTCATTCTTTCAGCATTGCTTTTGCACTCTTCCAGTGTTATAGTTAGGAGATCATTCTGAGATTTTAGATGCTCAATTCGACTACAGAAAAAAAAAGACAAAAGCTAACTTTATAAATCAATTGAATCAATAAAATGTTTTAACAGAAACTGATAAGTTATGGAACTGTGAACAGAGGGTGTGACTGCAAATCACAACAACTTACGTTAAAAGCTTTTTAATGTAGTGAAATAACTGAAACAAACTTTACAGCACAGAAATAGGCCACTTGATCTGCCATGCCTGTATGGACTCTTTCAAAACGCTATTCAACAAATCATTCCCCCAAATGCTGCAAATTATTTTGCCTCTAAAACATGCCCAATTACCTTACAAAGGTTCATTAAGAACATAATTCCTGTCCTGTCATTAGTGCATTCCAGGCAACAAATCTGAAAAAAAGTTCTCAATTCCCCTCCAGATCTTTTATTTTAAAACCATGACAGTGGATAAGTGACCCACTTAACAGAGGAAACAACTTCGCCCAACCTACTCTTCAAATCCTGTCAAATTTGTGTAGTTCTATTTAATGTTCTCTTAACCTTCTCTGCTTTAAGGAAACCAATTCCGGTTTTTCCTGACTGAAAGTTGAATTCACTCATTCCTGACAGTAAATATCCACCATGTCCTCTTAAAACCTCAAGATATGGAGCCCAGATTTGCCCACAAATCCTTAGCTGAGGTTTGTAAATGTTTAACATGACTATCTTGTTCTCCTATTTACTGCCTAAGTACGCCATACAGTTTTTTTTTTAAACTGCCTTATTAACTTAGGGATGCCCATGGCTTATTGGCACTTTCATTGGACGAGTAACCCAAAGATCCAGTCTAACTTCCCTAGTTTCCCCAAAGTTCTAGGGGATGTGAGATCAGGTCTCTGTTTTATCCAGCTTTGTGTTTTAAAGACATCCAGCACCTCCTATGTATTATGATCATTTCTCAAGATATCACTATTATTCCTCCATGTTCTACACCTTCCACTTCCATATGCACGCAAAATACTCGTTCAATATCTCCCCCATCTCCTGTGGTTCCACACATAGGCAGCCTTGTTGATATTCTCTCCTACTTACCCTTTTGTCCTTGATTTACTTGTACAATCCCTTTGAATTCTCTTAACCCTATTTGCCAAAGCTATCTCATGTCCCCTTTTTGCCCTCCCGATTTCCCTCTTAAGTATACTCCTACTGCCTTTATACTCTTCTAAGGATTCACTTGATCTCTGCTGTCTATACCTGTTATACACTTCCTTCTTACCCTTAACAAAAACCTCAATGTGTCTCATCATTCAGCATTCCTTCACCTACCAGCCTTGCCCTTCACCCTAACAGGAACATACTGTCTTTGGACTCTTGTTATTTCATTTTTGAAGGCTTCCTATTTTCCAGCCATCCCTTTGCTAGAAAAAGTCAGGCCACAAAAAATCTTTTGAAAGTTCTTGCCTAATGCCATCAAAATTGGCCTTGCTCCAATTTAGGACTTTTAGATCTGGTCTATCTTCTTCCATTACTATTTTAAAAAGGAATCATGGTCGCTGACCCAAATGTGCTCCCCACAATGAGACCTCAGTCACCTGCCTTATTTCCTAAGAAGAGGGCAAGTTTTGCAGCTTCTCTAATAGGTACATCCAAATACTGAATCAAAGAATTTTCTTGCACACTTAAATTCTTCTCCATCCAAACCTTTAACATTATGGCAGTCCTAGCTTATGTTGGAAAGTTAAAATCTCCCAGCATAACCACCCTATTATTCTTACAGATAACTGCGATCTCTTTACAAGTTTGTTTCTCAATTTCTCACTGATTGTTGAGGGGGGTGGGGTGGGGAGTCTATAGTATGATCCGAATAAGTTGATCATCCTTTTCTTATTTCTCAATTCCACCCAAATAAATTCCCTGGACGTATTCCCAGGAATATCCTCCCCAAGTACAATAATGTTATCCCTTATCAAAAACACCACTCCCCCTCCTCTCTTGCCACCTCTTTATTAGATTACTTACAGCGTGGAAACAGGTCCCACACCAACCCTCCGAACAGCAACCCACCCAGACCCATTCCCCTACATCAGTAAGATTGACCATCGCACAATCCCTGTGGTGATAAAGTCCCACCTTCATACTGAACATTTCCATCATTTCATACCATACTGTTCCGAATGTGACAGATTTTGAACAGATCCGACACCTCAAAACTAGCAATGAGATGAGCTATCAGCATTGTATTCAGTTTGCAATCTCATAGCCCGGCATATCCCGTACTCTGCTATTACTACCAAGCCAGGGAATCAACCTTGGTTTAATGTCAACTACAAGATGATATGTCAGGGCTAGGACTAGTCTTACCTAAAATTAAGTGTCAACCTGCTGAAACTACAGTACAGGATTACTTGCAAGCCAAGCAGCTTAAGCAGCATGCAAGGAGCGAGTTAATTGATACTATAACCAACAGTTCAAATTTAAGCTTTGTAGTCCTGCCATATATAGACATAAATGGTGTTGAGAGCTAAACAATCCACTGGCGAATGAGGCTTCTTAAACAATCCCCACCCACATCAGTGCAATAGACAAGACTGAAGTCTTTGCAAGAAATGCCAAGGAGGACATTTACTTCAGCCTCCTCAAGACCCCCAGTATCCCTTCAAGCAATTCGATTTACTCACACAATACTAAGAAATGGCTGAAGGCACTGGATACAGCAAAGACAAGGGCCCTGACAACATTCCAGCAACAGTACTGAAGATTGTTCTCCAGAACTAGCTACATTCCCAGCCAAGTCTTCCAGGGCGAGCACATACTGAAATCTATCCAGCAATGGAATGTCCTATGCACATAAAACAGGACAAATCCAATCTAGTAAACTACCCAATTAACCCCATCTCAAAACAGCAGCAAAGTGATGGAGGGGTGATTGACAGTGCTATCAGGTGGCAATTCTCAATACCACCAACTGCAAGCTCCCCTTCAAGGCACATACCATCCCGGTTTAGAACTATATCATGATTCCTTCACTACTACTAGGTAAAAATCTTGGAACTCCCTTCCAAACAACAGAGTGCACCTGCACCAGTTCAAGAAAGCACACTACCATCTATACGCTAATTGATGGTTGGCAATAAATGCATCACATGTCAGATATCAGCCAATTCAATTTACTCCCCTAGCCAAGCTTTTCCAGCACAATAATGAGACTGGCATCTACCTGGCAATGTGGAAAATTGCCCAGTCACCTCCTGCCCAATTTGGCTTTCAGTCTTCCCATTTGTCAATCAAGTAAATGATAACCTATTCCTAAACCTTTGTTAATAGGTGAACTTATTGATAGATATGCACTATTCACACTTCTTCCCACTACCACAAGAAAGCATGATGCAGGAGTGCCCAGATAATTAACAGCAAATATCATTTATGAAGCTGAAAGGGGGTCAGGGGAGTACCTTGCTATTTTGTGTTGCCACAACATTCTGTTTTATCAGCCATGTCACTGGCATTGCCTAACTAAAAATAATCATCTTCTCTGCCCCTCTTAAAACAAGTGTTATGAGAGCCTTACCTGTTTAACCTTTCAGTTTCCACTTCAAATTCACGGATCTTGCTTTCAGAAATAGCTGAACCATGAGAGTACAGAGTTTGAAAGATTTCTTGGATATTGGAGCAGTCTTGCAAAGAATGGGCTAGATGTTCTGCTACACTGCTGGACACCTGTGCAAGGGAGAACCAACACAATTTATGATATTTGTGAAGTAAGCCATTTCATGTTGATGTATGAAACCTTAATGAGAAGTAACAAGCATAGCCGACTGGTTGAACAGCAGCATCACTGAAGGTGAAGGGGAGTTACTGTAAAACACAGTCAAAAATTTCATTCCAAAATATGCATAAAACAAAAAATTTGAAAAAAAGTAATTATTCATTCCAACAATGTTTCATTAGTCACTGATACTGCTCCAGAAGTGAGTCTGATATCTGATGGCCATTACATTTCAAACCTGAAGCTCAGGATGCCCAAAATCCTCCTCCATGAAAACTTCTATGGAAGTTCCTCCCTAAACCTTGATTTCTGCATAACTTTTATTTGTTCATGAGAAGATGTCATCACTGACTGGATCAGCATTTATTGAACATCTCTAGTTGCCCTTGAGAAGTTGGTGATGAGCTGCCTTCTTGAACTGCTCTAGTCCATTTGGTTGGCCCACAACAGTGTTAGGGAGGAAGTTGCAAACTTTTGACCTTGCAACACTGAAGGAATGGCAATATATTTCTAAGTCAGAAGTGTAAGTGGCTTGAGGGCTACTTGCAGGTGGTGCTCCCATGTGTTTACTGCCATTGACCTTCGAGATGTTAGTGGTCATCAGTTTAGAAGGTGCTGAGGAATCTTGACGAATTTCTGCAATGCAACACACTGCTACTATTAGCCTCAAGTGGTCAACTATTAACATCATATGCAATACTTAAAAAAGTGTAATTTGTAATAATAAAGTTCAAGAAAGAAAGTTAACACATTCTTTCTTATCAAATTAAGTTGATTGTAAGAATTTCTTCAACTCAACCTCAACAAATAAGATTGCCTGTTTGAAATACTCTTTAGGTCTTTTAGATTCTATTAGACCTGTTTACTATTATTTTCTTATCATGCAGTAATCATTTATGGCTGAAGATCCAGGAATGGAGAGTGGCACAATTCGGGCCAGTAAACACCAGAGAAGAACAAACATAAATGAAAGCAGAACCCACTGGTTTTCCAAGCAATTTTCTCTGACATAAACTTGGTGGTAAGATTCAAACACCTTTTATTACCTTCTCAAAGCTACAGTCTTGGTGGCTGGAGTGAAAACAGGATGGTCTAAGAGTTGCCAGGCTACAACAAGAAGTTTGCTCAGTATAAAAGGGAGGTTTAGCTGTTTCAACAAATGCTCAGAGCAAGGAAAATGTGTATTATTGATGCTGCAGTTTCCAAAAGACAGTTTCCAAGCAACTGTTTCCAAAAGACAGCAAATCTCTCCAACTACAGGACAATATTACCGTAACAGGACTTTTTTATTAAAAAAAAGAGGTAACTTTTCCAGTATTTTCTCCTTTGCTAATTGTGGCGTCATTCACATTTCCTGCCACCTCCGGGAGGTGAGTTTCTTTATAAAAGCATGCACCAATCACTACATTGCTTTAAATAATCCTTACAATTTGGGAGAGAGCTGGTTCTTCCCAAAAGATGAATAGAGATTCTATTCTACGGCACTTTCAATCGCTGCACACAATATTTTAGCCGATCTAGAATATTTTTGTTTGCAGAACAGCACTGGAATTTTTCTACTAAGAGTTCAAATAAATGGATGCAGATCTGCACTTTCAAACAGTCAGGAACTGTGAACATTACAAGCTATAAAAATATGATTTTATTTCTCTTCATCTGGCACTCAAAGAAATGCATGGTCAATTAGCACTTTGCCAGTGAATGGATTTCATTGGCTGAATTATGACATTACCAGATAATTCAAGACAATTAAGAATGGTTATCTCCAAGTTTTAAATACTTACTCCAATATTGCTGATCTCTGAACCCAGAACTGGCCGATCTGAAGAGGAAGATTCCGACCTTGTCTTTGACAGTTTTACTCGTTCTGCCACCTACCAATCAGGCATGACCGTCAGAATTAGTAATTGCCATGCACACATTTCAAAAACTGCCACGTTATGAAACTAATTAATTTATTAACATATTCAAATACACCTTTAAATTGAGACCCTTGCGGCATGGTAGTATCCCTACCTCTGAGCCAGTAGTTCCAGGTTCAAGATCTACCTGCTCCAGAGGTGTGTAATAACCTCTCTGAACAAATCATTTACAAAATACTTTTTAACACCTTTAAATCTACCCAAAAGCCTCTGAATAATGGGCAGGCTATCTCCATATTCCAAAGCATATCTACGTGCCTTTATATTCTAAAATACTCTCAAGAGGACGCAACTAAGATTTCCCAGCTAATTACTATCAGTTGTAGACCGATAGTGACTCACCTTCGCAATAGGGAAATCATTGCTGCTACTGCTGGTGCTGAGCTCACCAGTACTGGGATTCACTGGTCGATTGGCTGCAGTCAAACGATTTGGACTAACTGGGCCAGTTGCTTGTATGCTTTGTAAACGCGTCTGCAGCTCCCGAACCTGAATTAAATGGGACAGAAAAGGAAAACCCAATGCATGGTTAGTGATGTGTCATCACAGATTTAACGAAGTTATTTCAAAACAGCATAAATAAATAGGTGTTCAACTGTAATTCTTCAAAGGATAGTATACATTATTTAATGATTGCCACTTTATTTTGCAATTAGAATTAAAATTTGATTTTATTGTCTTGTGTACTCAAACAAGGCAGGGCGCAAGCTTAAAGGGTTTTTTTTTTCTGTGGGTTTGAACTTCGGAGGTGTAGTTGCACTGTGGGACTATTGAATCCTGTCAACACTTGCCTGCAGATTCAACAACAGCAATTTACAATCTCACCGGATTTTTAATGCCCAAGGCACTTCACAGAAGCCTATTAAGAAGCCAAATGTAAAACTGGACCATATGAGACCGATGTTGATAAAATGGTTTTAATGGGTGGCTTAAAAGAGAAAAGGAGCATAGGTGGCTGGAGAGATTTAGAGAGAAGGTTCCGGAGCTTAGGTTCTCGGTAAGGTAACAATGGTAAAATTATCAAATATTGAGGAGGCTCAAGAGGGGGAAAAAAGAGATATACACAGATCTTTTGAGAGTTTTGGGGCTGGAGAGGATTAAGGAGTTTGGGAGAGGTAGGCAGCAGATGGATTTGGAAATATATGAAAATTTTAATATCCTTGAGTTGATTGACTTCCAGTCACAGAATATCAGAGAGTCAGGCTCTTCAGCCCACCATTTCTATGCCAATCAAATACCAAACATTAATCCTACTTATTTGCACCTGATCAAGAGCCTATTATGCCCTAGAAATTTAAGAGCTCACCTAGATGCTTCTAAGTGTAGCAAGAGTACTTGACTCCACCACCTTCTCAGGTAGCGCAATCCATATTTTCTCAGATCACCTCAAAACCACTTACTCCTCACATTAAAATTGTGCCCTATGGTCTAATTTACATCTGTTATGGGGAAAAGATTCTCACATCTTACCCTGCCTCTACCTCTCAATTTTGTATAGGTTAATCAGATCCCCTCATCAGTCTTCCCTGCTCCATGGAAAACATACCCCAGCCAAACTAGTTTCTCATCATAATGGAGACTTTTCAACTCAGGTCAATATCCTGATTAATTTCTTCTGCACCCTTTCCAGTGCAATCACTTCCTTCTGACAATGTGGTGACCAGAAATGCACACAGCATTCCATCTGTGGCATAAGTCATAACAAGACTTACTTGCTCCACTATCGTACAGCTCATCTAATGAAAGCAAATATCAAATACACCTTTTACACCATTGTCTACCTGTGCTGATACCTTCTAGGATCCATGGATGCCACGATGGCTCAGTGGCTAGCACTGCTGCCTCACAGCACCAGGGACCCAGATTCTATTTCGGCTGTCTGTGAAGAGTTTGTATGTTATACAGTCATAGACATGTACAGCACAGAAACAGACCCTTCGATCCAACTCATCCATGCTGACCAGACATCCCAACCTAATCATCTCATTTGCCAGCACTTGGCGTATATACTTCGAAACCCTCCCTATTCATATACCCATCCAGACGCCTTTTGAATTTCCAATTGTACCAGCCTTCACCACTCCCTCTGGCGGCTCATTCCATTCACGCACCACCCTCTGCATGAAAAAGTTGCCCCTTAGGTCTCTTTTACATCTTTCCTCTCTCACCCAAAACCTATGCCCTCTAGTTCTGGACTCACCCATCCCAGGGAAAAGACTTTGTCTATTTATCCTATCCATGCCCCTAATGTTTTTATAAACTATTATGAGTCACCCCTCAGCCTTCGATGCTCCAGGGAAAACATCCCCAGCCTGTTCAGCCTCTCCCTATAGCGAAATTCTTCTAACCTCGGCAATATCCTAGTAAATCTCTTCTGAACCCTTTCAAGTTTCACAACATCCTTCCCACAGCAAGGGGACCAGAATTGTACACAATTTTCCAACAGTAGAGGAACCAAAGTCCTGTACAGCCACAGCATGACGTCCCAATTCTTATACTCAATGGTCTGACCAATAAAGAAAAGCATACAAAACGCCTTCTTCACTATTCCATCTGCCTGTGACTCCACTTTCAAGGAGCTATGAACCTGCGACTCCAAGGTCTCTTTGTTCAGCAACACTCCTGACGATCTTACCATTAAGTGCATAAGTCCTGTAAGATTTGCTTTCCCAAAATGCACCACCTCATATTTAAATTATCTAAATTAAACTCCATCTGCCACTCCTCAGCCGATTAGCCCATCTGGTCAAGATCGTGTTATAATGAAGGTAACCTTCGCTGTCCAATACACCTCCAATTTTGGTGTCATCTGCAAACTTACTAACTATAACTCCTGTGTTCACATCCAAATCATCTATCTATATGATGACCCAGAACGATCCTTATGGCACTTCACTGGTCACAGGCCTCCAGTCTGAAAAACAATCCTCCACCACCAGTCTTCTACCTATGAGCTAGTTCTGTATCCAAATGGCTAGTTCTCCCTCCATTCTGAGATTTAACCTTGTTAACGAGTCTTCCATGGGGAACCTTGTCGAACACCTTACTGAAGTTCATATAGATCACAACTACCACTCTGCCCTCCTCAATCTTCTTTGTTACTTCTTCAAAAAACTCAATCAAGTTTGAGACATGATTTCCCAAGCTCAAAGCCATGTTGACAATCCCTGGTCTTTCCAAATGCACGTATATCCTGTCCCTCAGGATTCCCTCCAACAACTTACCCACCAATGATGTCAGGCAGTTCCCTGGCTTGTCCTTACCACCTTTCTTAAATAATGGTACCACGTTAGCCAATCTCCAGTCTTCTGGCACCTCACCTGTGACTTTTGATGATACAAATATCTCAGCAATGGGCCCAGCAATCATTTCCCTAGCTTCCCACATAGTTCTAGGGTACACCTGATCAGGTCCTGGGGATTTATCTACCTTTATGCATTTCAAAACACCCAGCACTTCCTCCTCTGTAATATGGACAGTTTTCAAGATGTCAGCATCTATTTCCCTACATTCTATGTCTTCCAGTTCTTCTCCACAAATACTCATTCAGTATCTCCCCCATCTCCTGCGGCTCCACACAAAGGCCCCCTTGCTGATCTTTGAGGGGCCCTATTTGCTCCCTAGTTACCCTTTTGTCCTTAATGTATTTGTAACAAGCCTTTGAATTCTCTTATTTGCCAAAGCTATCTCATGTTCCCTTTTTGCCCTCCTGAATTCCCTCTTAAATATACTCCTACTTCCTTTATATTCTAAGGATTCTCTCAATTTTTCCTGTCGATACCTGACATATGCTTCCTTCTTTTTCTTAACCAAACCCTCAATTTCTCTAGTCATTCAGCATTCCCTATATCTCCCAGCCTTTCCTTGCATCCTAACTGGAATATACTTTCTCTGGATTCTCGTTATCTCATTTCTGAAGGCTTCCCATTTTCCAGTCGTCCCTTTATCTGTGAACATCTGCACCCAATCAGCTTTTGAACGTTCTTGCTTAATACTGTCAAAATTAGCCTTCCTCCAATTTAGAACTTCAACTTTTAGGTCTATCCTTTTCCATCACCATTCTAAAACTAAGAGAGTTCTGGTCGCTAGCCCCAAAGTGCTCCAACTCCCCAATACCTCAGTCACCTGCCCTGCCTTATTTCCCAAAAATAAGTCAAGTTTTGCACCTTCTCTAGTAAGTACATCCACATATTGAATCAGAAAATTTTCTTGTACACTCTTAACAAATTCCTCTCCATCTGAACCCTTAACACTATGGCAGTCCCAGTCTATGTTTGGAAAGTTAAAATCCCCTACCAAAACCACCCTATTATTCTTGCAGATAGCCAAGATCTCCTTACAAGTTTGTTTCTCAATTTCCCGCTGACTATTAAGGAGTGTATAATACAATCCCAATAAGGTGATCATCCTTTTCTTATTTCTCAGTTCCACCCAAATAGCTTCCCTGGATGTATGTGTGGGAATATCCTGCCTCAGTACAGCTGTAATGCTAACCCTTATCAAAACGTTACTCCCCCTCCTCTCTTGCCTCCCTTTCTACCTTTCCCAAAAAGTGTTCGTATCCTGGAACATTAAGCTGCCAGTCCTGTCCATCCCTGTGCCATATCTCTGTAATTGCTCTGATATCCCAGTCCCATGTTCCTAGCCATGCCCTGAGCTCATTTGCCTTCCCGGTTAGGCTTCTTGCATCGAAATAAATGCAGTTTAAGTTATCAGTCCTACCCTGTTCTCGGCTTTGTTCCTGCCTGCCCTGACTGTTTGACACGCTTCTATTCTCAACTGTACCAGTCTCAGATTGATCTGTTTCCTCAGTATCTCCCTGGATTGTCTCCTCCTCCTTTCCAACACCCCCCCCCCCCACCCCCCCCATTAGCTTAAATCCTATCCAGCAGCTCTTGCAAATCTCCCTGCCTGTATGTTAGTCCTCTTCCAATTCAGGTGCAATCCATCCTTCTTGTACAGGTTACTTCTACTCCAGAAGAGATTCTAATAATCCAAAAATGTGAATCCTTCTCCCATACACCTACGCTTCAGTTCTAGTCTCCTATTCTTACCCTCACTAGCTCGTAGCACTGGGAGTAATCCAGATAATAATACCCTCGAGGACCTCCTTTTTAAATTTCTGCCTAACTTTTTATATTCTCCCCTCAGAATCTCATGTCGTTGGTACCAATGTGCACAATGACCTCCTGCTGGTCCCTCTCCCCTTTGAGAATATTTTGCACCCTCTCTGAGACATCCTTGATCCTGGCACCAGGAAAGCAATATGTCATTCTGATTTTTCACTGTTGGCAGCAGAAACATCTGTCTGTGCCCCTGACTAGAGAGTCCCCAAACACAACCGATTGCTTGGAACCAGATGTACCCTCATTACATCAGATCCAGTCTCAATACCAGAAACTTGGCTGTTTGTGCTACATTCTCTTGAAAGTTCATCACCTCCTACATTTTCCAAACCAGCATACTAGTTTGAAATGGGGATAGCCATAGAAGACCCCTGTACTACCTGCCTACCTCTCCTACCTTTCTTGGAGTTAACCCATCTCCCTGACCGTATCTGCAGCTTTTCTCCCTTCTTATAACTGGCCTCCATCACACCCCCTAGTTCTTATAAATTCCTCATTACCTCCAACTGTCACTCCAACCAATCCATTCCATCTGACAGGATTCGCACCCAATGACATTTATTGCAGATATAATCCTCAGTAACCCTTAAACTCTCCTGAAACTCCCACATCCAACAAGAGGAGCATATCACTCTACTAAAGACAATTTTGCTCCTTCCAATCTAAATAGCACGGTCTTATTGCTTTACAAAACACTGCTTCAAGCTAACTTAATACTTATGGCTTATTATTTTTGAAACTTAATCAAGGGACAGATCCCAATAATAACATTCAACAAGAGAGAACCCACTCTACTCACTATTGTAGATTTACAGCATGGCTATATTTAAAAACTATTTACTCGTCTGTTCCTCTCCCAAACAGGTTCTTCAAAGATGAGTTGTGAATTTTGCTGCTTGTCAAGCTTTCCTAGACACACACTGATGTCCAGCGATACATGAATTCAAACAGCAAAGGCAGTAACCATGCAGATTCACTGCTGTGTCAGTTAGCAGCATGGTTTTCTTTCTCTCTCTCCCTTACAGACCATGCACTCGCTGCAATTGTCTGTCTTTCTCCTTTTAAAAGTGCTGTTGTTTTGATGTTTTTTCCCTGGAATTCAAGGAAATCACCTCCGATACCAAAAATACCTCAAAAAAGGAGCAGACTGTTACGGCCAGAAATTTTTCCCATCCTCCATTTTGGATTACCCTAAATCCTTCCCTCTCCCCATGTCTATGTGAATTTCCTCTAGGTGTTCTGGTTTCCTCCCAGATTCCAAAGTTGTGCGGGGCAGGGGGGGATTGGCCATGCTAAATTGCCCATAGTATCCAGGGATAAGCAGGCTAGGTGAATTTGCTCTGGGAAATGCAGGGTTATAAGGGTAGGAGTGGTTCTGGGTGGGATGCTCTTCAGAAGATCCACACTGTACAGATGCTATAATTCAATGATTTGTACACCAAGGTCCTTTTGTTCCTCCCTGTGGAGGACTTATTAGACCTCCCAAAATGTATCAACTTAATTTATTTCTGGTAAATGCAAGCTGCAATTGCTCAGGTCAATACCAGATTGTAACCTTATGCTACAATCAATACCATCACCAATTTTCATGTTATAAAATGACTGATTATACTTCAGTATTCACATCCAAGTTATTAATGTACAGAACAAACAGCAAGGGTTTCAACACCGTGGTACATCACTGGTCACAGGCTTCCAATCACAAAAGTAACCCTCCACCACCACCCTTTGCCTCCGATTTGAAAACCAATTTTAGATGCCAGTTTACCAACTTGCCTTGGATCCCATGGACATTTTTTTGGGCTCTTACCTTTTGGACCAGCTTTTTATGTGGAACTTGTCAAAAACTTTATTAAAGTCTATGTAAACTCCATCAACTACATTACACTCAATCTTTTTGTTACTTTTTCAAAAAATGCAATTGAATTAGTCAGGCAGGCTTTACTTGTAATAAATCCATACTGATTATTCCTGATCAATCCCTGTTTTTCCAAATTTTGATTAATTCTGTCCCTCAGAATTTGTTCCAATAATTTTCCGACACTTGACCTTAGACTAACTGGTCTGCAATTACCTGACCTTTGTCTGATGCCCTTAATGAAAAAAAAAGAACATTAGCTCTCCTCCAATCATTTAGCACTTACCTGTAGTCGACAAGCTTTTAAATATCTCCACCAAGGCCAAGCAGTTTCTCCCTTTACTTCCCATAGCAGCGTGGAATATTTCTCAGAAGGTCCTGGAGATTTATGTACCTTTTTGCCTGCTAAAACACCTGATGCCTCCTTCATATTAATGTTAATATATTCTAGAATCTCACATTCACAGCTGAAATCTGCAGCTACAATGTCTTTCTCTTCTGCAAAAACAGGTAAGGAATGTTCACTTAAGGCCTCACCACATTCTCTGGCTCCATGTATAGGTTGCCCCTATGGTCTCTAATAGATCCCACTCTTTCCCAGTAATCCTCTTACTCTTAACGTACTTGTAAAATGCCTTGGGACTTTACTTCATCTCATCTGCCAAAGATATTTTATGGCCCTTCTCTGTTCTCCTAATTCCTTTTTAAGTACCTCTCCCACACACTATATTTCTGAAGCACTTCCCCTGTTTTAATGCACGATACTTTACATTGGTAAAGAAAAAGGAAGTAACCTATCACTTGCTATCCCTTGACATCCAAGGCTCCCTGGACTTGCTGGCCTTACTCTTCACTCTTAGGGGAACACAACAGCCCTGAATTCTCACTGTATTACTTTTAAAAGACTCCCACTTTCCAAATGTGGACTTACCTGCAAGTAGCTGCTCCCAGTCTGTTTGTCTGTTCCTGTCTAATGATATTGAAATTGGACTCCCCCAAGTTAAGACACTTAACTTCTGCACTATCCTTATCCCTTTCCATAATGACTTTGAAACTTAAGAGTCATAGTCACTACCCACCAAAACTTCAACTGCTTGACTGGCTTAACTTCTTGGATTTGGTCTAGCACTGCTCAATGTCTATTAGGACTACCTACATAGCATCTCCTGGATGCACTTAAATCCATCCAGTTTAATCCTTTCACACCAAGGCGATCCCAGTTAACGTTTGCAAAGTTGATACCCCCTAACAACTATAACCCTATTTCTCTCACAGCTGTGTGATTTGCCTACATATCTGCCCCTCTATCTCCCACTGATGTTGGGAGGCCTACAGTATAATTACAGCAAAGTAACTGTCCCTTTTTGATCTCACATGAGACAGTGTGGGTAGACCTTAGAAACTAAAAACAGGCTACGTGGGTAGGGTTTAAAAACCTAAAAGGGACAAAATAAATGTGACGTCTTGCAACAGGAATATCGAGAGTTTGAGAGTATAGTGGGCGGCACGGTGGCACAGTGGTTAGCACTGCTGCCTCACAGCGCCAGAGACCCAGGTTCAATTCCCGACTCAGGTGACTGACTGTGTGGAGTTTGCACATTCTCCCCGTGTCTACGTGGGTTTCCTCCGGGTGCTCCGGTTTCCTCCCATAGTCACAAAGATGTGCGGGTCAGGTGAATTGGCCATGCTAAATTGCCCGTAGTGTTAAGTTAAAGGGGTAAATGTAGGAGTATGGGTGGGTTGCACTTCGGCGGGTCGGTGTGGACTTGTTGGGCCGAAGGGCCTGTTTCCACACTGTAAGTAATCTAATCTAATCTAATCTGTAAGTAATCTAATCTAATTAAAGAGGAAGACTATTAAGTTTAAGTTGTTTGGATTACATTAATAGTCTTCCTCTTTAATCTACTCCAAAACACTTGATGTTTCTGTTGCAGGACCTCACTTTTTTATTAGCCCATGTTGTTGAAACTGACATGCACTGCAACTGCTAGCTGTTCATTCTATCCCTTCACAATGCCCTGCAGCTGCTCAGAGACATCCCCAGCCTGGCATCAAGGAGGCAACTTACCATTCAACAGACAAAAACAGAAATTGCAGAAACAAAGCTGAAGGAGAACCTAAAACGTTAACTCTGTTTTCTCTCTACAGATACTACCATACATGCTGAGTTTTTCCAGCAACTTCTGTTTTTGTTTCTGATTTTCAGCATCTGCAGTTCTTTTCATTTGTTGTATACCATTCGAAAGTCTCATTTGTTGCCACCGAACGGTCTGTCAGTTCCCTAACAACTGAGTCCCCTATCATTAAAGCTCTTGTAGTCTTTTTGCTCTTCTGCTGTGCAGCTGACCAAACCATGTTGCCATAAACTTCGCTGTTGCAGCTTTCCCAGAGGGCTAAAACCAGCCCCCAAACCCCCAACAGTATCCAACATAATATATCTGTTTGAGAGCAGGGTGGTCAAAGTGGACTGCTGTACTACCTGCCTTGGCTTACCTGTAGGTCACCTAAAACTTTTCTGCCTGTATTACCCTTGCTTGTGGTGTGGCTAACTCACTAAACTCGCTTTCCATCATATCTTCAGCATCATAGATGCTCCACTGACAGTCCATCCATACCTGCGCAATCAGGAGCTGAACACAATTCCTGCATGCAGGGTCCGCATGGACATTGGCAGTGTTCCGGATTTCCCACATATTGCAGGAGAAGCATTTCATAGGGCTGAGTTCTCCTACCATTGTGATCCTTAACAATTATAAGTGATACAATAGGAACCAATTACTCAATCTTACCTACTAATCTCACACTCTCACACCATCCTAACAAATTACAAATGTCAAGTAAAGAACTGACACACTGCCTCCCTCCTAAAGCTAGTACCTAAGCAACCAATCCTCTTTCACATTATGAACCTTGGTATAGCTACAGGAGCTGTGTCCCTGGATTCAGCGACGATTCCACCTGCTCCTCTCCCGCTGCTGCTCTGACTGAGCTTGACTTGGGCCTCAGGCCTTTATCTGCAAGCTGCACGGTCACTGCTCACCGTCAGATATGCTCCTCTTTGCTCCTCTCCCACAGGTGCCCCAACTGAGTTCCAATTTGGAGCCAGCCTACATCAGTGAGCCAAGGGATGATCAGCAAGCTGAATTGGCATGAATAAGTCTAGAGCTTTGGACAAACTTAAGAGGGCAATGCATGAGAGGACAGTTAAGAGTGCACTGAATTTCTTAAGTACAGAGGTGAAAGTGAATGGATGAGGAATGATGATTGTGGCAGGACAAAGTTGTGTGATATCACAAAGATGAAAATAGAGGCTTTTAAATGACAGCATGGATACATGGTCACAAGCTCAACTCAGAGTCAAATGCTTCCAAAAGTTTGTTAAGTCTGGTTCAGTCTCAGACATTTGAGAGAAGTGCACAATATGGGTAGCCAGTTAATTGAGATCGAAGCTGGACCCAAAGACAATGGCTTCAATCTTCCCAATGTTTAACTGGATGAAATTGCTGTTCAGACATACAACCTAATACTTCAGCATCAGAAATGGAGTCAGCAGAGGTGGTGAAGAAGTGGGAAGAGAAGCCATTGAAAAAACTATCCAGTGACAAAGAAGAAAAAGAATGCAATGCTACCCAGCCAACAATTGTGGAGATATGTTGATTTTGATGTGGCCAGCCATATCAAAGATTACAAATGGATTTTTTTTTGTCAATCTTGCATAAGATGACACTTGCAACCTTGATGACATCAATTTCAAAAATGGAATCCAGAAATCTGACTGGAGGGAGTTAGACATGGAGTTGCATGAAAGATGAGAATGGATGCTGTGAGCAACAACACATTTAAAGGGCAAAGATAATGAGGTCAAGTGTTTGCTCATTCAAGAGGGGTGATGACATCAGACAAAGCAGGATGTTGCCTTAAGTGAGAGAACTGTTAACAGTGTCAGCTAACATAGGGAGGAAAACATCTGGGTGAGATTGGCAAATGGTTCTCAGGATCTTGCTTCACAAAGGTCTTATTTAGTTGTCCACTTCCTGGTAAGTAGTTGAAATGTGCAGAGGAGATATGAAGTTTATACTTTCAAGTTTCTAAGAGAAGCTCCAAGCTGTTTAGTACTTTCATAATCCTAACACAGCATTGTAGCCACATGGACTGTAGCAGTTCAAGACTACAGCTCACCACTATCGCCTCAAGAAAGGAACAGGCAAACAAATACAGAGCAACCTCGATTATCCAGCATTCGATTATTCAAATATCGGATTATCCAGCAAGATCACTAGGTCCCGATGCTCGGCTAAACAATGCTACCCGGCATTTGATTATCTGGAATTCGATTAACCGAGCAAAATACTCATCGCCCGTGTCCTTTACATAATCAAGGTTCCTCTGTAGAGAACAATGATGTTCACTTGCCCTGAAGGATGAGACAATGTACTGCCAGTATTGCATTATTTAAATGAGTCACTGGAGCAATGCTGCACAAGATAGATTCAGATATCTGGCATTTCCAAAGGCAAACCTGCAAATAAATGGCATTTTTTCACAGAAGTGGGGGAAGGGCATGAGGCAATGGGAGAGTCAAGTGTGTCTGAAATTGGCAATGCAACCAAATGCAGGACAGATCGTCAGATACACATACAAAATTTACAGAAGGAATAGTTGTTACCCTACTCAGAGACTACAATAACCGGAATGAATCATCATAAACCATAGAAAGAGATAAAATAATTTACAACAAACAGTATGAAGAATATTTTTAAAAGTTAAGCTTCAACCATTAACTTACATCTTTTTGAAATAATTATACATTCAAGAGCATTAGGCACAACCTTTTCCCCAAAAAACTTAAAGAATTAGAAATCCATTCAGTTAGAGTTTGGTTAAAAAGTACTTTTAGATTAATCAAGCCAGCAAGAAACATCTATCTGGTCTGGCCTACATATGACATTCAAACAGAGGGCAATAAATATCCGCACCATGGTGACTGCTGGTCTTCAATTCAATCTGATTTTCTTAACAATTGATATCAATATAAAAGACATTTGTTTAGGGCATAAAATAGGAGCCTTGCTCACTGTCACATCATCACAGGTATGTAAATTACTGTCAATTTCTGATATATCTGATATTCATCTGAATCATCCAAAATTCAGGAGGAGTTGGGAAAAAGGAAACAAATAGATCAGCAAGAAAATCCAGGAATAAAAAACAACAAACAAATAAAAATAATTGAAAAACAAAATGAAAAAAATGGAATTCACTAGTATAAATGAGAAATAACTGTAATAACAATGGCCAACATGAATTTAAAGTATTTAGATGAACAGAAGATTTGGAATGTTAATACTGGTCTTGTACATTGTGCAATGTGTGTGTTATTTAGCATTGAGACTTTTGGAAAGTCTAGTAAATGTTTCACGTTATATGAAAGTTTATATTTTACTTGTTCAGCCTATTGTAAACTTGTTGCAGAGCAGATATACTTACCCTCCTTCGCAAACGGTCCCTTTCTTCACGAATAGCATTCATTGTAGCCTTTGTCCTGTTTAGGTCATCCTCTTTGCTACACAGCATTGCCGTGAGGCTTTCGTTTTCTTCCCGAAGAGCTGCTAACTCCTTCTCCCATCGAGATCTCTCTTCAGCAAGGGTTGGATAGAAGCCACGCCCCAATACTCCCTCAATTTCCTCCACAGTCTGTTAATAATGTTACATAAGTGCAAATGAAATGTACTTCATTATTATTGTGTGGCAGTTTTAGTGTTTGCAAATTTTTTTCAAGTAACTAGGTCAAAACCAAATTTATTTGGTGGATCAGGATCAAAGCTGACCAGGGGAAATCTCCTTCAATGGATCTTTCAAACCCATCTGCAGATCAGTTTAACTCAATCAGATAGGACAATATTTCTGGCGATTCACTGATACCTTATAAAGGCACAGATGTCAGTAAAAGTTACATCCTCAGGCCCTGAGGTGAAGGGAAGATACTGCCAGAAAGTCAAGCAGTGAACAATTCTAATATTAATCTATGAACAGACAGAAAAATATATACCATGAATCTAGCCTACCCAAGACTCCGCTAACTTCTGAAAACATTTTAAAAACTCAATATTTTATTACATTTTTCGCGAAATTCTCAAAACTGTTGTGGCAGAATGAACTCATTACATGCAGAAATTTGTCTCATTGTGTTTGAGATGGTTTTTGTGATATTAGCCAATGGGACTGAATGACCAATCAATTTTCTTTTCATAATACTGGCTGATAAAGGCACGTTTGCTGCACATCCAAAAGATGGATCTTTGGCATAATTACAGAACCATCACAGGGATACACACTAACAAAATTTACATGCCCAGATATTTATAATGGTACTATAGAGGCAAGAGGGTTTTTTTATAAAAAAAGGATATCGCATACCAAGAACACCAAGACCACGTGTGATCAATATGAGGAGCTGTCTCAATGCCTACTGTGGTCTACAAGGTACACTAGAGTGCACAGGTGTCTGATATAAAGCAAACATTTCAAACATCACCCTTACCTTCCATACCCATGTAGGAATGGTTTGTACTGTACACAAGACATGAAAGGGAGATCAACTTGCTAGATAAACATCAAAATTTTATCATTTTACTTGGTTGGTTGCTGTTATCAGTCTATTTCTTGCTAATCAATCCATATTGTTCCTCCTTCTAAGAAGTTAAATTGCTTTTAATTTGCTCCCATTTAGTCACTGGAATATTTCAATGTAAATAATAGGTAAATACTAATTTCAACAGTCATTTTTGCCCTGAAGTGTGATATAATAAACAATCCCTTCTATCTACCTAAAGAATAAGGAGATAAGACAAAGCTCAATATTTGCTCAAAGCTGGTTTTGCTCAACTGATGTACAGTAGAAATATATTGCCACAAAGTCAAGCGGACAATGGATAATTCCTATATTAATCTATGAATGGACAGAAAAATATATGCCATGAATCTAGCCTAGCTCAAAACTCTCAGCTAACCTTTGAAAATATTCTATTAAAAAAATACTCAGTACTTTATTACATTTTTCACAAAGTTCTCAAAGCTTTTGTGGTAGAATAACCCCATTACATACAGAAATTTGTGTCAGTGATTTTATGAGATTGTTTTTGTTGTATTAGCCATTGGGACTGAATGACCAATCAATTTTCTTTTCATAGTACTGGCTGAGAATGGAATGTTTGCTGCACATCCAGAAGATGGATCTTTGGCATAATTACAGAACCATCACAGGGATACACATCAGGCAAATTTACATGTCCAAATATTTATGTACGGTACTACAGAGGCAAGACAGATTTTTTTTAAAGTATATCACATACCAATAGCAGCGAGACCATGTGTGATCAAACATGAGGAGTTGTCTCAATGCCTCGGTGTGGTATATGAGTTAAACCACAGACCGCACAGGCGTCTGATGCAAAACAAACATTTCAAATAGTGACATGAAAGTAGGCAAAATGAAATTCATGGCCAAAATATTGTTGAATCAAGTAAATAATTACCTTTATAGCCAGGTCACAGTGCTCACTGGCAGTTGTTAGTTGTTCAATGTGTCTGTCCACTTCTGCCACTGAAAGACTGCAACTGCTCTTCTTCCTTCCACAAACTACATTCTCTAGCCCAGTCAATACCCTCTGGAGCTCTGAGTTGAGGTCACTACAGTTATCTAACATCAAAAAAAGCATAAGTGTTCATTTCATGATTACTGCTGATAGCTTAAAACAATAGAATTTCATGTAAACTACGATATATACTCATGTGCAATTCAATCTCATGTATAAGTAGACCCCTTACTTGTGGCCAACAAATCTTGTATTTTCTATATATCTTATAAAAGTCACAGTTACAGATCAACATTTAGGAGTCACTGTGCCTGTCCTTTGCGCTCTGGTCCGGCTTTCCAGTCTGCTGGCCATACTGCTCTGTTCCAGGTCTTCCAGTCCCCCAGCCATCACGCTCCACTCCAGGTTTTCAGATCACTGTATTCCATGGAGCCTGCTTCTGCTGTTTCAGTTACCCGCGGCTTACCGCAGCCCGAACGTATTACAGGGAACGTTCCAGAACCAGGGGGCTGCCTAGTAGGTAAATTTTCCGTTTAAATGACCATATGGATATTGACTTGTTTGTAATTGTCTTTCTTTCACTAGTACTTAAATACTAACTTATTACTCAAAGATGAAATGCAAATGACAATCAAGACCTGACTACAAACTGATTTCTTCAACATGTATCCTATACTCAACCACTGTAGATATTGAACAATATAGTAGAAAAGTATTATAATTTGTACAAGCTGGGGCCATTTTGCTTTGTTTAACTTTGCTAATAGGAGAAAGTGAGGACAGCAGATGCTGGAGATCAGAGCTGAAAATGTGTTGCTGGAAAAGCACAGGTCAGGCAGCATCCAAGGAGCAGGAGAATCGACGATTCGGGCATGAGCCTGAAGAAGCTCTTAACTTTGCTAATATCCAAGAAAAGCACAGCCAGTCAGAGTAGGATAGTCGATGTTTCAGACATAAGCCCTTCATCAGGAATGAGGCTTGTGGGCCAAGGGGGTTGAGAGATAAATGGGAGGAGGTAGCAGGGAATGCACTAGGTAGATGAAGGTTGGGGTGAAAATGATAGGTCAGGGAGGAAGGTGGAGCAGATAGATGGGAAGGAACATACATAGATAGGACCGTTCAAGAGGTGGTGCCAAATTGGATAGGGTTTTGGATAAGGTGGGGGGGGGGGGGGGGGGGGGCAAGTGGGCAACTGGTGAAATCCACATCATGTGCAGTTGGAGGGTCCCAAGGTGGAAGATGAGGCGTTTTTCCTCCAGGCGTCGGGTGGTTAGGGTTTTGCGATGGAGGCGGCCGAGGACCTGCATGTCCTTGACGGAGTGGGAGGAGCAGTTAAAGTGTTCAGCCACAGGACGATGGGGTTGGTTGGTGTGTGTGTCCCAGAGATGTTCTCCGAAACTATCTGCAAGTTGGCATCCTGTCTCCCCAATGTAGAGGAGACTACATCTAATGCAATGGATCTGATGACACAGGTGGAAGTACAGATAAATTTCTGTTGGATGTGAAAGGATCCTTTGGGACCTTGGACGAAGGCGTGGGGGAGGTATGGACACAAGTTTTGCCATTGTCAGTTTGTTTTTAAGAAGGCAACTGAGTTTGATGGCTCTCCTAGTTTCCTTTGAGACCTTGCCTGCAAGCATCTTTACTTTGATTTTGCAATTAGTTTTCTTTTGCCTTGCATCATTATTTTTATCATTTATCTCTTCTGTTTTCCACTCTACCTTGCATCTGTGCTTATGTCTTAATGTTATTCTAGACCATACAGCAAATTGAGAACCTTGAGTACAAATAGAAAATTATGAAAACACTCAAATCAGGCAGTGTTCAAAGAATCGCAACAAGAACATAACACCCCTGGTCCTCACATTCCACTCCATCGACCTCGAGATACATCACATCATCTTCCACCACCTAGAAACAGATCTCACCACCAGAGATATATTTCCCCTCCCAGCTCTGTTTCGGAGAGACCATTCCCTCCTTAACTCCCTTGTCAGGTGCATGCCCCCCACCAACCCATCTTCCCTTGCCATCGCAAAAAGTGCAAAGAAAGAAATGGTTAACATTTTATGTTAATGTCCTTTCATCAGAATAGATAAAGTCTTACCTATGAGGGTTGGAACAATTTTGTTTTTATTGCAGATTTTAAGTATTCACAGTAGAGTCAGAGTCATAGTCAAACAGCATGGGAGCAGGTGCTTTGGTCCAACTAGTCAACGCCAATCAAGTTTACCAAACTAAACTAGTTTAACTTCCAGGCATTTGGCCCATATCCCTCCATATTTTCCTATTCATGTTCCTATCCAAATGTCTTTTAAATGCTGTAACTGTACCTGCATCTACCACTTCCTCTAAAAGTTCATTCCATCTTGGAAGATGAAACCAGACAGGTAATAGTGAGGAACACTGAAATGGCACAGATGCCAAATCAATACTATGCCTCAGTTTTCACAATAGAGGACAATAGCACCGTTCCTATTGGAACAGACAAGTCAAAGGCGATAGAAAGGGTAGAACTGAGAACAATCAACATTGATAGGGAAAAGGTATTCAGTAAACTAGTATGATTGAGGGCAGACAAGTCCCCTGGGCCTGATGGCCTACATCATACGGTATTAAAAGGAAATGGCGGCGAAGAGAGTGGATCCAATGGCTACAATATTCCAAAATTCCCTGGACATGAGAAAGGTTCCAGTGGATTGCAAAAATGCTAATGTAAAGCCCTTATTCAAAAAGGAAGCAAAATATGGAAAAATACAGACCAGTTAGTTGGAAAACTGTTAAATTCAATCATCAAGAAAGCATTATCAGGACATTTGGAAAGTCAATACACTATCCAGAGTCAGCATGGTTTTATGAAGGGCAAATCTCGCTTGACTAATTTGCTAGAGTTCTTCAAAGATGCAACAAGCAAAGTGGATAATGGTGATTTCTAGATGTAATATATCTGGATTTCTGGAAGACATTTCACAAGGTGCCTCACAAAAGATTAATTCACAAGGTTGAATCATGTGCGACTGGGGTAATTAATTAGCTTGGATAGATGACTGGCTGATGGACAGAAAGCAGAGTCAGGATAAATGGTTTTTTTCCTGGATGGCAAGATGTAACTAGTGGGGTGCCAAAGGGTTCAGTTCTTGGACCTCAGCTATTTACAATCTACATTAATACAGGGATAGAAGGATCTATAGCCAAATTTGCGGACAACACAAAAACAGGTGGGACGGTAAATTGCAATGAGGAAGAAATGGCTATAGACAAGTTAGGAGAGTGGGCCAAAATGTGGCAGAAGGAGTTTAAAGTGGATAAGTGTGAGGTCATGCATTTTGGTTGAAAAAAAAGGCAACCCATTATCTAAATGGGCAGAGAATTCAAGGTGCTCCAGTGCAGAGGGATCGGAGTGTCCTCATTCACAAGTCACAAAAAACTAGCATGCAGGTACTGCAGATAATGAACAAAGTGAATGGAATGTTGGCTTTTATAGTGAAAGGAACAGATTATAAAGCTAAGGAAGTATTGTTGCAACGATACAAGGATTGGTGAGACCACGCCTGGAGTATTATGCAGAGTTTTGGTCTCCTTATTTGAGGAAAGATGTAGTAGTGACATTGGAGGAAATTCAGAGGAGGTTCACTAGATGGATCCCAGAGATGAGGGGTTTGTCATAGAGAGATTGAACAGTTTAGGCCAATACTCTCTGGAATTTAGAAGAATGAGGGGAGATCAAATTGAGGTAATCAAAATAATAAAAAGGTATAGATAAGATGTGGAGCAGATGCTTCCTCTTGTGAGGCATTCTAGGACGAGAGAGGTCTTACGATAAGGGGTAGCAAATTTAAAACAGAGTTGAGGAGAAACTACTTCTCCCAAAGGGCTGTGAATCTGTGGAATTCACTAACCTAAATGCACTGGATGTTTGGACAGTGAGTAAATATAAGGAGGAGTTAGACAGATTTTTAATTGGTAATGGATTAATATGGAGAGAAGTCAGGAAAATGGGGGTGAGGAGCATATCAGCCCTGATCGAATGGCACAGCAGACTCAATGGGCCAAATTCTGGTCTATTCTGCTCCTAGAAGGCCTAATTCTGCTCCTATATCTTATGAACATATGAACCATCCTGTGAAAAAAAAAATGCCCCACAGGTCCCTTTTAAATCTTTATCCTTTCACCTTAAAAATATGCCACTGGGGAAAAGACCTTTGCTACTCACCTTATATATGCCACTCCTGATTCTATAACCTTTGTAAGGTCACCCTTCAACCTCCTATGTTCTAGTGACAAAAGTCCCAGTCTATCCAACCTCTTCCTACAGCTCCATCCTTCCATTCCCAGCAACATCCTGGTATACCTTTTCTGAACCTTCTCCAATTTAATAATAGTTGAAACTTTATTGCTGGAACAGCACAGCAGGTCAGGCAGCATCCAGGGAACAGGAGATTCGACGTTTCGGGCACAGGCCCTTCTTCAGGAATGAGCAGAGAGTGTTCAGCAGGAGAAGATAAAAGGTAGGGAGGAGGGACTTGGAGGAGGGGCGTTGGAAATGTGATAGGTGGAAAGAGGTCAAGGTGAGGGTGAAAGGTCGGAGTAGGATGGAGGCGGAGAGGTCAAGAAGAAGACTGCAGGTCAGGAAGGCGGTGCCGGGCTGGAGGGATCCGGCTGAGACAAGGTGGGGGGAGGGGGGATGAAGAAACTGGTGAAGTCCAAGTTCATCCCCTGCGGTTGGAGGGTTCCCAGTCGGAAGATAAGACGCTCCTCCTCCGACCGTCGGGTTGTTGTGGTTTGGCGGTGGATGAGTCCAATGACCTGCATATCCTTGGTGGAGTGGGAGGGGGAGTTGAAATGCTGTGCTACAGGGTGGTTGGGTTGGTTCGTCCGGGTGGCCCAGAGGTGCTCTCTGAATCGCTCCGCAAGTAGGCGGCCTGTCTCCCCAATATAGAGGAGGCCACACCGGCTGCAGCGGATGCAGTAGATGATGTGGGTGGAGGTGCAGGTGAATCTGTGGCGGATATGGAAGTTTCCTTTGGGGCCTTGGAGAGAAGTGAGGGGGGAGGTGTGGGCGCAAGTGTTGCACCTCCTGCGGTTGCAAGGGAAGGTGCCGGGAGTGGAGGTTGGGTCGGTGGGGGGTGTGGATCTGACAAGGGAGTCGCGGAGGGAGTGGTCTCTACGGAAAGCTGATAGGGGAGGGGAGGGAAATATATCCTTGGTGCTGGGGTCTGTTTGGAGGTGGCGGAAGTGACGGCGGATGATGCACTGTAATATCCTTTCTAAATCGGGGTGACTAGAACTGTACACATTACTCCAAAAGTGGCCTCATGAAAATCCTCTACATCTATATAACCTCTATGTGACCTCAACACACTTATACTCAGTGGTTTGAGCAATGAAGGCGAGTGTGCTAACCACCTTCTTAACCCATCTACCTGTGATACAATTTTTAAAGAATTCTGTACCTGAACTCCTAGGTCTCTCTGTTCAACACAACAGGGCCCAACCATTAACTGTGCAAGTCCTACCCATGTTTATTTTACCAAAAGCAATACACTACATATTTATCCAAATCAAACGTACAGTATCTCAGTAATTTGCTTTGGCTTAATTTAAAAATCTACCCATTTTAGAGCTCATTTTTCTTATGCTAAAGCAACGATGGCAAGAGTAGACTGGGTTGACTTCAGGAGAAATGATGTAATGGTGGTCTTAACTACATTTTCACTCATGGTTGAGAGATTTCCAGCAGGGTTTCACTTTCATGAGGAAGCTTTTGCCACCGAAAGGATCCACATTGCTGAGGTAAAGAGGAGTTTTGGAAAAAAAATCAGAGCAAAGGAGGAGCTATGAAAAGACTGAAACACTTGCAAAAATAGATGCAGCGTGGCCATCAAGGAATTTGTCATGATGAGTCATTCAAATTTAATATTGTTTGGACAGGGGGCAATGTGGGTCTGTAATGGGCAAATGCAACTTACTGTAGAACAGATCACAGAGGAAGACAGGAGTGCAACAGAATTATTGAGTCTAAAAGTGACAAGAACAAATTTCAGCAGAGTGGTGGCACTGTTGCTCAGGTGCAAACATAAGTGTTGACGATGGTTAGGATATGAAGTTTTGCTCATCCAATGTGGAATACACTATAATCTGTTGTTATATGTCAGTGTACAATTTATGGAGCAATTCACAACTCTAAAAATAACTTACCGCTCAACCAATCTTTCATTCCTGACTTTATGCCTCATTATCAAAGAATCACATCTGTCACATTAATAGAATAATGCAATTAAACCAATTTGTTGTTGATGCATGCTGGGAATTGTGCATTTTGTACAATTCTTCAGTATGAAAGAAACCAAAATATTAAATCTAGAAGCAGGTAGGGGAATTGATTGCTGTTAAATCTGAAACAGTGTACACAATAAGTGAAATTTAGCAATGTCTAGAATAAATATCATACCTATATCTGCAGAGACCATCATTGACTGGTTCTCGGGCACAGAGGCAGAAGTTTGATCCTGATCTATACTTTGAGCATCATCATTTGCCTCCTGATGGCTGTGGCTAAGTTCTGAACGCAGCTCTGAACATTCATCATCTTCTCTGTAGAAGAAACAGACCTTTTAGTGCTGCATAAATATGGAGGTAGTTGTACTTGAGGCTTTTTAGCTAACTTCTCAGAACTTCAATAACTTCTTACTTCCAAAATCAAAAAAAAACTCATACTTCTGAACAGAAAACATAATAACTCAAAGAGTACATTTTAGTAACCATAAAAGAACAAATTTATGCACTTAACTATATGCATTTTAGAAACTTTACAAATTAATAAATAGGCAAAGCTTTCCAAGGCAAACTTCCAAGGTTTGAAGTTTCAACAAATTCTAGCTCATTGGTTCAATGTTAGAGCTTATGCATTCCATCCGTCCTGCTTGTATAACTGTGCACCAGGTCATCAGAACCCCAAATGCTAACTGCAGAGGAGGGCACATCCCTTCAGTGGTTGGTTGGCTCACTCGACTGAACAATCTTCAGCACAATTAGATCGGTGCCAGCAGCACAGGGTATTATTCCCGTTTCGACTGGGTGGTGGATTCAAGAAAGTCTTCTTGGTCTATCCACAGTGGTTCAGGCCTGACTTCAAAATGAAAACATAGGTTGGAAAACCTCCAAGTCCAGATTATGCATCCTACATTGTGTAAGACAGTAATTCTACTACTATTCACTGGGAAGCCCACCTAAAAACATTACGCGAGTCTGAAAAACACTGTTCATCACTACTGTTTGTTTTTACTCAGCCAGTTCAGTCTCGAGTTTCTATTCTCCTTCTCTTTCCTAAGTCTGTGATACAGCCCTATATAAAATCCTTTTTCATAAAACGACAGCAACATCACTACTCTTATCTATCCTCTGAGCTCAAACTTCCCAAGGAAATTAGTGAAATATATTTTTCCCCAAACAAATCCATACTGGATATCCTTCATTAATCATCATTACCCAAGTGACTACTGATTTTGTCCCAAACAGTTGTTTCAAGAAGTTTCCCCGCTCTAGAGGTTAAATTAACTTTGGTTACTCCTGGGAAGGATTTACGTAAATCCATTACATACATAACTGGATTACAATACTTACCTCAGCACTTGTGGGTTGCCTTTCACATTACGAGCAATATAAACAGTAATGCTGGACATATTTTCAGTGTTCCACTTGCTCATATGCAAATTGGTTCATAATTTCTGCCATTCAGCTGGCTCACATACAATTTAGTTTTAAAGGAATTCTGCTTGCTACCATCCAAATTGTGTTTGATGTTTTTACTGAACAAATCAATCTCAAACATTTATAAATTACACCCACACATTATTGTAATCGGTTATTTAAAGGGATATGGTGAACAGAATTGGACATGTATCACTGATCCTATAAACAATCCTCATGGATTACAGCTGAGGCAGTCACTGTTCCTTCTCCTTTCCCAGTCTGACCAGTGCTTGCTCACTTTGAAGGGTGGTCAGCTACTGTCTGTCATGAGAGTCTAGCTACCATTCCTTTCACTTTCGTTCTCCCAAGCACCATCATTCACAATGCTATTTCTTTGCCACCTCAGCTGTTACTGCTTCCCAACACAGCCTTGTACTGCACTGACAGTTTATTCCATATCTGAAGGTGTTTTTGCTGTCAAGTCACACAAGTGTTCTGACTGTTCATTATTGTCACACTTGTTAGATTATGAGTTTATACATCATACTGCAATTTCAAATCTAGCTGGCTACTTTACATGCGCTTCTGCCTTGTTAAATTTCCCCAAATTTTGTATTTTGAGAAGTTCCATTTTGTTCATTTCCTTCTCTCCCATTAGATATCAACATGTTTAAATTCCTCTTTGTGCCTAATCTATCAAACCAAGAAACACCAGTAAATTTCATTTTCTCCTTTTGTGTTGTACTTTACAGGTCATGTGTCTGCATCACCTGTTTCACAACATTCAGTTTTTTCCTTGATTTCATTTTTCTTTCAAGCCTGCTTTTCATTTATTTTTATACAATTCTGCTCATCAGCATTTTATTTTGGAGCATTCCACAACTCATTCAAGCTAAAATGATTAATTCACGCCCTCTTCTTGAGATCAGTTCCTCCCATCATCTTCTTCCTATATTATCTACATTTTACCTACAGCAACAAACACCACAATCCACACATTCTAAGGAATAAAAAAAAATCTAATCCATTCAACTGCATAAGAAATATCACATAAAACTACAACACACCAAGAGGCTTGTATAACTATTTGAAAGCTGAAATGAATGGAAAGTTGCTTGAAGAATAAATTTGGACTTGACAAATTGAAAAAAAAGTTGTCAAGTAGTGCATGAATTTGGAGATTGATGCCATTTTTCTCAGAGTGAGAGTGAAACTCTATCAAAGCTAGAATAGATCTCATGGCTGCTTGAATCCTTAGTTTTATCATAGACAGGCCACAGGGAATTTGGTGCATTAAAAAAATTAATTGTTAATTTAAAAATTTGTGTATTTTAATGCGAGGAGCATAGCCATAGAAAAGATGAAAACCTTACAAGATGAAAAAACTTGAAATAGTGGATGAACGTGCAATAAAGTATTCAAAATAATTAATCTCTCTAAGCACTGTATTTACATGAGCAACAGGTATTCTAATACAGAAATATCAGATAATGTCTGAAGATTAAAAGGCAGAACCGAAACAATGTCCTGCACTAAGAAAGGATTATTGTAGGAAGCAGGTTGCTCAACCATGGTTAACCAGAGAAATTAAGAATAGCATCAAAATGAAAAAAAAAAGCAATGTGGCAAAGATTAATGGTAATCCAGAGAATTGGGAAAGTTTTAAAAACCAAAAGATTAACAAAAAAACAGACAGGGAGAACATAACGTTTAAGGGTAAATTTGCAAATAATATCAAGATGGGCAGCAAGAACTTCCTTAAAAATACAAAAACAAAAAAACTCCCTTATGAATGAAGTTGGAGAAATAATAATGGGGAAATTAGGAAATGGCAGAGAAGTTGAATAAATAATTTGCATCAGTCTTCACAGCAGAAGACAACCATTCCACAGATACTGAACAAGTAAGGGGCAAAACAGGGATAGGAAATAAATACAATAACTATCACTCCAGAAAAAATACTAGGGAAACTAATCAGGCCAAAGACTGATAAATCTCCTAGGCCTGATGCAATACAAACTACTTTACAGTTAGTTCTTCTATAACACGATGGTTGCATTCTTGTGTGACCCCACACTATATAAAAATCGTGCAATAAAAATAGTACTTAGTGTTGACGATGCAATTGCGTTATAGCCAACATGGTTCATGCTTTAGAAACAATGTTCACTTCATCAACTACGTTCTAGCCAATTTGTATTGACGAAATACGTGCTATAGAAGAATGACAAGTATAACAAATCAAGAATGCTTTATCTGCATGTCAGAAAATTGAAATGACAAAAAATTTGAAATTTTTTTGGACTGAAGGGTCTGTTTCCATGCTGTACAATCTCTATGGCTTTATGACTCTATGGACCTAAACAGATATGCTCACAAGCTGAGTTCGGGCCTTTTGGGGGAAAAAAAAATTTGCTTATCCCAAACAGACCTAAAAGTGAAGTTTTTCTTCCCCCGCCCCCCCCCAAAAATGTCTTAACAGACCTGTCTGTGGAATTCAAGCCGCTTAGAAAGAGACGGAAGACCCGAATGTTATTGGCATATTAATTATGTGACTGAATTATTAAATCCTCTATCAATTCCTGTCACTTCGTAAAGTTTCCAAATACACAATAATAATGAAAGTGATCTTTAGTAATTGGTCATGCTGTAGTCCCAAGTGCCTCCACATACGACTTTTCAACACACAATGTGTTGATCAAAGGTGCTCACAAATAGTGCATCCGAAAACAGAAGCTACTCTTGTTGGAAAAGCAGTTCAACCCATTGTTTACTGCAAAGAAAGCAGCTCCATAGATAGTGGATGCACTTGATAGGAATCATCCAAGAATCCTTAAATTAAAAATGCAAAAGATCGGAAAACTGCCAATGTAACAACTTTGATTAAAAAGGAGAAAAACAGGCAGCTCCAGATCAATTAGCTGAGTGTAGGCCATTGGGAAAATGTTAGTTTATATAAAGGATATAATAGCAGAGTATTTACATGCATAATATAATTGAGGCAGAACCAGAACAGGTACATGAAAGTGAAATCATGCCTGACAATTTTGTTCGAAATCTTTGACGTAATAAGTAGAGATATAATGTGTTTATTTCCAGAAAGAATGTTATTAAGTACCACTCATTCAAATACTTAATAAGATAAGAGCACATGATGCTGGAAGCACCATATTAGCATGGATAGAGGATTGACTAGCCAATAGAAGAATCGGACTAAGAAGATGGGAACCTGTAGCTAGTGGCGTAACACAGGAATCAGTGCTGGAGCCACAATTGTTTAAAGTATATAGAGGCATCGAGTCAGAGACGTACAGCATGAAAACAGACCCTTCGGACCTATTCGTCCATGCTGACCCGATATCCTAAATTAATCTAGTCCCATTTGCCAGCCCTTGGCCTATATACCTCTAAACCTTTCCTGCTCAGATTAGCAACTTGTGAATAAATACACACACATATTTGCAGATGACAGAAATAGGTGAGAAGACAAGTGGTGAAGATGACACCAAGAGTCTGAAGAGGGATATAGGCAGGCTAAGTGAGTGGGTGAAAATTTGGCAAATGGAATATCATGTGGGAAAACAAGATGTTTTGCACTTTTGCAGAAATAATGCAAAAGATGAATATCATTTAAAATGAGAAAGACCGCAGATAAACTGTAGCACAGAACAATTTGGGAGTCCTTATGCATGAATCACAAAAAGCTAAAATTCAAGTTAGCAAGTAATAGAGAAAGTCTACAGGATGTTGGTCTTTATTTTAGAAGGAATGGAGTATAAATATCGTAAAGTTTTGCTAACATTGTCCAAAGTTTTCATTAGACCACGCCGCGAATACTGTGAACAGTCTTGGTCCCCTTATTGGATTAAAAGTATAGTGCTATTAGAAGCAGTCCAGGTTGATTCAGGATATGGAGAGATCATCGTACAAGGAACGTTTGAGTAGTTTGGGGTCTGTAATCAATTAAGTTTAGAAGAAAGACATTTTAGAAAGCTTGACAGGATAGATGCACTGATTGTTGTCTCCCCTTTTGAGTGTTTAGGATCAGAGGCTAATCTCAAAGCAAGGGGTCACCTAGTTGGGATAGAGATAAGGAAGAATTTCTTCTTGGAGTGTAGTCAATCTATTGAATTTGTTATGGCACATGACTCTACAGGTGGGCTGTTAAGTATATTCAATGTTGAGTAACAGATTTATGATCAGGAAGGGAATCAAGGTATGTGGGAATGACTAAGGATTATAGATCACCCAGGATCTCACTGACTGGCAGAGCAGTCTTGATGGGTGACAGAGAGGTCTGCAGATGCTAGAGATCAGAGTTGAATGTGTGTTGCTGGAAAAGCAAAGCAGGTCAGGCAGCATCCAAGCAGGAAAATCGACGTTTCGGGCCAGAGCCTTCCAGCAGGAATGCAGCAGACTTGATGGCCTAGTTCTGCACCCATGTCTTACAGACTGTAGTAGCTGGTATTTATTGCATCAGTCTGAAACTAGGAAAGAAACTTGTGAAATACTGACAACTATTTTGAAAGTGTTAAGTATTGGGCATTTGGAGATGCCAATACTTTATGAACAACATAATAGGAAGCAAACAGTAAGACAAAGCCTACAACAAATTAACTTATGTAACGGACCATCAAGAATATTTGATTACCAACAAAATAATAATTATGGATCAATCATTAGGAGAAAATCCTAACCTGCCAAATTTCTTCGATACCTCAAACCAAATGGCACCCCATGACTGTAGGAAACCCCATGATGTGAGGCGCTTCCAATTAAATGCATTAGGGAATTCAATTCAGATAGGTGAATTACTTGGAGAAGACAAACAAGGCAAAGGAATACATGGTACACTGGAGGAACCTGGGAAGCACCAAGGAACAGAGGAATCTCGGTGGGCATGCCCACTAATCCCTCAATGTAACATGACAGCCAAGTAAAGTGGCTCAGAAGGCAGATGGATTCTTGCCTTTATTCGCCAAATGGGGAGGTGATGCTGGAAATGTATAAAATGTTGGTTAGGGAACAGCTAGAGTATTGCGGGCAGTTCAGGAATCAACTTTATAAGAAAGGCGTGATTACACTGGACAGGGTGCAGGGACATTGACTAGGATGCTGCCTAAGCTGGAAAATTTTAGAATATGAAGAGAGATTAGATAAACTGGGGTTGCTTTCCTCAGAACATAAAAGACTAAGGGGGGCTCATGATTGAGATGCATAAAATTATAAAGGGGCATAGACATGGTAGATAAAAATAAATCTTTTCCCTTGGTGGAGAGATTAATGACCCAAGAGCATTTAAGGATTCAAAGTAGGACAGAAGGTTTAGAGGGAATGACAGGAAAAATGTTTTCAACCGGGGCTAATGGGTATCTGCAATTACTGCCTACAAGGGTGGCAGATGGAGAATCCCTCATAACATTTAAGATAGATTTAGATGTACACTTGCAATGTCAAGGTATACAAGGCTATGGGTCAAGTGTTGGAAAATGGGAATGGAATGGTTAGGTGATTGTTTTTGACCAGTGCAAACTCGATGGGCCGAAAGGCTTTTTACTACCCTCTACCTCTGACCTTATACATTCTACATGAAAAATTATTAACCAAATTCAAAAACGTGGGAGATTTATGACAATCCTTCACGATAAGCAAATAGGTTAAGGGCAGAAAATTATTTGTCATTAGCAAAGTTATGTTAGTGTCCAATTGGGAAATCAAGTGGAATAAACACAGAGCTGTGGATGCTGGAAAACTGAAACAAAAACACTGTGCTGGAGAAGCAGAAGCATCTGCACTGAGAAAACAGTTAATATTCTGAGTCAAAAAGTGTGGTGCTGGAAAAGCACAGCTGGTCAGGCATCATCCGAGGAGCAGGACAGTCAACATTTCGAGCGTAAGCTCTTCATCAGGAATACTGAGTGTTCAGTGACTTTTCATCAGAACTGAAGACAGCTGGGAAAAGAGTGGATGATGATTTGGGGTTAGTATGTGGTTGGATAGGGGCAGAAGAATCAAGCAGATGGAGTCAGCGGCCAGAAAGAGTGAGGAAAAAGACAGGAACAGGCAAACAAAGAGATGCGGATGATCAGCCGAGACAGTGATAATAGCTTAGTTAAACTCAATGTTGAATCCTGAAGGCTACAAGATACCTGGCTGGAAAATGAGATGTTGTTCCTTCATCTTGTGCTGAGCCTTGCTGGAGCATTGTAGTAGACATGAGACAGAAATGTTGACATGAGAACATGTTGGCATGCTGCCAGAGCAGGCAAGTAGAAGTACAGAGTCATTTTATGGACAAAATGTACATGTTTGGCGAAGAGGTCACCCATTCTACATTTAATCTCCCCAATGTAGAAGAGATATGGTGAACAGCAAATACAATAGACTAGACTGAATAAAGTGCAGGTAAGTTGTTGCTTCACCTGAAATGTATCTGGGCTTTGGATAGTGAGGAAGGAAGAAGGTAAACCACAACCCTCCTCGGTCTGGTTGAGCTTGCCCTCATTCTGAAGAGCTTCTCTTTTAGCTTCTCTCACTTTCTTCAGTAAGATGCGGCTACAGGCACATGCATGGCCCACAGCTATGTCTCTCTCTTTGTGGATGACATGGAACATCCCTTGTTCCACACGTACTTGGATCCCTACTCACAACTCTTTATCTGGTACATCAAAGACATAATGGGTGCTTCTTGCGTCTTTTGTTTGGAATTGGAAAAAAATTATCTACAGCAAACTTTGTTTTAACTGGTACCTTATGGTAGGTGTGTTGCCATGGTATAGGCAACTGGAAGCTCGTGATTTTTTTTGGCTCAAGTACATGTGTTTGGCAAAAATTGGTTGCCTGGTCTGTGTTTAGTCTCCCCAGTGTAGAGGATTGTAAGCATTTAATACAATAGACTAGGTTGAATGAAGTGCAGGTAAATCAATGTTGCACCTAGAACATGTATCTGGTACATCAAAGACATAATGGGTGCTTCTTGCGTCTTTTGTTTGGAATTGGAAAAAAATTATCTACAGCAAACTTTGTTTTAACTGGTACCTTATGGTAGGTGTGTTGCCATGGTATAGGCAACTGGAAGCTCGTGATTTTTTTTGGCTCAAGTACATGTGTTTGGCAAAAATTGGTTGCCTGGTCTGTGTTTAGTCTCCCCAGTGTAGAGGATTGTAAGCATTTAATACAATAGACTAGGTTGAATGAAGTGCAGGTAAATCAATGTTGCACCTAGAACATGTATCTGGTACCTAGAATAGTGTGGAGTTAAATGGGCAAGTGTCACACCTTCTGAGATTGCATGGGAATGGTCTGGAGGTGTGGTCAGCAAAAATTATATACCTCAACTACTAGATGTTTACTGTACTATTGATCTCCAAGTAGTCAGTTGAGGGTGTAAGTCAGAAAGCTCTCTATCAGTGAGTTTTATTTAAGGCAAAGTTTTGTTATGATTTGTGCTGTAAATAATGTAAAGCAGTGATGTGCACACCCCCTGCATTATGTTTCTATTTTTTAGTGTGTGCTTTTACACAGATTATGTGGACCTTACAATCAACCAGAATATTTGATCAACCGGTACCTAGTCTCATAGGTGCTGGTTAATAAAACATTTGCTGTATTTTGCTTCCAATTTCCATCCTGCTCTCACCTTCACCTGGTCATTTCCAATTCTAGGTATACGCTGGCCACAGATATCCATTATAAATCTACCAACTGCCACAGTTACCTTGACTATATACCCTTATACCCTGCTTCCTGTAAGGACTCCACCCTGTGCTCCCAGTTTCTTCATCTCTGTCACATCTGTTCTGATATTACCACCTTTTGCACGAGGGCCACAGAAATGTCAATCTTTTCCTCAACAGATGATTTCCCCACCTTCGCATTTGCCAGGGCCTTCAGTCATGTCCAATCAATTTCCTGCATTTCTGCCCTCACACTTTGTCGGCTCCCAAAACAATGATAAGGCCCTCACTTTTTACCCATCAATCCCCACATTCAAATGATCATCAGCTGGCATTTCTGCCATCGCAAGCAGAACACTACCATCAGACATCTTTCTCTCCCCTCCCTTGTCAGCATTTTGCAGGGCCATTTCTTTTCAATTCCATTCTTCCTCTTCTTCCAAAACCTTCCCACACCTCCAGACCATTCCCATGCAATCTCAGAAGGTGTGACACTTGCCCATTTAACTCCACACTATTCTAGGTACCAGATACATGTTCTAGGTGCAACATTGATTTACCTGCACTTCATTCAACCTAGTCTATTGTATTAAATGCTTACAATCCTCTACACTGGGGAGACTAAACACAGACCAGGCAACCAATTTTTGCCAAACACATGTACTTGAGCCAAAAAAAATCACGAGCTTCCAGTTGCCTATACCATGGCAACACACCTACCATGCCAAGATCTCAGTCTCAGGCCTACTACAGTGCTCCAATGCATAACACAAGCTGGACAAAATAACACTTGATTCCTTCTGCTTAGGCATCTTATGCAGCCTTCAGGATGCAACATTGAGTTTAACAATTTCAGAACACAAACACTCTCCCTTATTTGTTCCCTTCCCATATACACCTATGTCCTGTCCTGTATGGGCTACTCTTGAGCACAGTCAACCTATTTTCAAACAATTACACTTCTTGTCAGCACATCACCTAGCTATTATTTCTCTCTTGATCAAGAGCAATCTATTTGTTTATCCTATCCCTTTTCACTCTCTCTGGGCTAGATTCCAATACCACCTCCCCAACCACACCTAATCATCAGCATAAATTCCAGTTCAGACAAAGAATCACCAAATTTAAAATGTTAACAGTTTCTTCCCTACAGATGCTGCCAGACTTTCTGTGTCTCCTTAGCACACTGTTTTTATGAGAAAAGAAAGAAGCATCGATTGAGATGCTCCAGAGCTTGGGTGGAGCATCATGGGTTCTAATCTTTGGAAATGACTTTCAGGCCACAATGTTATCAAGGAGAATCCAGGAGAAAACAAACTGGGGATTTGAATGCCCTGCTAATTTGTAATTGCACTTTAATAATCTGTTGCAAACACCTGGCTGTTGGCTGACCAAATTGACTGCCCGATTGGTGGGCAGGAACCCAAGTTGGCTTTGCAATTGCAGTGGGAATGCAGGTATGGTCAGAACAGAAAACTTCAGCCCACAATCAAGCCTGTCTTTTGCAAAAGGATCAACCCACCCTGTGGCCCCTGACCAATATGGGTTGAAATAAGTTTGCTGCAGAAATTGCATACATTCATACATACAAATGGCTTAAAATTAGGAAGTGCAACTGAGGTGGAAGAACCAGCACAGAAATTACAGTGAGGAGGGTAAAAGTTAAGTAGACAGAAAAATGTTGACTAAATTTAGTACAAATGTAAAGCACAACACAAAGATGGGCGGCACGGTGGCACAATGGTTAGCACTGCTGCCTCACAGCACCAGAGACCCGGGTTCAATTCCTGCCTCAGGCGACTGACTGTGTGGAGTTTGCACGTTCTCCCAGTGTCTGCGTGGGTTTCCTCCGGGTGCTCCGGTTTCCTCCCACAGCACACAAAGATGTGCAGGTTAGGTGAATTGACCATGCTAAATTGCCCCTAGTGTTAGGTAAGGGGTAAATGTAGGGGTATGGGTGGGTTGCGCTTCGGCGGGGCGGTGTGGACTTGTTGGGCCGAAGGGTCTGTTTCCACACTGTAAGTAATCTAATCTGAAAAAAAAGATGTAAATGTATTCTTCACGAATAATCATAAAAGAAACTGGAGCGTGTGGGATCATGCAAAATGTCCAACCAATGAGAAGTCCTAAAGTTTATTTTTATATTTTTGAGTCCTGGTTGGAGTATGCTGCAAGGAAGTTTCTGTGCATGAATCTTCAGTTAAAATTTCCACTGAGATCAATAATTTTAAAAATAAGATTCCAATTTTTCGTTACTGACCGGAAGAATAGTAGTAAGATTTCACATTATAAAGCAATTACCATAACAATTGGTTAAAAAAACACTACCAACTTAAGACTGAAGGTGGAATTTTCCCAGTCTTGAAATGACATTGGTAAAGGAAAGGAAGTTGGCAAAATATGGTGAAAATGAAGAGATTTGTAATGTTGAGAAAATAAAATTTTCCCATAAAGGTTTCAACAGCTCACTAGTAAGCAGCAAGAGCTCTTTTTGATTACTTCAGAGCCAGTCAGACCTCACCGTCTGGTTTTATTGGACTTTTAATACTTACGCTTATTTACATGCTCAAGCGTCACTGTTTTGCCTTGCATTTTTGCATAGTTAGAAGACAGTGCAGCCTGTTTTGCTTGCCAAATGAATAATGAAGGAAGTGGACATATGTCGCACCATGCTAACTCATGGTCAAACCTACAGCATGTGCTGGCAACTTACAAAGCAAATATATATTAGGCTTCAACGAAATAGCCATATCTGAAAATCTAAGGAGTGTAGCCAGGTAAAGAGGGACTATGGAGAATCATCAAGGGCTTCATCCAATGTCAGTCCATGGTTTGGCCATAATCTGTCCTACAAGTCTAGAGCATCCAGCCCAGGGATTACAAATACGTCAATCGAGGAGCTGCACAGAAATTGATCAAGAAAGGTTAGGAGAGGTGACCCAAGTGAGTGAATAGAAAGGGCAAAACGCAGGTAGGGCAAGTAATTTTGCATTTGGGTAATTCTGTTGACAGAACCATCAAGGGAAGATACTGCATGCAATTGTGAAAATTGTAGATCATGAGCTTTGATGGGAGATGGGTGGAGTAGTAGAGCTAGAATGAGTGCGAAGTAGCAGAAAACAATTACCTTTGTGGGATGCAGAAGGTCTTTAGCCTTCTTACAACATCATTGCATGTTTTTCTGGACCATGAACACCACACTGATATAGATGGCTACTTCAAACCAGGCAGGCAGCATCTGGTCGCCCCTGGCAGTCCAAGGAAAGAGGATTGCCCTCTTTCGCATCATGCCATCCCCCAGGACCTCCGGGTCCCTTTTTGCAGAGCACCAACTTGCCTCTCACATTCATGTAATTTGGAATTGCAAAGCATCACACCAAGAATGGCAGTTCTTCACATGCAGTGTTTGAAATGTGGAGCAACTGGGGTTTAAGCATGGTTGCCACAGCATGAATGCCTGTCCCCAGTAAGCACTGCTGAGTGCAAATACTGTATAAGAACAGCGCTGCATAATTAACATGAAGTATAGTGCAGAATTAGTCATAGAGACAGACAGCACAGAAACAGACCCTTCGGTCCAACTCGTCAATGCCAACGAGATACTTTCAATTTCTAGTCCCATTTGCCAGCATTTGGCCTATAACCATCTGAACACTTCCTATTCATATGCCCATCCAGATACCTTTTAAAATGTTCTAATTATACCAGTCTCCTCCACTTCCTCTGGCAACTTATTCCATACACGTATCATCCTCTACATGGAAAAGTTGCCATTTAGGTCCCTTTCATTGCATAAGGAAAGTTGCCAAGGCTATGGACAAAATCCTTCCTCTCAAAAATTACATTTAGTAAAAATATGGGAAAATTGTTATGGACCAGGCCAGACCCCCTCAAAACATTTCAAGGTAACCCAGACCCTAACTTTTCCAGTTGTGTTAAGTGAATATTCCAGGAGTGTTGCAGCTGGCCCAACCACTCAGTTTTAAACAAAACAGAATTTAGTTACACACGAACAAAAGAAAACTGAATTTAGAATAACATAACTATTTGAAATCCCAACCATCAGGAAAACGCAACTTAATGATGCAGTTCTAAATACTTGCAACATACCCATAAAAACCCACTTGGCAAAAAAAAAGGTAAATCAAAGACATGTTCTTGCAGGAGAGATGTAGAGAGAGGGGTGGCATGGAACTGCTTCTTTGGGTCCCCAGCAGCTTCTCTGGGTTCCCAGCTAAAACTTGACCAGCAGCTGCAAGACAAAACAGCTTGCTAACACCAAATCCTGAATAGAGAGAACTGGTCACTCCCGTTTCATTGTACAAGTGTTTTAAAAGAAAGACTTAAAAGCTTTCACAAGTAGATATTTCCAGTCATAACAAAACCTTCGCCTTTATGACCCCCCTTTTGAAAAAAACACCAAGGGCAACATAACCTTGTTAAAGGAGAGCATTGTCACAAAATTCAGAGAGACTTTTCCCCTTTAATACTCATCGCCCACACAATACTTCATGGAACTATCCGCAGGTTTTGCCAACTTCCCACAGGTTTCTCTACCAGCTTTTTGCCAAATTCTAACTTTGAGCAAGTCTGCAGATGTCTTCCTCAGTTTTTGGAGACTTAAATCCACCACCAGTAAAGCCTGCTAGATAATTCTTTTCTCCAGCCATGTCAAGTCAAATCTTCCAGGATCTTTTGGTAGCTACAAGATGCATCTCTCATTTACAGACCGCCTTCCTGAATCCAGCTACGATAACTCTCAAAGTCAAACAGTTTTCGGTTTCTGCTGACTACACAGAAATTACTTACTGACTGTGATATTCACTGAGTTGCAGCATCTCTATAATTTGATCTCAAACTTGGATTCCTCTTCCCCATGGAAACAAGAATCTAAGTTTGGTGTAAGGTTAGTTAGCTATCATTTATCCCAACTCCCTTTTGTCTTTGAAGAAAATGCTTAGTTTGAAGCACATCTGCATATAATCCAGTACCTTCATTTTACTCTGACTTTGGGAGACTCAATCAATTCATTGAAAATTTAGACCCTGCTGCCATTGTTTTCAAGCATAATTAATTACCTTGTTTCTTTCTTCCAATAAAATAATAACAGTCCTTGATCTTTAACAATCAAAATATCTTGGTTTCTAAGGAAGGGACACTCAACCTGAATCATGAACTCTGATTTCTGTCCACCGATGTTGTCAGACTTGCTAAGCCTTTCCAGCACAAACAACAGACCAAATAGCTTCTTCCAGTGCTTTAACCTTTCTTCAATTTTTGTCAAATAGTATTACCATGATTAACACAAGAGTTCTTGAAATCAGACAGAACTGAGGATTTTATCCTGCACAACTTGAATACTTTACAGGGCCTCGATTTCCTGCGGGCAATGATATTTGCGAGCACGATTTAATGAGCGACCACATGAACATTTGGCAGTGGAATCAATGATATCCAGACTTTACCCAAGGTACTGGTCTACCAGTAAGTCAAAAAACCTTGCCTACCTGTATAAGAACACAGAATTCATAAACAACATACAGCCGTATATACTGCTCCGTGGTTTCCTCCGGGTGCTCCGGTTTCCCCTCTCAGTCCAAAAATGTGGACGTTAGGTGAATTGGCCATGCTAAATTGCCCGTAATGTTAGGTGAAGGGGTAAATGTAGAGAAATGGGTCTGGGTGGGTTGCTCTTCAGAGGGTCGGTGTGGACTTGTTGGGCCGAAGGGCCTGTTTCCACACTGTAAGTAATTTAAGCTAAGAGGAATGGGGTTAAAAAAAAAGTTAACATCTCAGAATCCAGGTACCAGAAATAACAAAACTTTACTTTCAAAGCATCAAATACCCAGAATGTTAATAATCCATTAGCAATCTCAGCAGAAGCAAACAATAAACTCAGCCTCAATAAAAGATGAAATTTGACAACATGTATTTTACACTGTATTCAAAATGCGCACCTCACCTTATTGTTGTTCCCTGAAGCCTGTCAATTTTCTTATTTAATTCTGCAATTATACTGTGAAGCTCAGTGATACGTTCTTCATAGCGCAGAGTTGCCCTTTCCTGAGTTTCTTCATGCTCCCTCATTAGATGAGACTGTTCACACTGAAAAGAAAATTAACATAGTAGAGAGAACTTGGAATAAAATGATCATTTTCTCATCTAAAAGCAGAAGATGCTAGCAACACTCACTAGGAAAGGAAGCATCTATGAAGAAAGAATTACAATTAATAGTGCAAGTCTAATCTTGCATCAGAATTGAGAAAAGATTAGAAATGCAAGTGAAAGATGGTAGTTGGAAAGGTAAGTCTACGAAAGGAGAACAAGTGAGATTAAACAAAGGGTGCCATGATACAAAATTAAAGACAGTGGTAACAGGACAAGAAATAAAAGTCTAGAAGACGTGTGAATGGCAAGCGAGCTGCTGTCAAAATGCAGAGTATAGGAAATGAGAGACAAATGTGAGAAAGATTAACTTGAGAAAGCAAAAAAAAATCAAAATCAGGAGGTATGCTTAGGAGAGAGATAATGATATAAACTTTTTGATTTCAGAAGGCTGTAAAGTGCATGGATGAAAGATGCGGAGCAGTTTCTTAAACTTGCGTTTAGTTTCTTTGGAATACAGTTGGTCAAGGACAGAAAGGAAGTGGAGAATTAAAACACATGGAACTGTAAGGCTCAGGATTATGCTTGTAGACTGAATAACTGCTTTCCAAAAAGTAACTCAGTGTGCACTGAGTCACCCCAATGAAGAAGAGACCACATCATAAACAGTGAATACAGTATATTAAACTGCTGTGTCACTTGGAAGGAATGTTTGGGATCTGAGGCAGTGAAAAGGGACGAGGCAAAATGGCTGACCTTGCATTTTCTGCACTTATATGGAGAGATGCAGAGGGAAGAAGGGAGTGTTGAGAGAATTCAAAATTTGCAGATGGCACAAAACTTGAAGAATTGTAAATTGTCAGGAGGAGTATATGGGTAAAGAGTATATAGTCTACAGGGTGTCTTAGGCAGGCACTCTCACATTTATGAAGCATCTGGATGGGTGCTTAAAATGTCAGGGCATAGGCATCATCTGAAAAATTATGATAGATATGGATAAATTGAAAGAAAGGAAGCATTTGATGAAGCTCTGGGAATCAAAAGACTTGTACTGAATATTAGTCTATAATTTGTCCTCAGAAATGGCGACAGAAGAATCATAAGAAGGGAAGTCAGAGATGGACTATGTAAAGTGGAGAGTTAAATGGAAACTGAAAAGCAACGAAGAAATTGTCGTTGAGGGCAGCATCACAACTGTACTAATCAATTTATTGAACAAAAAGGTACATGAGGGAACCTGAGTAACACTGCAACAAAGAACATACCACATAAATTGATCAAAAGAGTAATCATATGCAGGGCCTGTGTGATTTTCCAAAGGAGCTGGGTGGAATTGAAGAAGTTGTTGTTCAATGTGAAAAACAAGTTCAAATCAGGCAGAAATGGCATTGGTGGATGGAGTTTGGTTGGGCCTCAGTTCACAATTGGTTGCGGGAAAATTACAGAAATTTGATCTGATCTATTAATTATAGAATTGCTTAGCTTTATTATTATTAATGCTGTGCTCCCAATGTTAAACATGCACGCAGTCCTGTGTTCTATTGTACCTTAATGAGGTTGGTATCTAACCTGTGAGCTGTGTCGGCATTGATCCCGACACGTTTCTTTAAAATGCCTAATGAAAACAAGGTTGCTCTGCAGGATTGATGGTCATGGTAATGAAAGATATGCTGGGCCATAAGTTTGCAAGTTTTGGTTTAATATAATTTTTCTTCTGCCCACAATACCTCAAAAATCCAATTTTGAGATGCTAGATATTTTCTGAATCAATTCCATTTAACAATGTCATCCAATAAAATCATGCCTTCTGCATGAGGGACTGTTTTTCTTTTTTTGTAAGGGAGGGTCCATCTCGAGGAGATTGGATGCCTACCAGAAATCTGTACTCAAATGTCACAAAACATGGAGAAACACAGCAGCAAACTTGGTTGAATAGAAATCCCATCTCTTTAAAAACCTGGAACGAGAGCGTACCTCCCTCAGCTTATATGTGAAACCTAACACTCTGTCATATGTCCCATGTTATTTTGGTGGAAGCTGCTTGTGCTGTAATTAAAAACTCAAACTGTTATCATGGGTATGGATGCTACTGCCTGAAGGACATCACAGCATTCCATCAATTGCTCTTGAACACATAGCACAAATTTGTTTTTCTCTCAGGGTAACAATTTCCTCTTCCACCAGTCATTCCCAGTGCACTTGCTGTCAACTGTAGCTAGCCAAACTTAACACCAACAGCCCATTGCACTTGCAGTTTCCTCACTGAGCTTCAGTTGCTTGCTATTACCAATGCTGAACTCACTGGACAGGAGAGGAATGATACCAAGCAAATGCACAAGTGTGGTTAGTTTATATTTTTATGCATGTCATCACTGAAGTTATAAATTTAGATAGGAAAGCACACTTTCTGGCAGTTATTTTTGCATTGTCAGAAAGAGGATCTGGATCTGATGGCAAATATGGTACCACTGCAGTTTCCTGCCCTGGCCTCCTATTTCTTGTTCCTCTACATGTCCTTGCTGCTCAGAAGAGACACTCAAACAAGAAATATATTTTCTATGAGCTTTCAGATTTACTGATTCTAAAATCGCCCGCTATTAACACAGACAGCATTCACTCCTTCTATTGCTAATATACAGTGATAATGGTATGTACCATAAGCAAGATACCTTGACAATTTGCTGCAATGTTTCTTTGACAGCATTTTGCAAACCAACAACTTCTACTACCTATAAAAGGTCACGGACAGCTAATGTATGGAAACACCTGCAAGTTCCCCACCAAGCTGAACACCAGACCAACTTGAAACCATGTGGTCATTTTTCCTTTTGTAACACCATCAATACTGTGCCTGCATAAGAGTCACTGATGCAGTATAATAAAGCACCGCACCACTATTTCTGCAAGGACAATTCGCAATGGGCAAAAATTCTGGCCGTACCAGTGAAACTGGTTTCAAGAATGAACAAGAATAAATGTCCAGGAATCAAAGGCACCCTGAACCACGGGGAAGCCTGCAGACCCTTGTATTTATGCCATCTTTTTCTCTCTGGCAAGGCAGACTGTAATCAAAATACCTGTCTATACGTGGAGAAATATATGCTGCATTGTAATGCAAACTAAGATGTTGCTCATGTCTCCAGTCTAGAAGGAAACAGTACTTCACAAATTTAGAGTTGCTGCCCTTATCATCCATTGAAATGCCATTTCTGACTGCAGTTGTTGGAAGGTTTTAATCAGAAGATGTTTCAGCATTGACCATTGCAGAAGTTGAAGTAAACTGCTCCCTTCAAGACCCTTAACGGAAATGACTTGCGGAGAATCCTTCTTTTCTTCCTTTTTCTCCCTCCTTCACCCTTGGAATAGATCTTCTCTTTATGCTCCCAATGAAGTTAATTCAACAGGAATAACCTACCAGGCCATCTCTGGAAGTAACTTATTTCAGTACTGGTTTCCAACAGATGTTTTTAAACTGAACTTCAGGATTAACCAATCTCGAACTTTCAGTGAGGGCAAGTGTAGAAAAGTTTCAAAAACATCAATAATTTTAACCAGCAAAAGAAAATCAACACAGTTAAAAATCCTTTTTGAGATAATGCAAGTGGGGAAAGTTATTCATCCATTAAACATTGCATTGATCCATTTAAGCTCTAGACAGGGCAAGAGGTTGAAATGTGGCAGTTAATGATTCATTAAAGTCATAAACTGCCCAATAGTCATACTGCAGGCAATCGTTGGATGCACACAAACTTCTTTAACCAACAGAACATCTGACATAACTGCTATTAAAAGGGCATTTTAGAGCCATTTTTCAACACAGATATTGTCATGCTTTAAAAACTGTACTTCAGTACCCAATTCTTCCACCTTCATATTACATTTTACTAATATTATACAGATTTGCATGTTCAAAACCATTTATGAAGATTAAATCATACTCTGTTTAAACCAGATTATCTAGACAGAATTTTCTGAAATTAAAACTGACCGCATGTAATTTCATAATGATGATATAAATTTCAGCAGAGATGGCATAATCTATACCTTGCAAAACCATTTCATGAATCAAATTTTAAATTAATCATTGCAGAAAAGCTAAATATCTTGCCATTATATGCATGGTTATCCCCATAATCAGTTTTAACAAACTCAGTTGCTCTAAATAATAACCAATGTTACAGCATATAATTTTTTGTCCTTCATTTACCTGAGATTTTGCCAACTTCTTTTCTAACAAGTCCCTCTCCCGTTCTGTATGCTGCAGTCTTTTATTGAGATCCACTATGTCTGTTTTTAATGATGCTAGGGCTGCTAAATGTAGCTGGTGAAGAAAGCAAAGTAGAATTAATTAAGGATTCAAATTATGAGAGATGATTCTGCTCAAAGTGATATGTTTTTTGTAGCTGTAAATTAAGAGCTAGTTCACTAGTACAGATTCTTCCACTGCATATCATCCGATAGCTTTTCTCTCTTTGTGTAATGTCCTTGTGGACCAAACGTTTCTGATCACTTTGGGGGAAGGAGAGAAGGCAGGCCTAAGAACTACCTAGTTGGAATGGGATCCAACCCATAGTACTGGAACTACTGCACTACACTCTAACCATCTGGTCAAATAACTAGCTCCTTGAATATTGTTGTGGTGCTTAAAACATTGGTTCAATAAATTGTATTTTGACTACAGGGAGACAGGTATTTGGCTTCAGGGTTAATACCAAATCGGAGCCAGGCAATATCACGGATGACTATTATGCTTATCGACAAAAGATAGTGAATATTTATTATATTGGTAGGTCTTGTCCAGAATACCTCAAATATTTTAATTGGGTAAAACTAGATAAAGCGAAACAAATAAAAAAAGGTTTTGCTTAAAGTTCAAAATATGCATTTGGTCTCTAAACAAATTACCAAAAGATAAAAATTACTTTAGCACCTGATAACTGGAGAGAGCAGTGGAGGCTAGGTCACTAAGTACATGCAAAATTGAGTTGGCCAGATTTTTGATCAACAAGAGAAACAAAAAGATTTGGGAGGGCCAGACAGGAAAATAGTCAGTCATAACCTTATTTTAAAAAGGTGCATGATTGAGAAGCCAAATGGCCTTCACCTGCTTCCATTCCATACTTTCTAATGTTTAAAAACTGAATACAATAATGAGCAGAATTTTGAACTGGCAAACTGCACCATATGATGTTTTTAAAACCAGCTTAATGAGATCATTCCGACTTTTTTTTTGTTTTCCAAGAACATGAACAAAGCTTCAACATTGCAAGCAGCTCATGACACTCCCTTTCCAGAGAAAACTTTTGAACTGTTAATTTTTTCCTAACCTTCAGCAAACTATTTTAAATTAAAAATTAACTGATTTAAACATTAAACATAGAATTGCGTATTCTCTGTACTATATTTGCTCTCAGGATGCAAACCACATTCATTGCTCAACACCAACTGGCCGAAGAAACTGGGGTGGACAATTTTCAACCTGCTGCAGGCCTTGCTCTGATAGAATTATGTCCATAGGAATTCCAGAATTTTAATACAACAAACAGTAAGTTCCTATTTTAAGTTGTTCCAATTTAATGTCAGTTTATAGGGGCAACATTCATGCTTAGCGTTGAGTGTTCCATTTAAATTACATTTGGAACTGGTGTTGAGTTTCATGACCCAAATCAGCACCATTTTTTTCAGTGGTCTCTCTTATTCACAGACCTAACCCTTCCATCTCACTAACCCTCCCAGTTGTTTCCAGCATTCTCTCTCATTGACATTTTCATTGACTGAAGGAGGAAACAACAAGCAGTTTAAAAAAAAAAGGGGAACAGAAGGTACGGTGAGCAGGTTAGAAATGATGGGAGGGTCAGATGTAGGAAAGGTTAGCAGGCATGAGCAAGGTCAGTGAGTGTGGTCAGGGAACGGGATATATAGTCATCGTATATAGCCGACTGGAAGACCCAGATAATCTTCTATGGATGAGGGTTCAAATCCCACCATGGCAGATGGTGGCATTTGAATTCAATGAAAAACAATTCTGGAATCAAGAGACTAATGATGACCATTGCCAGTTGTCAGAAAAACCCATCTGGTTCACTAATGTCCTTTTGGGAACAAAACTTCATCCTTTCCTGGTCTGGCCTACACGTGATTCCAGACCCACAGCAATGTGGTCGACTCACAACTGCTCTCTGGGCAACTAGGGATGGGCCATAAATGCTAGCCTGGACAGTAATGCCCAAATCCTGTGAATGAATAAACAAACAGCAGTCCGACCAAAGAGCTCAGGAACTGGGAGAGGCAATAAGCTAGATGATTGGGGTACAACAAAGACATACAAAAAAAAGAGAGGCACCAGAAGCATATACAAATTGTCAGAATATTTCTTTTAAACTTTCAGTTTTATTGCAAAAGCTTGTTTATCTACAAATATAGGAATTTAGTAAAGTTTTACATTTTATTAGACATGGTTTTTTTCATCTGATGAGAAAGCTCATATGGATCCTAACAAAAGCTAGTTGCTATTAATTACACTAGCTGCAATAGGAAATTCTTATTCACTTCACATTTCATTTAAAGTTGCATTTTTCAGGAACTACAATGTTAAACAAGGACTTGCAAAACTGTACTTGGAAGAAAAATATATGCACAAAAAGTAAAATCACGAAGATACGAAAAACAGAAACAAAAAACAAATTGCTGGAAGTACTCATCAGGTCTGTAAGCACCTGTGGAGAGACATGAGAACATGCCAGATCTATGCCCTTTCAATAGAATTGCTAACCTTGGTTTTTCCCTCCTCAGATACTGCCTGTAGTGCTATTTCCAGTCATCAACAGGTTACTGTAGGTAGTACCAAACGTCAACATTGCTGAAAGATCTATGCTGTAAAAGCTTTTAATCTTGCATCCACACAAATACAAGAATACCAAATTTCAAACAAACGATGTCTATATTATGAGAAATGATCATAATTGGTCATTTTGTTGTCATTGAGAATGCATGAGGTAACAGTTATCACCCCAGGCTTTTAAATGCAAAATATTGATGCTGCTTTCATACCATAAAGCACCAACTACACAAATAGTTGGTGTAGCATGTGAATTTCATAACTGGAGAAAGTTCACATATGCAAGTTATATAACACATGAAAGAACATGTTTCAGCTATTCGTATCAGGCTGAAAGTGACTGCAATCAATCAGCCTGTGCCTACATAATAGGGTTCAATAGGGGTTGCAGCAAGGGCTGCTGCACTTCTTATACCCCACTCGGCCACTGTTGATTAGCCCCCACTTTAACTCTTTTCCTTCTTATCCAGTCCTGAATATTTCTACATATCCAGAGTTCTTTGAGCTTGCTACTCCTACGCTTCATCCTAAAAGGAACATGTTAGGTCAGAAATATATATCTTATTTGAACATGGATGATTTACATGACAAACAGCAGAACAAACAATTTTATACACACATAAAAATGATACCACAACTGAAGCACTGGACTAAAGTTTTCAAAAGTTCTTGCAACTGAACTACTGGCAGAGGGATGGGGGTCCACAGACATTCTCATCTGAAATGATAGCAGATGCCAACGCAAGCATAAAAACCCAATTTACTGGCAAGCATCTTCAGCCTGAAGCAGAAAGCTGATCTTGGTTTCCATGAGCTCACTTTCTCCTTTTCTGTGTGTGTTTCCTTTGGGAGCTCTGGCTTCTTCACACAGTCCAAAGGTGTGTAGGTTAGGTGGATTGGCCATGCTAAATTACCCACAGTGTCCAGGGATGTGCAAGCTAGGTGGGTTAGCCATGGGAAATGCAGGGGTTACAGAGATAGAGCATTGGGATGAGTCTGGGTGGGATGCTGCTTGAGGGGTCAGTGTGGGCTCGATGGGCTGAATAGTCTGCTCCCACAATGTAGGGATTCTATGATGTTGGAGATGGGCAGTGCTCACCGTTGTGCAGCACAAGCATTGCTTTGCTATTATCAGCCCAAAGTTGACTATTGTTTGGACTTGCAGATTACAGAAACAAATAGCTTCATTGTTTGACAAACTGCAAACAAGTCTATGCAATAATTTTTGAGTTTCTGCACTTGTGATCTTATGATGGGGAAGACCATTTAAGAGACAGCTGAAGCAAGAATAAGACTGAAACATTGCAAGTCTGGAACCAAGGTTCCCTTGCAAAATGTAAACTGTGTGCCAGTCAGCAAGTTATTGGAAAGCAAGTCCCACTTTATAGTATTAAGCTTTGATAGTAAATTTGGATGTTCACTGAAAGAATTAGGTCTTATTTCTGTTTTCTGTGAATGTGCCATATATCAGAAGTTTTCCATATTGTCAGGTGGGTACCAGTGTTTTAGCTATATTGGGACAGTTTGGCTTGAGGAGCAGCTATTTCTGGAGCACAGGAGATCTTCAATGCCAGAGGCCAACAGAACCTGCAACCTTTTCTGTATCTATTGTGGTCAGCCATTTCTTGACTTAATGGGAGTGAATCAAATTAGCTGAAGAAAAACTTATCATATTCTGTGGCCAGTTTCTCGCTTCCTGACTCCCCAAAATATATGTATCACCCACTAGACATAAGTCAGGAACTTGATGGAAGATCACTGCCTGAAAACAATTGCAAAATACGAAAATTTTCATCCAGGGTAAAATAGCCCATTTGAATGGCACCATAGCAATCACTCCTTTCACCACAAGTATAGTGGTTACATGTGTACATTCACAAAATGTACTGAAGAAACTCACCAAGGTTGATTAGATTACTTACAGTGTGGAAACAGGCCCTTCGGCCCAACAAGTCCACACCGACCCACAACCCACCCATACCCCTACATTTACCCCTTTTTACCTAACACTACAGGCAATTTAGCATGGCCAATTCACCTGACCTGCACATCTTTGGACTGTGGGAGGAAACCGGAGTACCCGGAGGAAACCCACACAGACACGGGGAGAATGTGCAAACTCCACACAGTCAGTCGCCTGAGGTGGGAATTGAACCCGGGTCTCTGGTGCTGTGAGGCAGCAGTGCTAACCACTGTGCCACCGTGCCGCCCACAATGTTGCTTCAACATCACCTTCCAATACAAAGGTCACTACCACTCAGAGGAACAACATGTTCCCATGTCACCAAGTCAAATGCAGTAGCTCACTATCACTTAAGAGAAACTAGGATAGGGAACACTCATACCATAAACAAATTAAGAAATACACAGAAAAAACTCACCAATGTTTCTTCATTAAGCAAAATATAGTATACCTTTATGTCTGCTTGTAATTTTTATTTTTTCAAGCTGAGAATACAAGCAAGAGGAGATACAAGATGCACCAAATGGAAGAAGATATTTGGCATTGAGTGGGAGAATGAATTTTTGCTCCATTTTGGTCCTGCACTTGGCTAGGGTTATAAAGATTTAGCAGCACTATTATGGTCCTGCAGCTTGATAATATAGTGGGGTTGATGGCAGTTTGGAGTCACTGGAAGAACTCTTTGATCTGGCATCAATGTGGAGGGAGAACCTCAGAGTTAGCAGATGTATGAAAAGTGAACTGAAGATGTGAACACATTTCTCACCTCAAATTAATTGCTCATGACAGTCAGAAGACAGTTGGAGACAGGGATGGGCTAATGATATTGATTACTGTGGAGATAGGGGTTTGGGGCGACTAAGAAAAGGGTCTCCACATCGAGCACAATTTAATTTTAATAACCTTGGAATTCTACAAATTTCACATCATAGAAACCTTACAGTGTGGAAGCAGGCCATTTGGTCCATCAAGTCCACACAGACCTCTTCCTACCCTATCCCTATAACCTGTGATCCCCATGGCCAATCCACTTAACCTACACATTTATTGTGATAACCTACTGGATGTATGACATGACCTTTTGCACATGAAAATTATATTTACAACTAACATGACAGATGGGAATGAGTAACAGCATTCAACTCATTTGTCACTACTTTGACAAATGACAAATTAAATGAAGATATACTGCCTCTCTATTGCTGAAGCTCTGATGATTCAATGCCTTAACTGGGATAATGAGGTTCACTTCAAAATTAACAACTCATTTTTAAAACAAAAACTGAAGAAAAATGAGAGTGTAGTGTGCCCTTTGATGTTTACAGATACAGAGCAAAACTATGGTAGATGCATGCAGTTTTTCATGCATCTAATTCACATTTTCACATATTTAAAATATGCATCCTCTTTAAAACAACATAAATTTGATCTTAAAGATTTTTAAATTTAGTCCTCTAATGTAACTTCAAAGAAGTTGAAAACAGGAAAATTTGCTAGAATATTCTATGAACATAGCTGACTGAACAATACCTTGCATCCTGGATCATCAGGCACCTTATATTTCCTGAAAGTCCACAACGCAAGCTCACATCAGAATCACCATTTGAGGTAAAAGATCAGGCCTAGCCAAGAATTTTCAAATAAACTGAAGCTGTCAAATGAAACCTTTTAAACAAAGCAGAAATATAACTAAGAAGTAATCCAGTTGGTAAATTTTGTTTCGTGAAAGATGCAATGCTGTCTCTATTTTTTAACAAAAGTCATCACTGCAATGGTTCAAGACGACAGCTGACTGCCTTATCAAGAGTAGTTAGGGATAGCAAATAAATGCTGGCCTGGCCAGTGAGGCCTATAGTCTGTCAATTTTTTTAAAAAAGCAGCAAAGGAAGCAGCTACTGAAAATTATCTTGAGAAAGCATTAAGCATTTTTTGGGAATTTGCTGCCTGACTGAGCTTGACATGGTATTATCATACATATATAGACACCTTTACAGTATTGTGTACTACACAAGCCCTGACAAGGAAGTGTTGACACTTTTCACATTGAAATATCTGCTGTGGGATCACCTACACAGGAGGCAAGTATACTTATCTAGTGTCATCGTCCTGCATCAAATAATATTTTAATAAACATGCCTGATATTTTACTATTACAGAAAACTCCTTTCGCTACACACTTTAAAAGAGCATTAAAATAAAAAACTATGGAGAAAATGTATAATTTCTCCACAATAGTTTAAATATAAAATCTACACTTCAAATTTAACTCAGGCCAAATGGAGCAATGCTCAATTTCTCCAAATGCAGTTCAGTGCAGATTTGAATTGAGATTGAGATTTCTAGAAATATAACTGCATTTGTCAAGGGAAAACAGTCAACAAACAGAAAATGTCATCCATTAATGGATTAAAAAATTATTTCCAAAGGTCATCAATCTGCACTTGTGCCGCAGTATCACTCTCCTGACAGATAAACATCCTGTTGCTCTAAGGATCACAGAAAAATATTACTACAATGCATCTTCAAACAATATTAAATATCAATACACTTACTTCAGTTTACAACTTGTTATTTTCAATCTTTTGCCTACTCTGGGGGTAACTCATTCTTAAATGGATCTCAAACGAAATAACCCTGACAGTGACTTAAAGCTCAATGCAGCTATTGACTTGTACGCCTCTGCTCCTGCTCAAAAATGGAGTGCTGACTTTGCTAACAGTCACAGGTGCTTCTTAATCACAAGTCTTTCTTTCACTCTGCTTTTCTTTTCCCAAGGGCCAGACTTCTAGTCTGAATAACACAAGCACAGCTGCAGCCTTCCTTGCAAAGATAAACACAACAGTATTTGTTTAACCAGGAACTGGAATGCAGGACCTAAGATGAAACCATGCTCTTTCAAGTAGCATTAGGTGGAACTAAAAGATTTGTTCCATTTTTTTAAGACACGTCACGAGTCAGGTCACTAAAAGCCATCTGATGTTGCTATAGAATTGGAAGCAGTTTTCATTTGCTTAGCGTTTTATTCTGAAGTGTGAGATAATTAATCCAACCCAAAATGTCTATTAATCTAGACATTCCAATTAGTTCATAACAGTACAATGCTGCAACATTCATCATTCAAATAGAAGGGACTTTTAATATTAATGTTCTGTTCCACTTGGGTGTTAATATTTTCTTCCATTCCGAAAAGGAAGACTCAACGTATCTCACTGGTATTGTATTTTTATCATCTGTTTAGAATAAGCTGATGCTAGAATACAAAAGCCTAGAGTATGCCCATCACAATTAATCATAATGAAAAAGTTTTAGTTATTACTGCCAATTTTCTCCCCTAAGCGAAGATATGATATACATACAACCTGTTCCAGCATCTTATCACTGTAAACACTTAAGGCAAAAGTGAGGTCTGCAGATGCTGGAAACCAGAGTTTAGATCAGAGTGGTGCTGGAAAAGCATAGAGAGAAAGTGAGGGCTGCAGATGCTCGATTCTCCTGTTCCTTGGATGCTGCCTGACCTGCTGCGCTTTGCCAGCAACACATTTTCAGCTCTGGAAAAGCATAGGTCAGGAAAAGCATTGGTCAGGCAGCATCCGAGGAGCAGGAAAATCGACGTTTCGGACAAAAGCCCTTCATCAGGAATAGACGTAGGGAGCCTCCAGATTGGAGAGATAAATGTGCATTTATCTCTCCAATCTGGAGGCTCCCTACCTCTATTCCTGATGAAAGGCTTTTGCCCAAAACGTTGATTTTCCTGCTCTTCAGATGCTGCCTGACCTGCTGTGCTTTTCCAGCACCACTCTGATCTAAACACTTAAGTTTGAGCTAAACCAAATTAGACCTCTAATTTTGTTACAAACTGATAGTAATGAGTTCAATCCCTATTGGGAAAGACTGCTCAAATCATGTTATAAAGTAGAGCTTAGCTTAATTGCTGCCAGTTTCAAGATTACTATTGAAATGCGATTCATAGTAGCAGAGACATACATTGATTATACTAGTTTTAATTACAGTCTATGCCAAGATAACCGATACCAGCTCAAATTCGTGTGGGCACTATATTTTTTCCCACTTATTTCTTTTCTTCCTCAATTATAGCTCCATACAGATTATGGAATACAGAAAGATCACAGACCTGAAACAGTATCTGTTCTCTTTCCATAAATGCCAGACCTGCTGGTATTTGGAGTTTCTATTTGTTCAATATTTCAGTTGCTGGAGTATTTGTTTATAATAGTTTGTATTTAAAGTGACAATCTCAGAATTGTTATGGTAAGGAGGTCATTCAGCACAACAGTTCTATTATCAAGTTCCAAACTCCTATCTCCTTACGCTCCCCACCCCCCCACCCACCCCCAATATTCCTTCATACCACTTCCATCCAAATAACTATCCAATGCCTCAACTGAAGCTGCCTCCACCACCTTTCCGTACACTAGCTACTCCCTATGTGAAAAAGCATTTTCTCTTATCACCCTTTTTTCATCAGCTAATCAGTTTAAACCTATACACTCTAATTTTTGTTTTACAAGCAGGTAGATAAAACGAAACCCATCGATACTGCAAATTCTCTGCAATATTCTGTGCTGTGCAATTTTCCTCACATCAAAAAATATTTACTGAGGGAGTTGAAACCAAATAAGACAGACCAAACAAGACCACTTTTAAATTACTTCACAGCTTCTAAGTTGGCTGAATATCTTCCATTACAAACACCAAAACCATTAGAATGGAGTCTGTCTTTGATGGTTACATGTAGGTAAGATACCAACTTAGATAAATATGCATGACCTATCTCCTGAATCATTCGCATTTGAGCTATAGGGAGAGGCTGAATAGGCTGAGGCAGTTTTCCCTGGAGCATTGAAGGATGAGGGGTGAACATACAGAGGTTATAAAATCGTGAGGGGCATAGATAGGGTAAATAGACAAGGTTTTTTTCCCCCTGGGGTGGGAGAGTCCAGAACTCGAGGGCATAGGTTTAGGGTAAAAATTTAAAAAGGGAAGTAAGGGGCAATATTTTCATGCAGAGGAATGAACTGCCAGATGAAGCAGTGCAGGCATTTAAAAGGCATCTGAATCGGTATATGAATAGGAAGGATTGAGAAGAATATGGGCCAAGTGCTAGCAAATGGGACTAGATTAATTTAAGATATCTGGTTGGCATGGACGAGTTAGACAGAATGGTCTGCTTCCATGCTGGACATCTCAGCTGTGTATTCAGCTTGGTATGCACCATTGAGACTTTGGAGAATGGATCCAGTTTGACAAGAAAATTTAAATCTGTCATAATCTAAACTGGCACGGTGGCTCAGTGGTTAGCACTGCAGCACCAGGGACCCAGGTTCAATTCCAGCCTCGGCAACTGTCTGTGTGGAGTTTATACATTCTCTGCGTGGGTTTCCTCCGGGTGCTCCAGTTTCCTCGGACAGTCCAAAGATGTGCAGGTCAAGTAAATTGGCTGTGCCAAATTGCCCGTGCCAAATTGCCCATAATGTTTGGTGCATTAGTCAGAGGGAAATATGTCTGGGTGGGTTACTCTTCGGAGGGTCGGCATGGACTGGTTGGACCAAAGGGCTTGTTTTCATACTGTAGGATATCTAATCTAATCTAATCCATTTTAATCAATGGACTTGAAAATCAATTTAATATGATCACATTCAGGGAACAGGCCAGTTTTGCTTTTGTATACAAGATGAGAGCATTTATCGTCCATCTTTAATTGCCCTGAATGAGCTGCTTTCTTCAACCTCTGCGGTCCTCGGGCTGAAGAGACATTTACAGGATTTTCACCCAATGACAGTGAAGGAACACAATATAGCTCGAAGGCAGAATGGTTTCTAACTTGAAGGGGAACTTGCAAGTACTGGTGTTCTCATGTAGCTGCTGCCCTTCTGTATCATCATGGTCACAGAATCCTAGAATCTCTACAATGCAGAGAGAGGCCATTCAACCTCAAGTCTACACCAACGCTCTGAACAGCATCCCACAGAGACCCAATCCAGCACCCAATTCCCGTAAGCGTAATTTTATATATCCTCATAATCCATCTAGCTGGATTTTAGGGGACAATTTAGCATGGCCAATCTACCTAATCTGCACATCTTTGCCAGGTGCTCCAGTTTCCTCCCGCAGTCCAAAAACCCAAGCAGGCATGGGGAGAACACGCCAACTCCAAACAATCACTCAAGTCTGTTTTTGTGTCATCTCAAACTTGGCATCAATGCATTCACTTCCTACATCCAAGTAGTAAATTTTTTTATAAGTAATTGTAGCCCCAGCATTCATCGCTGTGGCAGTCCACTAGTTCCAGACTGCTTTCCTGAAAATGCCTCCTTTATAGAGTCATAGTGATGTACAGACTCTTTGGTCCAACTCTCCCATGCCGATCAGATATTCTAAAACTGCTCTTATCCAATTTTCCAGCATTTAGCCCACATCCCCCTCAACCCTTTCTATTCATATTGGTATGGACTAGGCCAGACCCCCTCAAAACATTTCAAGTCAGCTCAGACCCTAACTTTTCAAGTTGTTTTGAACAGGTGTAAAGTGGATATTCCAGAAGTGATGTAGCTAATCAAAACCCCTTGGTTTTAAACAAAACAGAAGTTATTTACAGAGTACCAAATCAAAAATAAACACAAAAAGAAAATATAACACAGAATAACTGAACCTATCCAAAAATCCAACAAATTATTCCAACTTAGTGATGCTGTTCCAAATACTTGCGACATCCCCATTAGTACCACTTGGCAAAAAAGGTAAAATCAAACCCAGGATCTTACAGGAGAGATGACAGAGAGATTCAGTATAGAACACCTTATTCCATGTAGCTGTTCCTTTGACAAGCAGCCTCAAAACTGACTGACTGCTTGCTCTGAACAGCCAGACTGGTAAGACACAAACCAAACTAGTTACTAGTGATGTACCGTGAGGATCTGTTTTGGAGCCATTGCTATTTGTCATTTTATAAATGATCTAGATGAAGGCGCAAAGGACAGGTTGGTAAATTTGTGGATGACACCAAGATTGGTGGAGTTGTGGATAATGCTGAAGGATGTTGCAGGTTACAGAGGGACATAGATAAGCTGAAGAGATGGGTTGAGGGGTAGCAAATGGAGTTTAATGCAGAAAAGTACGAGGTGATTCACTTTGGAAGAAACAAGAATAAAGAGTAGTGGGCTAATGGTAAGACTCTTGGAAGTGTAGGTAAGCAGAGAGATCTCAGTGTCCATGTACCTAGATCCCTGAAAGTTGCCACCCAGGTTGATAGGGTTGTTGAGAAGGCATACAGTGTATTAGCTTTTATTGATAGAGGGATTGAGTTTCAGAGCCACGAGGTGAGGCTGCAGCTGTACAAACTCTGGTGCAGCCACACTGGGTACTGCGTGCAGTTCTGGTCTCTGCATTATAGGAAGGATGTGGAAGCTTTGGAAAAAGTTCAGAGGAGATTTAGTAAAATGTTGCCTGGTGTGGAGGGAAGGTCTTACAAGGAAAGGCTGTTTTCGTTCGAGAGAAGAAGGTTGAGAGGTGACTTAATTGAGACATAAGAAAATCAGAGGCTTAGATAGCATGGACAGTGAGAATAGTTTTCCTTGGATGGTTATGGCCAGCATGAGGGGACATAGCTTTAAATGGAGGGGTGATAGATATAGGACAGATGCCAGAGGTAGTTTCTTTACTCAGTAGGTGCATGGAATGCACTGCCTGCAACAGTAATAGACTCGCCAACTTTAAGGGCATTTAAATGGTCATTGGATAAACATATGGATGAAAATGAAATAACGTAGGTTAGATGCGCTTCAGATTGGTTCCACAGGTTGACGCAACATCGAAGACCGAAGGTCCTGTATTGCGCTGTGATGTTCTATGCTCAAACCAAAGTAAAGTTGAATTGGGAGAATTGGCCACTCCCCTTTCAGCGTACAAGTGTTTTTTATTTTACAAACTTAAAAGCTTCTTGAAGTCGATCAAGCCAGACATTTCAGCAACTGTGTCTCATACAACACTTCTGGAAAAAAAAAAGGACATCACAACCTTGTTAAAGGAGCAGCATTGTCACAATATACCCATGCCTTTTAAATGTTGTAGCTGTACCAGCCTGCACTTCCTTCCATACGCACACCATTTCTGCATGAAGAAGTTGCCTCTTAAATCTTTCTCCACTCACCTCAAATCTATGCCCTCTAGTTTTGGACTCCCTACCTTGGGGAAAACACCTTGACTATTCACCCTATCCATGCCAGTCATGATTTTATAAACTTCTAAGCCCTCAGCCTATTCAGCCTCTCCCTATAACTCAAAACCTCCAACCCTGGCAACATCTTGTCTGAATCCTTTCAAGTTTCACAACATTCTTCCCATAGCAGAAAGACCAGAATTGCATGTAGTATTCCAAAAGTGGCTGAACCACTACAGTCCAGTACAGCTGCAGCATTGCCTCCCAACTCCAATACTCAATGTATTAACCAAAAAGGCAAGCTGATCACCCTGCCTACCTGCAGCTACACTTGAGGAATTATGAACTTGCACCCAAAGGTCTCTTTGTTTGGCAATAATCCCCAGGACCTTATCATTAACATAGAAGTCCTTTAATCCAACTCTGACTTCTATTGGTTAGACAATCCCCTATCCATGCAAATATGTTGCTCCCAAGGGCATGAGGTGTTAAGTAATCTTACATGCAGTACCTTACTGAACGCCTTTTAGAAATCCAAACAGATTACAGATACAAGTTCCTTTTTAATCTATCCCACTTATTAGTTCTTTGAAGAATTCTACTGTTGGGAGGTATGCTTTCCATTTGTGAAGTCATGCTTGATATCACGTATTTCTAAATGCTCTACCATATCGTTTATCAAGGCTAATATTTTCCCAAAGACAATTAAGCTAACTGCCCAATTGTTAACTGATTTTATCTCTCACCCTTTTTGATTAAGGGTATTTAAATAATATTCTCATATTTAGAAGCTAGAGCTGGATTAAAAAGAGTATTTTCAGGAATGTAACCTGTAACTACTGGAGTGCCACAGGGATCAGTTCTGGGACTATAATTTAACATATATATTAATGGCCTGAATGAGGAAAACGAACATACAATAGACAAATTTGTGGATGACACAAATAGGTGGAAAGGCAAGTGGGGAGGATGCTACAAAAATTGACAAAGATATATAGAAAAGTTAAGACAAGTAGACAAAAACTTGGCAGGTGGAATATAATATTATTTAAATGGAGAAAGACAGCATAAAACTACAGAACAGAGGGATTTGGGATTACTTATGTGTAAATCTCAAAGCGAGTATAGAAGTTCAACAGGTATAAGAAGGGCAAATGGCAAGTTGGCCTTTAGTTCAATGGAAATGGAGTTGGAAAACAAAAAATCTTACTAAAACTATACGAAGTAGTGGTAAGGCCACAGCTGGAATACTGTGGACAGTTCTGGGCACACTATTTAAGGAAAGGTACACCTGGTATTGAATCAGTCCAGAGAAGGTTCGCTAGGGTAATCTAGGGTATGGAGGGATTGTCTTATGAGGAAAGGTTTAGCTGATTGAGCCAGTACTCAATCAAGTCAAGAAGAGTGAGAGTTGACCCTATTGAAACAAAAGATTCTTGGGAGGACTTGACATGTTTTATGCAGAAACATAGAAAGTAGGAGTCATTCAGCCCTTTGATCCTGCTCCACCATTCAATGGCTGATTATTAACTCATTCTTGTTCTCTTATTCCATACCTTTGGATCCCTTTAGCCCTAAGAACTATATCTAATTCCTTCTTGAAAACATGAGACTTTTTTTGTGGTAGAGACTCCATAGGCTCACCACTGAGTGAAGAAATTTTTTCCTGATCCATTTAAATGGTTTACCCTGCATCTTTAGACTGCGACCTCTGGTTTTGGACTTTTGGTAACTGGAACATCCTACCTGCGTTTATCCTGTCCAGTCCTGTTAGGATTTTGCAGGTTTCAACTTAACAGGCATAACATCATGTATATTTAAAATGCTCTATTTTATGAATTCATATTGATGCCTTGAACTGCATTCAATGCCTTCATTTGCTCTGTTCACACATCCCTATTCCCTGCTCCTTCGATATATACTTAAATGATGACACAGGTGTGTCTCATCAGAGCTCCTTCTGTTTTCCCACCATAACTTTTACAGAAGTGGATCATAAACCATGTTTAACAAGGATATATCTTTTGTATCCATGTACCCTCTTGTCAGATCCTTCAAGAATCAGGTTGCACATACTCTATACCAATATTACATCAGCTTTATGACCTTATTCAAACATATCTTTAAACTTTCACAAAACCACACCATAAGTCTCCACTTTTCTACGTCAACAGATTTTCTAACAGATCACCTTCCAATTCCTGATACTTAATTGTTTTACCACTTCTTAGCAATTTCATCTCATCGATATAACTTTGCAGCTTAATTTTGTAAGATTAATTACTATATTACCTATCTTAGTATTATCTGCAAACATTTAGTCCTATATGCATATCATTGATGTATTCAGCAACTTGCAGTCTAGAACAGAATCATATACGTAGGATATCATTGCCACTTCTAGCCATTTTGAGAAAGTATCCTTCACTCTTGGTCTATCATCTACCTTCTAGTCCACTACAAATATCAATTTGAGACTCTACTTTAGCCTCTTATCTCCCAAGAGTACTACTTTCTGTTGTGTCTTGTTAGAATCTAAAATCCAGGTACACCAAGTCCACTGTCCCCACTTCCTACATTCCAATTTTACTTTTACCAAAGGTCCAATTTGCAGATATCCTATCAAAACATCAAGATCCATATTTTTTGTGTGGCAATTGCATATCTGCAATATCTTGCCGGTTCTGCCTTGCCATGTCATGTACATGCAAGAATCAACAGATCACATAATTGGATATGCATGCTTTACTACCAGATGACGTCACTGGCATGGAGCATGGCAATTTACCCAATCCTCCATCTAGCCCCCATTACCATTCTCCTCCTCCTCCTCCTCCTCCTCCTCCCCCCACCCCCCCACCCACAAACAATTTACCCAACTTTGCAGTAAATCCTTGAATTCAAACGGTTCTATTTTTCAGCCTCAGATGTAAAAGTTATTTGCAGTTACCTAAGTTAGACTGATGCCCCTCTAAGTTAATTTAACATTGTTAACTATCTAATTGTTTACTATACAATAGAATCTTGAAATTCAATTACTAGAGACTATTTCTTTCCCATTTCCCAACGTTTCTCATCAGTTCAAACATTTGTACTCCTCTGGCTTATCCAACTTACCCAACATTTTCCTTTTTGATTATCTCTTTTAACTCACAAACAATTCAAGATTTTCTTCCCCCACTTTGCCTACACTAGGAAGTTTAAATTGAAACATTAATATCAAAGCAGGTACAGAAAGTAACTGAAAAGAGAAAGACTATTAAGAAAAACAGTCAAAAATTAAAAAAAACTTTCATGAATTAAATGGTTCTATGTTTAAATCTACACTAACATAATCAGCATCTCTCAAGATCTACATGTCAGTAGCTTGGACAAAGTGGATGTAAAAAACTTGCAGTGAAAATTAAAGCAGAGCAGGCAGTTTTGTACAATGGTTGTTTACAAAACCTAGTTGTGTGCACCATATTTGCCGACATATTGAGAGCACTTCAAAGTGATTCATTCGGAATCTGGAAGATATCCTGAGGATATGACAAAGTGCACTATAAATGCAGATTCTTTTTGCTAATCAGATGCAGACGAGGAAGAAAAACAATTGCACTGTGATAGGGAACTACCGGAGAGAGTGATCAACCATGTGAAGTTTGATATCATGAAAAATGAACAAGTTTCTCAGTGCAGAACTATGACAATGTTAGGAAAAAGGATTCTGAAAAATAAATACACATATACACACTTGAAAAGCATTAAAGTAATAGTGTTTCAATGTTCAGTATAATTATAGAGTAAAAAGCTCAAATTAAAATTGCACAAAATATTTTTAAAGATCATTTCAATACATTTTCTGTCATTGTTCAAAAAACTTGTGCTAAAAATGACAGTCTTCATATTTTCAAAACCAACTGAAATAGTTTTCAAGCATGATTACCAACAAATTCAACAACAGGCTAAACACCTCAGCTTTCTACAAGAAACAAAGAAGTCTTGCTTTCAATCTTTTAACCGCTGGCATAATGTTTGGTGAGGGGCAAGATTGACAGGCTTAAGATAACCAGTGAGGCAATTATGTATTGTGTGTGTGTACTGTGCCAAGCTGTACATGCAATCAGCCAGGGAGTAAGATGGTTTGCAGAGTACTGTTTTAAATAATTAATAAACAAATCACGAAAGTGTGTCAGGACAGAAACAAAGCCAATTGGATGCATGGCCAGATCCCATCAGAGTGGTGTAGCATGACGAATGAGATCTAGGGTTGAAAGGTTGCAACTTGAGGGAAGGCAAGTCATGATTACTACGTCAAAGAAAATGTATTATATCTTTGATTTTGTAAAAGTTGACATGAATGTGAGATCCCTCAAAATTGTAAATTCATACATTGAATCTTTTAGATGTCTGAGTCAAAGTTGAAGCTTAAACCACAATAATGATTCTTCAAAACATTATTTTGAGCTGGAAGGACTAAAAAACAATTTGATACAAGAGTTGTCATATCAAACAAGGAAAATTCAGTTTTCCGAAATAAAATTGCGAAAGAATGTTTTTAAATCTAAGTCACTTTTAGCCAATGGCCATTTAGAGCTTCTCACAACGTATGCATATATACGGCATTTACAAGGTAGTACTTACTTGCGAATTTACTCAAAACCAATTCCCCTTGCGACAGTGTGGTTGTGTAGCTACGGTTTGCTCTAAATTCAATCACAAAAGTACTCAGTGATTTTTTTTTAAACCTTTCCACGGTGGCTCAGTGGTTAGTAGTGCTACCCTACAGTGCCAGGGACGCATGCTCAATTTCACACTCGGGTGACAGTCTGTGTGGAGATTGCACATACTTGTTGTTTTTGCACGAGTTTCCTCTAGGCGCTCTGGCTTCCGCAGTCCATATATGTGCAGGTTAGGTGGATTGGCCATGCCAAGCTGCTCAGCATCCAGAGATGTGCAAATGAGGTGGATTAACCAAGGGAAATGCTGGATTACAGGGATAAGGTGGGTGGGATGCTCTTCGGAGGGTCAGTGTGGACTGGATGGGCCGAATAGACTGCTTCCACGCCGTAGGATTCCATAATTCTGTGGCATTGTCAGAAAGGATCAGGGTAAAGACAGCAGATTTCTGTCGCAAAAATTCCTTTGTCATCCAGATAGGTATTTGTGAAAATTAAAAACAGTTTCATGGTCACCATTACTGGGACTGGTTTTCAATTCCGGAATTTTATATAAATTGAACTTAAAGTTCATCTGCTGCCATGGTGGCATTTAAATCCATTGACCCAGAGAATTAGCCTTCTTTTCTGCACTGCTAGTCCAGTGACTTTACCACGCCATACACATTCCATCAAGAACAAGAATGACTTCTTTTGCTCTGGATTAATAGGTTGAGATTATTTAACAGTCCAATTCTGCATCAACACATTCAACAAACATTCCCTTCCCTCCTTGCCACTGTTAGTATTCTGCAGGGATCAAACCCTTTCTGATATTCTGCTCCATCACCAATACCATGTTCTCACCGCCACCCCCTTAACTTAATCACAGAAGGTGTAATGCTTGCATTTTCAATTCCTCCCTCTCACTGTTAAAAGGCCCATAAATACACATTTCAGGTGAAGCAGCAGTTTAAGCATACTTCTTTCAATCCAGTCCTCCATATTTGCTGCTCATCTGATTTACATTGGCAAAGTCACAAATCACACAACACCAAGTTATACTCCAGATTTATTTAAAATCACAAGCTTTCAAAGTTCTGCCCCTTCTCCAGGTGACGTGAAGAAGAGTGTACAGGTACTAAATTTATAGGCTAAGAGATTAAAAGATCATACTAATGACGATAGTCAAGTGTCAACAGGATAAATAATAATTGTCTGCAGGTAATCCAAAGTGTCTGACCGCGTGAGTAAAGTGTCAACAGCTGAATAACAATTGAAGGATAACCTTCTTATCCAATTAATTGAGGCAGAGAGATAATTACAAAAAATTAAAAATAAGTGATGCTGGAAATAAACCAAATGGCTGGAATAACATGATAGGTATAAGAGTCTCATGTCAAGGGTCAAGCCAAAATAACAATTAATCCAAAACTGCACAAACAAATTAAGAGATCATAAGTTATCAAGGTGATGGTGTTAAAACAGGGCAGTGAGTAAAGATTTTACAAATACAGAACAGTATGGCAGGATTACATGTAGCATGATATGAACCCAAGATCACGGTTGGGGTAGTCTTCATGGGTACAGAACTCTTATCAGTTTCTGCTCAGCGATTCTGCATTGTTGTGAACCTTGAAGACTGCCTTGGAGGATGCTTACCCGAAGATCAGAGGCCAAATGTCCTTTACTGCTGAAATGCTCCCAGACTGGAAGGGCACATTCCTGTCTAGCAATTGTTGCATGATGTCCATTCATCTGTTGCCGTAGCACCTGCATGGTCACGCCAATATACTATGCTTTGGGGCATGCAAACATTTTGAAGAGAAAATGAGGTCTGCAGATGTTGGAGATCAGAGATGGAAATGTGTTGCTGGAGAAGCGCAGCAGGTCAGGCAGCATCTAGGGAACAGGAGAATCGACGTTTCGGGCATTAGTCCTTCTTCAGGAATGAGGAAAGTTTGTCCAGCAGGCTAAGATAAAAGATAGGGAGGAGGGACTTGGGGGAGGGGCGTCGGAAATGTGATAGGTGGAAAAAAGGACAAATGCAGACTGGTTTGCTACAATGCATAATACTGTCAATCTGTACTTATGAATGACCTCAACCCCTTCCTGGTTTTACTCTCACTGGGCGGCACGGTGGCACAGTGGTTAGCACTGCTGCCTCAGTTCCAGAGACCCTGGTTCAATTCCCGCCTCAGGTGACTGTCTGTGTGGAGTTTGCACATTCTCCCAGTGTCTGCGTGAGTTTCCTCCGGGTGCTCCAGTTTCCTCCCACAGTCCAAAAATGTGCAGGTTAGGTGAATTGGCCATGCTAAATTGCCCGTAATGTTAGGCGAAGGGGTAAATGTAGGGGAATGAGTCTGGGTGGGTTGCGCTTCGGCGGGTCGGTGTGGACTTGTTGGGCCGAAGGGCCCGTTTCCACACGAAGTAATCTAATCTAATAAGAGACTTAGTCCCATTTTCTACTTCTCACATCTAACATTTGCACATATTTTACACGTTACACCCTTCTTTAACATAACTAGCACACTTTCTCTTTTGCTCTGCGCAACCTCAGCAAATTGCTGCTCCTTCTCCTCTCTTTCAACATTATTAAAGCCATCATCGTCCAGTCACCTTCAGTTCAAAAAAGGAGTCAAACTGGACAAAAATACAACTTTATTTCTCTCTCCACAGATGCTGACAGATCCGAACTTCACTAGCATTTTCTATTTTTGTTTCAGATTTCTAGCATCTGCAATGTTTTACTTTTATTAGGTAAGATCAGTTATTGTTCAGAAAAGTGACTGAGAGATTATGTCAGCTTTGAGTCATACATAGAGTGTAGCTCCTGGAAGGTAAAGCCAGATCAACATGTGAAGCAGAGCAAATGATAGACTTATCGACCATGATGCAGACTGCAATTGGAAGCCAATGTACTGTGCAAGGTCAAATGACTGGAAGATGTGTTTACCTGAAAAAATCAACAGCAATTCTCTCAATAAAGAACAGTTAAAATTCTGGAAGTAATTCGCTTGGTTGCAGTTCAAAACTAGAGCAGCAGAGGAGATTTTCTGATATTTTAAACCAATGTGTGGTAGTGAAAGGGAGGTCCGTATTGGAGCTATGGATTCCAAAATGGCATGATTCGTAAAAAAAAGAATTGGAGGTTCACTCCACCAAAAGTTATTAAACGGATCACAAGAAATCTAAGTCATAAATTTTATTACAGTTTACATTTTGGTATTTTTTTTTAAATTTTAAAAGTTTGTTTTTATTTGAAGTACAAAATTTTGTTGTGTTTGTTGGTTTATTGCTACATGTTCAGATATTTTCATTTAAATATTATTAGTCCCCAGTAGGATCATAAAAGACATTAGCAAATTAGATTTAACCCATTCAGTGCTTTATGAACTGAATCTGATCCAAAATTTGCCAAAGATCAATACCAATGTGGCATACTACAGAACAATCTTGGTTATCCGAACATCAATTATCCAATTTTCGGATTACCCGAACAACATTTCAAGGTCCCTAGCATTTTCTATTTTTGTTTCAGATTTCTAGCATCTGCAATGTTTTACTTTTATTAGGTAAGATCAGTTATTGTTCAGAAAAGTGACTGAGAGATTATGTCAGCTTTGAGTCATACATAGAGTGTAGCTCCTGGAAGGTAAAGCCAGATCAACACATGAAGCTTTCAACTGAAGCAGGAAAATTCTCTTCCTCGTCCATTTAATGTATCATTTTGTAAATTTGAACAGGAATTTAGATGCAAGTATGCTTTCATAAATAATTAACTTTAAATATATACTCGAGACGTGAGGGTTAGAGTTAAGTCTAACACTTTTTACACAAAGGCTCTCAGATTATTATTCTCCCGGAGGACAAAGGTTTGTGACTGTGAACACATAAGAACAATGTATGTGCAAGCCCAAGCTGTGAGCTCAGCAAGATTGCCTCTCATCACTGACTTGCTCCATTTTGCGAACCCAACAATCTTTTTCCTCAGCTCATTCTCCAGAGAGTTAAGTCAAAAAATGAGGTTGCACTTTGGCTTTTTTCTCGCATTATTACGTGATGACTCTTTTCTTCCCCCCAAACAAAAAGTACTTAAATTTTCTTGTCAGCTGAAAGATATTGATGCAGCAGAGCAAATCGTAGTTAGCACACATGAAAATAAACAGGAGGAAAACTTGATGGGAGGAAGCAAGAGGAAAACACTAACCCCCTTAAAAAAAAAATTGATGAGAGGACAGAAACTGAAATCAATGGAAATAAAGTCTTCACGCTCTCTTGTTCCCCTGTATTTATTTTTCTTTCTCTCTCTCTCTCTCTCTCTCTCTCTCTCTCGCTGTCGCTGTTTGGCAGTCACTGAGGGAGGGACAACACTTGGTCAGTCTGGACAGCGGCACCACAGCAAACAAAAAAATGCCAGCTACTGTCGAGGACCAGGATAAAACAGAGGAAAATGTCAGCGATAAACTTCACAGACTTCAGTTGAACTCTCAGCAAAAAGTGATTTTATTTGTAAAATATCATGAATTTTTAAGCAATATCCAGTGTTTGTACACATTTTATCGATTCAATGAAATTAAAACTCTGTAAACATGCTATTTTTACACGTTCAGTACAGTTTCTTTGGTTTACAATCAGATCAGTTATATGAACAAAATACTCTGTCCGTCTCGTTTGGAGAACCGAGGTTGATCTGTATATACAAATGGAACCTTCTTTTGACTTCACTTTCATTTTCTTCAATGGTGTCACTCAATGTATTCTCTACCAGTCAAAACAACATATCCACTTTTAAAGAAGCACACCATCCCAAAATTGACATAATTCTTTAATTAACAATCTTGTCACTAGGTTGAAATCTTGGACCACATGGGCTATAGTGGGCCAGGTGGTGGTCTTCAAGGGAAGAGGGAATGGGAAACAAAATATGGTGGTGATGTCACGTTATCACTCTTCACCATGAGGACACTTCATGCTCGAATGAGATCATTTTTCATTCTTTTAAACTCCAGTGAGTTTAGATAGGCCCAGTCTGTTTGAACTTTATTCAGAGGACAATTTGTCCATTCTTGGAATTAATCTGCTGAACCTTTGTATTCCCCCATGGCAAGTATATTCTTCCTTGGGTAAAGATGACAAAATTGCATACAATACTCACCAAGCTTCTACACATAAATGCACATCTCTGCTCTTAGATTCAAATCCTCTTGCAATAAAGGCCAACATATAATTTACCTTTTTAATTGCTTGATATAACTATGTTAACATTTCATGATTCATAAACAAGAATACTCAAGTTTTGTTGAAGCTCAACACTTTGCAGCCTCTCCTGAGTCTAAGTGGTCATGACAGCCCAAAAACTAACAGCTGTGCTCAGGCAACAACTCACTAGGACAAAAAGACCCTACACCCATTACATGCAAGACTAACGTAATTTACAAGATTCCATGCGACGACTGCACAGAATACTACATAGGACTACTATATAGAAACCCATATCCACCAACACTAACTAGCCACTAAACACCACCACTAGCTGTCCCTAGTAGCCATTCACACAGATGACAAGGACCACAAATTCAACTGGAACAACACAACGACCATAGAACAAGCTAAACAGAGGATAGCCTGAGAATTTTTAGAAGCACGGCATTCACCCACGGACTCCATCAACAAATGTATAGACCTAGACCAAATATACTGGCCACTACAATGAACAAGTGGAATCAGCAACTGGAAACAGCAGAAACAGAACCAAAGAAATTCCAGAAGAGGGTGGTGGTGAAGGGTTGTTTTTCGGACTGGAGGTCTGTGACCAGTGGAGTGTCACAAGGATCGGTGCTGGGCCCTCTACTTTTTGTCATTTACATAAATGATTTGGATGCGAGCATATGAGGTACAGTTAGTAAGTTTGCAAATGACACCAAAATTGGAGATGTAGTGGACAGCAAAGAGGGTTACCTCAGATTACAACAGGATCTGGACCAGACGGGACAATTGGCTGAGAAGTGGCAGATGGAGTTTAATTCAGATTTTGGGAAAGCAAATCTTAGCAGGACTTATACACTTAATGGTAAGGTCCTAGGGAGTGTTGCTGAACAAAGACCTTGGAGTGGAGATTCATAGCTCCTTGAAAGCGGAGTCGCAGTTTGGTGAAGGAGGAGTTTGGTATGCTTTCTTTTATTGGTCAGTGTATTGAGTACAGGAGTTGGGAGGTCATGTTGCGGCTGTACAGGACATTGGCTAGGCCACTGTTGGAATATTGCATGCAATTCTGGTCTCCTTCCTATCAGAAAGATGTTGTGAAACTTGAAAGGGCTCAGAAAAGATTTACAAGGATGTTGCCAGGGTTGGAGGATCTGAGCTACAGGGAGAGGCTGAACAGGCTGGGGCTGTTTTCCCAGGAGCGTCGGAGGATGAGGGGTGACCTTATAGAGGTTTACAAAATGATGAGGGGCATGGATAGGGTAAATAGGCAAAGTCTTTTCCCTGGGGTCGGGGAGTCCAGAACTAGAGAGCATAGGTTTATGGTGAGAGGGGAAAGAAATAAAAGAGACCCAAGGGGCAACATTTTCACGCAGAGGGTGGTATGTGTATGGAATGAGTTGCCAGAGGATGTGGTGGAGGCTGGTACAACTGCAATATTTAAGAGGCATTTGGATAGGTATATGAATAGGAAAGGTTTGGAGGGATATGGGCCGGGTGGTGGCAGGTGGGACTAGATTGGGTTGGGATATCTGGTCGGCATGGACGGGTTGGACCGAAGGGTCTGTTTCCATGCTGTACACCTCTATGACTCTAAGTCACAGTACAGCAATGCTTCACAGGAGGCTCCATAACACTGAAGTTATTACCTAAACAGGGGGTGAAACGTCTGTAATTCAACTTCCCAACTTGGCAAACATATCCACAACTACAGCAATTCAGTCTTCTCAGTTCTGAAGAAGTTAGAGTCAAAACATTATCTCTGCTTTTTCTCCATAGATGCAGCCAGAAGTGCTGAGTGTCTCCAGTATTTTGCTTCAGATTTCCAGCATCCACAGTATTGTGCTTTCCCACTAAGTATTTTAGGTTATTGGCCATTTCTTTTAATGACCAAATTCTTTTGACTCTGCTTGTAACGGACTCATGATTTTGCAAATCTTTTCAGCTTTGTTAAGGAATTGTTTATCGTCTCTTCTGTGCAACTTCATATTCTATTTTCTCTTTAATTGTTTGCTTAGTCTTTCTTTAGAAAATTCTAAAATTCCATCCAATTCTCAGACTTAATATTTTATTGGCATTGATAGGACTTTTTGATAAAACACAACCTTAGATTTCTTATGTTAGCCACAGATAGAACATATACCTTCCTAGGTTATTGCACAATAAAGAAACATATTTTGCCATAGACTGTGCATTAATTCTTTAAATGTTAATCATTGTCTGTCTACTGTCTTACCTTTTAGTGTAGTTTCCTAATCCACTATAGCCAAATTGTTCACATAGCTTTGTAGTTTCCTTTGTTGACCATCAAAATGTTTGAAATCGCCTAAACAGGGTTTTTACTGGTTTGTTATGGAATGTAAAAGCTCCTGCAGATTCAAACATTCTTGGTTTTCTATGGTTTTGCAGTCATGCCTGCCTTTCAAATAAAAATGTGCAAAAGTAGTTTCTAATTTCTAAACAAAAGGCTATTTTGAAATCCTGACAAATGAACATAAGACATAGGAATGAAAGTAAGGCCATTCAGCCCATTGAGTCCACGCTGTCACTTAATCATGGCAGATGGGCATTTCAACTCCACTGACCCACACTCGCCCTGTAACCCTAAATTCTTGATCTTGCAAGTAATTTATCAATCTCTGCCTTGAAGACATTTAACGTCCCGGCCTCCACTGCACTCCGTGGCAATGAATTCCACAGGTTCACCATCCTCTGGCTAAAGAAATGTCTCCTCATTTCCGTTCTAAATTGAACCCCTCTTGTTTTAAGACTGTGCCCATGGATCCTAGTCTCCCCGCCTAATGGAAATTACTTCCCAGCTTCCACCCTTTCTAACCCATGCATCATCTTGTAAGTTTCTATTAAATCTCCCCTCAACCTTCTAAACTCCATTGAATACAATCCCAGGATCCTTAGCCATTCACCGTATGTTAAGTCTACCATTGCAGGGATCATCCGTGTGAATCTCTGCTGGACACTCCAGTGCCAGTATGTCCTTCCTGAGGGGTGTGGCCCGAAATTGGACAGTATTCTAAATGGGGCCCAACCAGAGCTTTATAAAGTCTCAGAAGCACATCACTGCTTTTATATTCCAACCAGAGATAAATGGCAACATTACATTTGCTTTCTTAATCACAGACTCAACCTGCAAGTTAACCTTCAGAGAATTGCAGACTAGCACTCCCAGATCCCTTTGAGTTTTCTCACCGTTTAGAAAATAGTCCATGTCTGAATTCTTTTTTTCCAAGTGCAAGACCTCACACTCGCTCACATAGAATTTCATCAGCCATTTCCTGTACCACTCTCCAAAGCTGTTTAAATCTTTCCACAGCCTCCCCACCTCCTCAGTACTACCTGTCTGCCCACCTAACTTCGTATCATCAGTAAACTTTCATTCAGATCATTAATATAAAAAGCGAACAGTAGTGGCCCCAAAACAACCCTGCGGGACTCCAATAGTCACTGGCTGCCATTCCAAAAAAGAAGTTTTTATCTCAACTCTCTGCCTTCGGTCAGACAGCCAATCCTCAATCCATGCGAGGAGGTCACCTCAAACACCATGGGCTCTCACCTTACTCAGCAGCCTCCAGTGCTGCCTTTAGGAAATCTAGATAGATAACATCCACTGGGTTTCCCTGGTCTAACCTACTTGTTACCTCTTCAAAGAATTCTAAAAGGTTTCCCCTCACAAAATCCATGCTGACTTGTTCTAATCTGACCCTGCACTTCCAATAATTTAGAAATCTCATCCTTAACAATGGATTCCAGAATTTAGCCAACAACAAAGATTAGGCTAATCAGCCTACAATTTTCCATCTTTTTCTTGATCCTTTCTTGAACAAGGGGGTTACAACAGTGATTTTCCAACCATCTGGAACTTTCCCTGACTCCAGTGACTTTTGAAAGATCACAACCAATGCCTCCGCTATTTCCTCAGCCACCTCCCTCAGAATTCTAGGATGTAGCCCATTGGGGCCAGGAGATTTATCAATTTTTAGCTTTTCTAGCACATGGTCTTTTTGTAATGGCTACCATACTCAAGTCTGCCCCCCGACACTCTACAATTGTTGGGATATTACTGCTGACTGATGCAAAGTACTTATTAAATTCTTTAGCTATTTCCTGATCTCCCACCACTAGCCTTGTAACATCAATTTGGAGCGGCCCAATGTCTACTTTTGCCTCTCATTTGTTTCTTATGTATTGAAAGAAACTTTTACTATCCTTTCTAATATTACTGGATATCTTATTTCTCTGTTATCCTCTGTTTTTGTAGCCTTCCCAATCTTCTGAGTTCCCACTGCTCTTGGCTAATATATAGGCTCTCTCTTTTTCTTTGATACATTTCCTGACTTTCTTTGTCAGGCATGGCTATCTAATTCCATCCTTAAAAATCACACAACACCAGGTTATAGTCCAACAGGTTTAATTGGAAGCACACTAGCTTTCGGAGCGACGCTCCTTCGTCAGGTGATTGTGGAGGGCTCGATCGTAACACAGAATTCTGTGTTACGATTGAGCCCTCCACAATCACCTGACGAAGGAGCGTCGCTCCGAAAGCTAGTGTGCTTCCAATTAAACCTGTTGGACTATAACCTGGTGTTGTGTGATTTTTAACTTTGTACACCCCAGTCCAACACCGGCATCTCCAAATCATAATTCCATCCTGTAAGCATCCCATGAATCCCTTTCTTTGGATCCACTGGCAACACTATTCACTTGGTCCACCTGCATATTGAAGTCCCCATGATCACTGTGACATTGCCTTTCTGACATGCCCTATCAGCTGCCCAGTACATCTTGCATCCCTGGTCCTGACCACTGCTGGGTGGTGCGTAAGTAACTTCCATCGTTTTTGTTTGCCTCTGTGGTTCCTCAACTCCACCCACACAGACTCCACATCATCTGGCCCCATGCCATTCATTACCATAGATTTAATTTCAGTCTTTGACCATAAGCCCATAAGACATAGGAGTAGAAGTAAGGCCATTCAGTCCATCGAGTCCTCTCCGCCATTTAAACATGGCATATGGGCATTTTAACTCCACTTACCCGCTCTCTCCCAGTAACCCTTAGTTCCTTGCAAAATCAAGATTTTATCAATCTCTGCCTTGAAGACGTTTAGCACCCCGGCCTCCACTGCGCTCCATGGTAATGAATTCCACAGGCCCAAACTTAACTAACAAAGGTAACCCCACCCCCTCTGCCCACCTCCCTGGCTTTTCGATAAGTTGTAAATCCTCAGATGTTTAATTGCCAGTCCTGAACCTCCTGCAACCATGTCTCTGTGATGCCTATCACATCATAATCATTCACGATGATTTGTGCCATTAATTCATCTACTTCTGTTATGAAGAGTCTACTAATATCCCTTCATACTTCGTGAGTAAGAGTCTTTAACATCATCTTTTTGTTTTCATCATTACTCACATTCTAAGCAATAAATTTCAACATTTCACGCTCTAATCAAAGGAAAATCTCCTGAAAAATGTGACAATATAAATACTTGTATTTTAGTACCATGAATTAAACTTCATGGAAGGCAAATATCAGTTTACTCTGCCGCAAACAAAGCATGTTTAAGTCTTAGGTAGTTCAAAAGTATGGTAATATATATATTAACTTTAAACCAGATTTGCAACAGATGATGATAGAGTCAGTCATACAGTACGGAAATAGATCCTTCTGTCCGATCAGTCCGCACCAAACATAATCCCAAACTAAACTAGTCCCACTTGCCTGCTATTCTTGGGTATTAACAATGACTCAACCCCTCCAACCGTAACAAGGACAGAACGCCCCTGTTGCTCACCTTCCACCCTACCAACCTTCGCATAAACCAAATCATCCGCCGACATTTCCGCCACCTTCAAACAGACCCCACCACCAGGGATATATTTCCCTCCCCACCCCTCTCCGCAAAGACCGTTCCCTCCGTGACTACCTGGTCAGGTCCACGCCCCCCTACGACCCACCCTCCCATCCTGGCACTTTCCCCTGCCACCGCAGGAACTGTAAAACCTGTGCCCACACCTCCTCCCTCACCTCCATCCAAGGCCCTAAAGGAGCCTTCCACATCCAAAGTTTTACCTGCACATCCACTAATATCATTTATTGTATCCGTTGCTCCCGATGCGGTCTCCTCTACATTGGGGAGACTGGACGCCTCCTAGCAGAGCGCTTTTGGGAACATCTCCGAGACACCCGCACCAACCAACCAAATCGCCCCGTGGCTCAACATTTCAACTCCCCCTCCCACTCTGCCGAGGATATGGAGGTCCTGGGCCTCCTCCACCGCCGCTCCCTCATCACCAGACGCATGGAAGAAGAACGCCTCATCTTCCGCCTCGGAACACTTCAACCCCAGGGCATCAATGTGGATTTCAACAGTTTCCTCATTTCCCCTCCCCCCACCTCATCCTAGTTTCTAACCTCTAGCAATACGATCCCCTGACGTGTCTGGACTTGTCCGACCTGCCTAGCTCCTTTTCCACCTATCCACTCCACCCTCTCCTCCCTGACCTATCACCTTCATCTCCCCACTGACCTATTGTACTCTATGCTACTCTATCCCCATCCCCACCCCCACCCTCCTCTAGCTTATCTCTCCACACTTCAGTCTCTCTGCCTTTATTCCTGATGAAGGGCTTTTGCACGAAACGTCGATTTTGCCTGTCCTCAGATGCTGCCTGAATTGCTGTGCTCTTCCAGCACCACTGATCCAGATTCTTGGGTATTAGCCATGATTTTTGTTGACTGTTCAGGGAACATCAAACTGAGTGTGCACTTGAATTTTTGCCTTGTATGAATTGCATGCCTGCTGTTTACTTTTTCCTTACCAAATGGTGTGAATTGTGTATCTGTTCTAACTAAATTAATAAAACGTAGTGGTTAGTTAATACAGACTTGACTCTTGTCCTTTTTGGCCAAGCCAATGACGGTTCTCAAGGATAGTAACTGGGAAGCACTTAACTGTTTTGAGCATTCCCAACCTTTTTGTGGGCTGGGAGTTCCAGATACCCACCAGACTTAGGATGTCCATAAAGCCTTCCTCTCCACATTAAGAATTCTGCCACCTCTATGCCTTGCACGTTGTGTCCCCCAAATAATATTGGGTAATTGAAATCCCCTACTCTTATTACCCTATTATTTTTACACTTCGGTGAGAGTTGCTGACAAATCAATCTTGCCATCTCTCTACTTGAGGGTCTATAATGCACCAATGTATTTGCCTCATTTTTGATTTTAAATTCAACCCAGATGGCCGCATTTGAGGTATCTGCTAAGATATCATCTCTCCCTATTGCAGTAACTCATCCCGCAACCAGTATTGCAATACTTCTCCACCCTGCCAAATGGCCTGAAGCTGAGATACCATGGAACAGGCTCACCATGATGGTGAATGGTTTGTCGGTCTATGCTCACTCCTTCAGGCAAGAATCCTAACCCTCACCATTCCCCCAGCACCCCATATCAATGATCCCTTCACCTATCACTAGTCCTCACGCTCCACATGGATCCCTTCCTTTCGTCTCTTACTTGCTCTCGATCACTTTATTGAAAATTGTCAGTGACGTCAGCCATATCAATCTCTCTGCTCCTCTCACCTATTCTAACCTGTCCCCTTCGCTCTCGAAGGTCCAACCCTAACTTTGTCACCAAATCTACTCCTGCTGTTAAATTAGTTTAAACTCCCACAAAAAAAACCACACTAGCAAGTCCCCCCAGAAGGATGACGGCCCCATTGTGGTTCAGGTGCAAACCATCAGACTTGCATAGTCCCTACCTTGTCAAGAAATGGATCAATTGATCCAGAAATCTAAAGCCCTTTCTCTACTCCAGCACATTCATCTGTTTTATACACCTATTCCTACATTCACCAGCACATAATACTGGGAGTAGTTCTGGGGGGACTTGCTAGTGTGGTTTTTTTTGTGGGAGTTTAAACTAATTTAACAGCAGGAGTAGATTTGGTGACAAAGTTAGGGTTGGACCTTCGAGAGCGAAGGGGACAGGTTAGAATAGGTGAGAGGAGCAGAGAGATTGATATGGCTGACGTCACTGACAATTTTCAATAAAGTGATCGAGAGCAAGTAAGAGACGAAAGGAAGGGATCCATGTGGAGCGTGAGGACTAGTGATAGGTGAAGGGAGTAGTTCAGAGATTATAGCCTTTGAAGTCCTGTAAATTCTTGTTACACGACCTCTTCCTTCCTACTAACTACATTGTTGGTACCAACATGAGCCACCTTTGAGTGCTCAACCCCCCCCCTCCCCCCGGAGGCAAGTCACCATCCTGGAGTGACATCAGTGGCTGCCGAAAAACCAGAGTCCTTTGTGACAGAGTTCCTCACCACTACTGTTCTCCCTTTCACTCTATCCCCCACCTTGTGCAGCTAAGCTCTGGCTGAACTCCCCAGAAGAACTGTCACTGTTTTCCAACACAGAAAATCTGTTCTGGAGATACACTCTGGAGATTTTCTTAATCTCTACCTCCATCTTTCTGACGGGTGGGCACTGTCAGTCTGAAATACTTCCTTAAACTGCCAGATGATCATGTCTAAGCTCCAAAATCCTATTCTCAAGCTAAACAAACAAGTAGTAACTCCTGCAGATGTGGTCATTGAAGGTGACCTCAGCCTTGCCTGCTCTCCATCCACTGCCTGGGAAGAGATGATTCCTGATGATCCAACAGTCTCCACTTCCAGAAGGTGAGCGCATTTATGTGATAGTTATTTGCAGGTGCAACAACGTTGCCACAGTTTATTATACAATGAAACAGAATATTTATTTAGAATAAAATTATGTACAAACATAACTGGAAGAAGGATCCATTGCTTTTATGAACTGGAGGTTCTTGTTTTTGGATTAGTTTCTGTTACAAAAGGTGAGGATCTTGGAAGATCACTTGCTGTTAGAAAGCCGAGGACCTGAAGGACATCAGATACTTTGAAGGTGAGAAGCTTCAGTGATGTTAAACAAACATCGATATTCAGAAAATATGTTAGTACCTTGAAGGTGAGAGCCTGGAGCAGATCAATTGGTGTTAAGAATACAATGTCTGGACTATATTCAGAGCCTGATGTATTGAGGTCTTATTTGCGGCTGAGCAGCAGCAATTGCCAATTAATATTTTTCACCTGGAGGTCCATCGGCGGAGTCTGAAGCGATGTATCTGCTTCGTGAGGAATGTTGCCACAGCCACTGTATGACAGTTGAGACGGTCCTGGTCGGAGGTGAAGGATACACAGTTTGAGATATAAGAATTCACTATGCTGCTGTAGTCATCAACAAGTTGACGTGAAATGCATCTCGAAGTCCCAGTAACTCCAGCTTGGCACTTCACAATACCTTTCAAATAAGAAGCAACCCTTTGCAGATCCAGTGGATGAGAAGATCACCTGCAGTGTTGTATTACAATATTGGATGATTTTCTCACTCTCAGCAAGCACACAATGTTGTTGTAGATCTGTTGTTGGAAGTCACCATACTCTTCAAACTTGGCTAACATCCCCAACATTTGGAAAGCTTCCACTGAGACTTGCTCACTCCCTGACCTAAAGAGTGGCTAAATCCTAGTGAAGATAGAGTTCAAAAAAGGGCTCAATTGTTTCTGGTGCCTGAAGAATGTTTCTTTGCAGGTGAGACAATATGGCATGTGAGAGTATATCGGGTGTTCTCTTATTCCCCAAAAGACTCAGCAATACATCTGTCATTCTCCAACAGCATCACCTGACTCCAAAATCAATGTCTTCTCAAGCTCTGACACAAAGCAATTAGATAACGGGCGAGGAGTCAGCCCTTCATCAGGCATTCCTGAAGAAGGGCTTTCGCCCGAAATGTTGATTTTCCCGCTCCTCGGATGTTGCCCGACCTACTGCGCTTTCCCAGCACCACTCTAATCTTGACTGATCTCCAGCATCTGCAGTCCTCACTTTCACCTGGTTCATCAGGATGTCAGTTCTTCAGGAAAGGTCTTCAGAAATCTTAAGAGCTCTAGATGCTGTTCCAGGCTGGCTCCTTCACCCACTAACCAGATGAAGAGGATGATATAGACTGCATTAAATTGCAAGGGAACAATTAACACAGCGTGGAATCAGTCCTTTAAGCAGTGTCCCCACAAGATTCCCAAGCACTTCCCTGCTGACAAACTCCTTTGAACAAACAACTAGCATCTCAGAGATTGTATGTATTGCTGTCTCTCGCTCACTGTCTTCCACTGACAAATTCCCTCTTCACTTTTCTGGATGATTTGAGACGTATCTTCCATCTCAGCAATGGTCTTCTCTACTGCAACGGAAAAGAAATGAATAACAGGCTTCATTGGTTGGTCTGCTTCTGTTCTAACTCTGCTGAATGATTCAACTCTGTCTGTAATCTCTCCCTGGAGTCAAGAAAGTATAGACTGAGTTTCACACCTGGCTTGGTGTCTCTTGTTGTCTTTCCTGTACAAGTGCACAGATTGCTTCATTTTGTTGTGCTTTCTTAACCCTTCGATGATTGCACTGTCATGGTTCTCATTGTGATGTGGTCCTGATCTCCCAGTGGGTGTGCGGTGCTTGGATTTTCTAAAACATTCAGTGGAGTCACAGATTATGGACAGAGTGAGGGCTCATGTCAGAGTCATAGAATCATACAGCATGGAAACAGACAATTTGGTTTAACCAGTCCAGACCAAATATAATCCCAAAGTAAGCTGGCCTGCTCCTGACCCTTATTCCTCCAAACCTTTTCCTATTCACATACTAGTCCAAAATGCATTTAAAAAGCTTCTAATTGTACCCACATCCACCACTTCCTCAGGAAGTTCATTCTACACTCAAGCCACCCTGTATAATTTATCCCATGTCTTTTCGAAATCTCTCTCCTCTCACTTTAAAATTGTGCCCCATAGTCTTGGGATCCCCTATCCTAGGGAAAAGACAACCAACATTAACTCTATCTATACCCCTCATTATTTTATAAACCTCTGTACGGTCATTTCTTAACCTCCTATGCTCCTGTGAAAAAGTGGAGTTTCTTTATAACTCAAACCTTCCGTACCAAGCAACATCCTGGTAAATCTCTTCTGAACCCTCTCTAGCTTAATAATATCCTTCCTATTATGGGTCAACCAGAACTGGACACAGTATTCCAGAAGAGACCTTACTAATGTCCTGTACAACCTCAACATGACTTCACCACTACTATATTCAACAAACTAAGCAATGAAGGCAAATATGTTAAATGCCTTTTTAACCACCCTGTCTGTATAACTAAAGTTCAAAGAATGATATACCTGAACCCCTAAATCTCTTGGTTCTACAACACTACCCAAGGCTCTACCATTAATTGTATAAGACCTACCCTTCTTTGTGGTACAAAAATACAATACCTCACACTTGTGCAGGTTGAACTCTATCTGCCATTTTTCAGCCCATTGACCCATTTGATCAAGATCCCTTTGTAATCTTAGAAAACCTTCCTCACTGCCTACTATGCCACCAATTTTGGTCTAATTTGCAACCTTACTAACGATACCTTCTAAATGCTCATCCAATTCAATTACATAAATGACAAAATAGGACTCAGGATTGATCACTGTGGAACACTGCTGGGTGACAGGCCTCCACTACCATACTGTCTCCTGCTGGTAAGCCAATAATGTATCAATTGGCAAGCTCACCCTGAATCTAATGTGACCTAACTTAACTAATCAGTCGACCACGCAGAACTGTCTCAAAGCCTTCATAAAGTCCATGTGAACAAGGTCTATTGCTGAGCCCTCAGCAATCGTCCTGTTATTTCTTCAAATGACTCAATCAAGTTTGAGGGACATGACTTTCCTTGCACAAAACTATGCTAACTATCCCTAATCAATTTTTTGCCCCTCCAAATGTCCATAAATCCTGTGTTTTAAAATCACCTCCAACAATTTACCACAACCAAAGTCAGACCGTCAATCTATAGTTCCCTGGTTTCTCCTTAGCTTTTCTTAAACATAGTTTAGCCAGCATTAGCCACCCTCCAGTCAAAAGGTACCTCACCATTAGTTATAAATGATTTAAGTAATTCTGCAAGGGGTCTGCCAATTTCCTCCCTTACTTCCCACAATGTTCTGATATACCTTCGATCAGGTCCCAGAGATTTATCCATCTTTACATTCTCTAAGACTTCCTGAACCTCTTCTTCTGTAATGTGAACTGTTTTTAAACTATCAAAATTTAATTTTGTCTTCTCTAGCCTCCTTTTCTTTCTCCACAGTAAATACTGACGGACAACCTTAATTTAGTACCTACCCCATCTCCTGGGGTTCAATACAAAGATGACATCCTTGATATTTAAGGGGCCCCACTCCCGCCCCCCCCAACTAGCCTCTTGCTCTTAAAATGTATTTATAGAACTTCTTTTGATTATCCTTAACCTCATCTACCACTGTTCTCTCATATCTCCTCTTTGCCTTCCTGATTTCTTTCTTAATGCCCCTACACTCTATAGATTGATTGAGAGATTCAAATTGAACCAAGTTGTATATATCTAAAATAAGATTATCTTTTATTCTTGACTAGACACTTAATATCTTTATTCGGCCATTGTTCCTTAATCTTACCAACCTTAGCCTTCACTTTAACAGGAGCACGTGATTAAAGTGAAAATATGAACATGGATTGAGTGCAGGTTAACAGAATCAAAAACTGTGGTGCTGAAAAAGCACTGCAGGTCAGGCAGCATCTGAGGAGCAGGCGAGTCAACATTTTGGGCATAAGCCCTTCATCCAGAATCCTGGTTAACAGACAAGGGTACAGGAGATCTTAGCCTTGACTGGTCTGTCAATGATTTCTCTGCTGCAAGTTCTTGTGTCTGTGCTATATATTCAATATATACCTATGAAAATACCATTGCCCAAGCATGACCATAGGAGTCAACAAGCACTAGATCCTGTGCAAGAAGCTGCAGAGATATGCAACTGCTTGCTGGAAAAATATATTCTCCTGGCACACTGCTCTTCAAATAGATCCATGGAAGTGACTCTTGGCCAGCACAGTATCTATTACATGCAGCAGACTATTAGTGCCTCAACTCTAGTCTTCTATTTGGTGCAAATGCCGTTGATGGTGTCTTGTGAGATATCCTTGCCTCTTACATTAATTATTCTTCTATACAAGCGAAGCTGGCAATACAAGATAAAGCTTCCTTTAGGTGACAGTTCAATCTTTTTAACCAAAGAATTTAAAATGTGATTAATTCCCCAAATGCTGCACTAAAGCTCCTGGTTTATTCTTTACAACTAATATCATAAAATAAAGAGTACATTGTTAATTGAAAAATGAGTAAAAATATGGGTCAACCAATGAGAAAAAGCTCTAAGAGATTGCATTGAAAAAGATGCTTCAAAATACAAAGTGTTTAGCTCTTCTGAAGTATCAAAATAAAAACATGCAACTTCATTTTTCTATCAGCCTCTCCACTCCTCCTCAATGGCAATTTTAAATTGATGACCTTCATAATTTGAGCATTGCTGAAAAGACAGATTTATTGTAGAGCTTCCATATCAATAGCAATGTGGCATCCTTGTGCTCATTTGACATTGCTGGCCTATTCACTGATGTGTCAGTCAAGGGAGCCAGACATTTGTCAAGTCACTAGATCACTCATTGCATGAATCTGTATGCATTGAACTCAAGAATTGGGCAGGTTGCACAGTTAAGTTCAGTTTTGACACCATCGTTAACGCCGAAATAATTTTTCCTGTGGGACACCATCTAAGCCCACCTCACATAAACATATTCTTGAGAAACACAAATAACCCCTAACTGGTATGTCCTGTGTATTGTTTACATATTGAAAATACATGTGATTCATTTGAATCTGCAGTTGCATGTACTAGTTAACTTGCACACCTTCCTGGGCTCCATTCCATACTCAAATTCACCTTTGAAATGTGGAGCAGTCTAATGAGCTTCCTTCCTTCCATACGCTGGTAGAGAAATCCACAAATGAGTTCTCTACAATGGAGTGCCATAAGGCTACTCTAACAATATACCCATTAGGCTTTCCACAGCTTTACCCACTGTAAGATTGCCTTCACTGACAAATTTGGAAACAAAGGTGGTTCTCGAATAACATGCATTCTGGCAGCATAATTTGCTTATAACGTCACTGAGGAATTAAGGAACAGTACTTTCAAGAATGCTCACCCCCGTTCACAATAGCGCAATTCCAATGGTGATCTTTCTGCGCTCTTCGTGCTGTTCTGCACATGTGCCAATGTCAGCTGCCGACAGAGGAACTGTGAAAGGTACTGTACAGAAAGCAGTTTTCTGAGACAGATATATTGAGCAGCTCCCTGTGAAAGGTACATTACTCCTAGGTTATCCCTTTTTTTGAAAAAAATGTAGAGGCATTGTGACAAGAAGCATAAAATGGCAGGTGATAAATATAAAAGGAAGGCTATAACACTGGAAGAGAAGAAAGATATAAAGTATTTCGAGCCAAAGGACAGAACGTGCAATTTTGCTCACTGAACAGGAATGAGAGAGTCTACCTTCGGCACCATGACCACCCTCTGTCCCCGCATGAACAAATTTTTAAAATGTATGGTGTTAAATTTACGTTTTGTCAATAAATACGATTTATACTTTCATTCAGACTGTGCTGTACTGTGTGTTAGACTTCAGAGTGATTTTGGGGCAATTGAGTGTGATATTTTTTGCTGGTCTGCCCCCAACCCCAGTTTTCCATAGGCCTCATTATTTTTCTATTAGGCAAGGTTTTGCTGGAATGCAACTATAGTCGGTTCTGCTATAACGCAGTAGCTCTGTTCTCATGTAATCCTGTGTTATAACAAAACCACATAATAAAACTAATGGGGCTGGAATCACATTATAACCGATACACACTTTAAAAATTCAGAAACAGTGTGCCCGATTCAATCGCGTCTCGTGAATTCGCATTAACAAAACGCGTGTTATAGCTGAACGACCTGTATGGAATTATCGGAGAACTACTTGTGATCAAATGGCTTGAGCCTACAATACAAAGCTTCAATGCCAAAATAAGTCCAAAGTTATCTTAAAAGATAATGATGACCTCAATCAGATTATTGATTGCTGAAATGTACATGCTACCTCAAAATTACCTTGAAAGGATAAAGTATCTATAGATTGAAAAGCAGGTGAAGCTAGCTACTTCATACCCAATCTACGCAGTAGCAGCACAATTGGTACCCTTCACCAAGAGGATGCTGACATCAAGCTGAGAGAGCTTCTACCCACCACAAAAATGAGTAATGTGGCACATAATTTCCAGGGCCAGTATAATTCCAGGTACTTGCGTGTACATCTCCTTTCAAACAGCAGGCCCCATTGGTTATTCACAATAGAGTGCTGGCCATTGTCAAACTTAGTCAAGTAAAACTCAAAGCAAAGAGTTCAACATGACATGAACACGACTTATATATGTTAGCTACTGAACGAACCAGTGTGTTCAGATTTACAGAAATAATTGTGTTAAAAACAAACCATACACAATCTCTCATACAAATTACTAGGTAAGGAGACAGTTTCTAAGAACAGTCTTAAAAAATTGCAATTTCTAACACCACATTAAGGCCACAACTTCCAATATGACTAAACTTAGCTACGCTTTTACGTTTGAAAAAAAACAAAGAATTTTTAATTGAGGATGCCATTTTTCATAGATTGAGACACAACACAAGTCAAAGATATTTACCCAGCCAATTCACTTTCAATTCAATCTCGACCAAACAAAAATGATACAAATTTAATTTTGAAAGCTTTTCAGACAAAGGAGTGTATCATATTAATTGTAGCTTTCTGGTGAGAGGATAAAAGGTGGATAAAGAGAAAAATGCCACATATAAACAGTAAATGAAAAGAGAGCAAATTCCGCAAAGGGTGATGAGAAAATGAAAGAATTAGGATGCAATTCAGGGAACCCAATGTGGGGTGGAGCAGAAGTCAGTTCATTTTTAACTACAGGTTGTTCTGCTATAAAGTGCATTTTGTTAACGTGAATTCGCTATAACACGATTGATGAATTGGGGCACTGTTTCTAAAGTATGAAGTTTTAAAGCATGTACTGGTTATAACGCAATTCCGGCCCCATTCATTTCAATGGTGCTGCTATCATGTGATTTTCTTATAACAGGATTGCATGAGAATGGAACTATTCCATTATAGCAGAACTGATTGTACAGAAAAGACCAAACTGAAAACTATGATTCAGGCATGTCCATTATTCACCATTTAACTCTCAGTTGCTGTCTCTTCACGTCTTGGTTCGATACTGTTCTAACAAAACTCAAAACAATCTTTAACAGCAGCAACTCTGCTGGTCACACAAGACCCCTGGTTTAACTGTGCCCTCAATTTCATTCACAATGGAATCTTTGTATTGTAACCAACAATTACAAGTTAAAAGAAGACATTCAGCTCATTGCATCAGTGCCAGCTCTCTACAAGTGCAATTCAACTAATTCAGGAGAAGCTTCTCGATCCAGAGAATGTTAACACTTGCTAGCACAGGTATCCTAGGTGCATTTAAGGAGAAACTATGCAAGGTTAGATTAAAACATTTTTTTTAAAAAAAAGAAGTTTACATTAAAAAAATAATTGCACGAAGCATAAACAACAGCAAGGATTAGTTGGGCCATTTAGCCCAACTCCATAATGTGCAATCTATAAAATTCTACTTACACTTTCCTAGCTATACTCTTTATATGAACTATTTGCTTTGATTGCCAGTATAAAAGCAAAAGATGCAGCGGCAGGAATTATTGATAATATACCACATACGTTATTTGAATTCAAATTTTAAAAAGTCAAACACACAACGCAAGGAATATCTTAAACAGATTCAGTCATATAGCGCAGAAACAGACCCTTTGGTCCAACCTGCCCATGTCGACCAAGTTTCCCAACTAAACTAGCCTTTTAAACTGATGTAACAGTACCTGCATAATCACTTTCTCTGGCAGTTTATTCCGCATTTAGAAACAGAGTCATAGAGATGTACAGCATGGAAACAAACCCTTCGGTCCAACCCGTCCATGCCGACTAGATATCCCAACCCAATCTAGTCCCACCTGCCAGCAACCAGCACGTATCCCTCCAAACCCTTCCTATTCATATACCCATCCAAATGCCTTTTAAATGTTGCAATTGTACCAGCCTCCACCACTTCCTCTGGCAGCTCATTCCATACCCGTACCACCTTCTGCGTGAAAATGTTGCCCCTTAGGTCTCTTTTATATCTTTCCCCTCTCACCCTAAACAGATGCCCTATAGTTCTGGACTCCCCAGCCCCAGGGAAAAGACTTTGCCTATTTACCCTATCCATGCCCCTCATCATTTTGTAAACCTCTATAAGATCACTCCTCAGCCTCTGACACTCCAGGGAAAACAGCCCCAGCCTGTTCAGCCTCTCTCTATAGCTCAACTCCTCCAAACCTGGAAACATCCTTGTAAATCTTTTCTGAACCCTTTCAAGTTTCACAACATCCTTCTGATAGGAAGACCAGAATTGCACGCAATATTCCAACAGCGGCCTAACCAATGTCCTGTACAGCCGCAACATGACCTCCCAACTCCTGTACTCAATACTCTGACCAATAAAGGAAAGCATACTAAACACCTTCTTCACTATCCTATCTACCTGCGACTCCACTTTCAAGGAGCTATGAACCTGCACTCCAAGGTCTCTTTGTACAGCAACACTCCCTAGGACCTTACCATTAAGTGTATGAGTCCTGCTAAGATTTGTTTTCTCAAAATGCAGCACCTCACATTTATCTGAATTAAACTCCATCTGCCACTTCTCAGCCCATTGGCCCAAATGGTCCAGATCCTGTTGTAATCTGAGGTAACCCTCTTCGCTGTCCACTCCACCTCCAATTTTGATGTCGTCTGCAAACTTACTAACTGTACCTCTTATGCTCACATTCAAATCATTTATGTAAATTACAAAAAGCAGAGGACCCAGCACCGATCCTTTTGACACTCCACTGGTCACAGGCCTCCAGTCTGAAAAACAACCCTCCACCACCACCATCTGTCTTCTACCTTTGAGCCAGTTCTGTAACCACCGTGTGTGAAAACATTGCCCCTCAGGTCCTTTTTAAAATCATATTCCTCTCACCTTAAAAACATGCCCCTTGTTTTGAACTTTCCCCAATCCTAGGCAAAAGACCTTCAGCTATGCAGCTTATCTATGCCCTTCATGATTTTATCAACCTCTAGAAAGCCAACCCTCAACCTCCTACAATCCAGTGAAAACAGTTCCAATCTATCCAGCCTCTCCTTATAACTCAAATTCTCTAGTCCCAGCATCATCTTTTCTGAACCTTCTTCAATTTAATGATGTCCTTGCTATCGCAGGGTGACCAGAACAGTGCACAGTACTCTAAAAATGGCCTCATCAATATCTTCTACAACCTCAACATGATGTTCCAACCCCAACACTCAATGGCCTGAGAACTGAGGGCAAATGTGCTAAACGCCTTAACTACTCTGTCTACTTGTGACACAACTTTCAAAGAACTAGGTACCTGAACCCCTAGGTCTCTGTTTGACAACACTATCCATGAACCTACCATTAATTCTAAAAGGTCTATTCTCATTTTCTTTACAAGAATGTAAACCTCACATTTATCCAAATTCAACTCCATCTGCAACTCTTTGGTCCATTGACTCAAACGGTGAACATCTTTTTGTAATCTTAGATAACCTTTTCACTGTCCATTATACCACTAATTTTGGAGTCATCTGCAAACACACTAACAATTCCTCCTAAATTCTCAACCAAATCATTTATCTAAATAACAACCAACAGTGGAACCAACACCAATCCCTGTGGAATACCCCTGGCACCAGGCCTGCAGTCTAAAAGCAAACTTTCACCACCACACGGTCTCCTATAGTCAAGCCAATTTTGTATAATTGATAAGCTCTCCCTGAATCCCATAAGATCCAACTTCATTAATCAGTCTACCACGAGGAACCATTTCAAAGGCTTTACTAGAGTCAACATAAACAATATCTACCACTCTACACTTCTGTATAGTAACCAACAATCTTCCCCAGAAATGTACCTAAAAGGAGGCAAGAATTTCAATATTTTATACCAAAATTGTTACACTTAATATCCTAAAAATATACTGAACACTGGGAATATTTTTGTTTTCAGTTGAAGATGGTGGCTTATAAATGCAAACCTTTGTAGATAAGAAGCAGCAGCAATCAAAAGCTCTAGTCTCTTCAACAAACAGTAAGGGTTGAAAATCTTCTCAAATTCAATAATTAAACAGTGCAAGGACACAGGCTGGAAATCCACACAGGCATCGTAAACAGAAAATATTGGAAAGATGACATTTTTCATTGGCACTGCAAGACCATAAGCATCACTCAACACATCACATTTACTTAAACCATCTGAGTTTTTGCAAATAATGATGTGGAGGTGTCAGTGTTGGACTGGGGTGGACGAAAGTTAAAAATCACAACACCAGGTTACAGTACAACAGGTTTATGTGGAAGTACTAGCTTTCAGAGGGCTGCTTCTTCATCAGGTAGCTGTGCAGCAGGATTATAAAACATAATAATAATGTCTTAATATACTAATGCCAAACTTGAAGAGGTTCCTGAATGACATTGGCCAACAAATTACCAAAAGAAATTTGAAAAATATTAGCAGTGGATAATTCAATTTAATTTGTAACTTATATCAAATTATTATTTCGTTTTCATTTCTGTTTGGTACTTGACTTGTAGATTGGCCTACTGTTGAGGTTCTTTTGTTGCTATTTAATTTAACAGCAACTAATTTGTGTACAAAGGATGCAACACTCAAAGTTTGACAGACAATCCACAAGTCTTTGTCACTCTAGTTGGTTATGAGATAGATTGTGCTAATTATCAATGACCCCACCACTTTAATAAGGCTCCTGTAGTTTGCAATTCAAAAGAGGTTTATAAAAGCACGAGCAAAATGTAGAAATTTACAAGAATTCAAGAAAATAATTTGAGAGGCAAGCATAAACAACCGAAGTCTGTGTCACAGACTGAGTGTTTATTGAAGAGGTGAATACTCAAAATACCAGAGTCAGAGAAACGTGGGATGCAGAACAGATACCAGGTTAGAGGAACTTCCATAGATAAGAGGGACGGGGATAGAGAATGATTTGAAGGGAAGGGCAAGAATATTAAAGCTCAATATGTTCCAAACTACACAATTAACCTGCATCTACAAGGATGGAAATCACACAGAAGTGTGACTCCAAAAAAGATAAGGCTGCCATATCCCACTTTATCTAATGATGACACAAGTACAATAGATAAAATGGATATTACAAGTTTTGCAAGTGGCCAACCTGGTTGCCAATCAAAATATTTGAGTTTTGATGGCATGTTTTGTTTTGGCTGAACAGATTTTTGTTTCTTTCAAATAGGATTCAGATTGGGAATAGAGAAAAAAAACGTTTTTCATGACAATCTTGTCACAGCTTAGACTTTACCATAATCCAGCTAGTAAACCCCTACTTCATGCTTCAGAAAATAGAATTTTAAAACCTCATTAAGGGCTCTCAAGAACTCAGATGGACTTTTAGTAACGCCACAAGAATATTAAAAGACAGAAAGCACTGCATTTTGTTTTTTAACGTGCCTTCACCATTTTATTTCGAAAGAGTCTTTGTCAATTTTCAAAATAGAAATTAGTTGTACAATTAGTCAATATACTACAACTAGAGTTATTGGCTAAATAGCTTTCATTCTGATAAATGACAAAAATAGGTCTTTATTCATATTATAGCAGTTACTAGCTTCTTCAAAATGTTATAAAAAGCTGAATATCCCAAAGTTCTGAAAAATACACATAATTTATAATCTCACTAAACAGTCCAAACTTGTCCTTAATTTATTCATGGGATGCAGACTAGGCTAACATTTACTGCTTATCCCTATTGCCCTGCTGAATGTGGCCGTGAGCTGCCTACTTGAAACACCAGTGCGCTGTTCGGCAGGGAAAGGTAGAACAATGGAAAAGGATAAAGTGACCCCCTCCCTAAATTTAATGTGCAATCACGTGCTGTGACCCATTTTCCAAATCCAATGATTCAACATCTTTCTCCTTACCCCCAAATCCCACTTGCCCTGCCAACTTACCTTATTAGCTCTGTCTGCCCCCAAACAGCTGGAAATATTTTAATATCACAAAGTTGTTGCCAAATATTAATTGGAAACCTGGAGATCATTACTGTCATTGGCATTTGCTCAGATATTTTGTTCTGTACTTAATCAAAACAAAAAGGTTTTTTTTTTCCTGTTTCATGTTTCATAATACATAGAGTAACATTATTTAAATACCTATTTGAAATGTGACAATGGCTTAAGTAAACATCTTCTTCCAATAATTTTACTCCACTGAAAGCATGGCTTTCTAAGAAATACCAGTTTTTCCATTCCACTTCTGGTACTAATCTGCTATTGCAAATTTGAAATATTCAAAAAATAAGTAGCAAGAAAAATAAAGATTTGTAAAACATTTACAATCAACACAATCTAGAAGTGATGCTTTTGCCTTTAAGTAGTTTCAAAGTTGACATAACTGTCATTTAATATTCTGCAATCTTTATTGCAAGCAGAATAATTGGGTTAGAAATTCAAAACAAAGATGCAACAAAGATGCCGTGGGCGGCACGGTGGCACAGTGGTGAGCACTGCTGCCTCACAGCGCCAGAGACCCAGGTTCTATTCCCGCCTCAGGTGACTGACTGTGTGGAGTTTGCACGTTCTCCCCGTGTCTACGTGGGTTTCCTCCTGGTGCACCGGTTTCCTCCACAGTCCAAAGATGTGCAGGTCAGGTGAATTGGCCATGCTAAATTGCCCGTAGTGTTAAGTAAGGGGTAAATGTAGGGGTATGGGTGGGTTGCGCTTTGGGGGGTTGGTGTGGACTTGTTGGGCCGAAGGGCCTGTTTCCACACTGTAATGTAATCTAATCTAATAATGTAATCTAATCTAATCTAATCTAATACTTTTGAAACGTGAAGGATTCTGTTAAAAACTCTTAATTTGCAGTATTCAAAGGTTCAAAATTATATTTAAGTACCTGTGGAAAAAAAACAAACTTCATCCCATTTGTCATGGCGAACCATAAAATTTGAGATTTAAAAATCACAAGACAAAAATAGTGGGAGCAATATTGAAATTGTTTTACTTCCCAAATGCGAATCTAAGTGAAAACATGCAAGTTTACAATTCATAACTGACAATTCAAAATTAAATTAACTTGGTCGCCAAGACAAAGTCCTTACTTCAGCAAAACTGAAATATTTCTGAGACAGACACTAGGGAAAGGGAAGGGAGTATGTATTCAAGAGACCATATAAGGAAAATGACTTCTATCTGGTCTTTGGTCAGAACATTAAACTCCCCTAAAGCATTCACTTCCTGACCCTTCCCCCAGTTAAGAAAACAATCAACTCCATCCTGGCAACTGGAATATCACTGCCTGTTAAACATAAAGAGAAGGAAGACTAAAGCTGCCAACCCTATTTGTAATTTAATGCAGACTTTAACTAGTAGTTTTATAATGTGTATATTGAATTTAATTAATTCATCTATCGTTAGCAAAAAAATTTAAATATTATTTTTCTGCTCAAAATATTTTTCATGCAAAATGCATTGAAATGTTTCCTCAACTGTTTTTCCTGACGAACTGACATTCTTGACAAATCTAAACTGATGCTGTGCCAATGCAAAAGCATGCAGATCATTTCCTGACTAATGCTGTAAGCTTCAAAATCCAAAAGACACATGAAGTCCATTAAAGTTTCATCTTCCCCACAATCCACTTTTATAGTTAGCCAGTTCTCACCTCATTTTTCTCTGTTGATGAATCAGTTCCACATTTAAACGTAACTCCTGAGCTCATAGTGCTGATTTTCAGCATGCAAAATTGAAATGTCCCACAATTTAAGTCATATATACAGTGCTATTTCCAGCTTCTTCTGCCTGCTACATTCCAGTAAAGCCAGCCATTTTCAACCCAAAACTGACTCGCAGCCTGAATTAATGATGCAAGCCTGCTGACATCTTCTACAAGCCAAACATCTTCCACTTGAAAAATAATTAAACATAGAGTAACACGTTATCACCAAATGTGATAACATGAGTTGAACAATTAGTCCTGTTGGTTTAAAAAATTGTCCAGAAGTTGTCCAGTCCCCGCTGCTGTGCTCTCTTAAAAGACATGTCAATGCTACGGTACCTCCCCCACAGAATGTGCGCTGTTTAGCTGCTAGACTGAAGGCACCTCCCAGAGGAACTGAAAGTACTGCCCATTTGGTGGGCTTGTCGTAAATACAGCAATTCCAGCAGCAAGCCATCCATCTCCTTCATCGAAAGAAAGATGCGTGTTCAGAAATTAGATTTCTGCTGTGCTCAGTCACAGGTTTGTAGGTTTTATCACAGGTGATTTATAGATTAAACTGAGCTTTCTTTCGCTCTGCAATATATGCGAGGAACTTGGAAACAGAATTCACGTTGGCAATGCTTTCTGCTTTGTAGATTTACCATAAATCAGAGATACGAATAGAATATAAATAAATATGCAAAATCTACATGAGATGAAATTCATTTTTTAAAAAAGTAATAAAAATATCTTGATGAAATGTTTACTCTTCTGAAGGCACTTTCACAACATCTTTCACCAAGGTAGGCAAATTAACAGTGCAAATGGTAATAAGTAGGTACAATGATTATGCTTACAGAGACGTAGCTACGGAGTAGCCAAAAGCAGGGAACTGAACATCCAAAGATATTTATTCTTTCAGAAGAACAGGCAGAAAGGACGAGGAAGTGAGATATAATTAATGAGAGATAAAATCAATGCAACAGTGAGAAAGGTAGTGGTGCAGAAAATCTAGATGCAAAATCAGTTTGAGTGGAGCTAAGAAGCAACAAGGAGTTGAAAATATTAATGGGAATTGTCTATAATGCTCCAAGCAGTAGGTGCTATAAAGGGTGATGTGGTAGTCATGGGTGATTTTAATTTACAAACCAGATTACGAAATGTGGTGGTCATGGAAATAGTCTATGTGCTGTTTGTCATCTTCCAAAATTCTGTCGACTCCGGAACAGCTCCAACAGACTGGTCAGTCGTAAATGTAACTTCACTATTTTAAAAAGGAGGAAAGAGAAAACCATAAAGGACAGACCAGTTAGCCCAATGTAAGTACCAGGAGAACATGCTGAAATCTGTAATAAATTGTGTGAAAACAGAACACTTTGAAAATACAAATAGGATGGTAAAGAGTCAGAATAGGTTTACAAAAGAAATGTTTGATAAAACTATTGGAATTTTGTATGGATTAACTAATAGAAATGTAAGAAGAAATGTTGGATGGGTTGCATCTGGATTTTCAGAAAGCTTTTGATATAATACACTAACTTTTTACGCAAGATTTTATCAGAGCACATGGGATTGGAGGTCATACACTGGCATGGATTGTGAACTAATTAACAGAAAGAAAACCAAGAAAGAATTAATGGGTCTTATTCAGAGTTGAAGGCAGTGACAAGGGCAGCACGGTGGCACAGTGGTTAGCACTGCTGCCTCACAGCGCCAGAGACCTGGGTTCAATTCCTGCCTCAGGTGACTGACTGTGTGGAGTTTGCACGTTCTCCCAGTGTCTGCGTGGGTTTCCTCCAGGTGCTCCGGTTTCCTCCCACAGTCCAAAGATGTGCAGGTCAGGTGAATTGGCCATTCTAAATTGCCCGTAGTGTTCGGTAAGGGGTAAATGTAGGGGTATGGGTGGGTTGCGCTTCGGCGGGGCGTTGTGGACTTGTTGGGCCGAAGGGCCTGTTTCCACACTGTAAATAGATTAGATTAGATTAGATTACATTACATTAGTAATCTAATCTAATCTAAGTGAGGTACTTGAACCTCAGCTATTCACAACATATAAAATGATTTGGATGTGGGAATTTATAGAAAGTTCAAGATTACGGATGACCCTAGAATAAAAAAGCTAGATAGGATTAAGAGTGATGTTTATATTCTGAAGATAATGCAAAGCTCTTTCAAGTTGAGTCATTGAGCAAATGCAAGACAGATGCAGTATTTAATATGCACAAAGGTGAAGTTTTGCAGTTTGGGAGGAAAAACAAAGTATTATTTAAATGGTCAGACTGATAAATGTTGATGTACAAGGAGACCTGGACGCCCTTGCACATCATTTACTGAAAGCAAGCACGCAGGTGCAGGAAACTGTTAGGAAGGTAATTAGCACATAGGCCTTCATTGCAACACAGACTGAGTACAGGAGCAAGCTACTCAGCACAGCTGTCCAGGTGTTTGGAGAGACCACACCTGGAGCATTGTATGCAATTATGGTCTCCCTACCAAAGAGGCTACATACTTGCCAGAGATGAGTGCACAGAAGGTTCAAATGACTGATTCCTAGAATAGAAGACTTGTGGGAGAAATTGAATTCACAAGAGTTCACTGGAGTTTAGAAGAATGAGGAGTTTCTTATCAAGACATATAAAATTCTGATGGAATAGACACACTGTTGCAGGAATGATGTTCCCCTGGCTATTGAGTCTGAAATAAGGAGTCAGAGTTTCAGGATATGGAGAAGGCCATTTCAGACTAAAGGTAAGAAATTTCTTCACTTACAGTAAGGTGAATCTGTGGAATTCTCCGCCACAGAAGATTGCAGAGGTCAAATCGTTGAACATATTCAAAAAAGAAACATAAGATTTTTAGAGGTTAAGATGTCAAAGGTGGGAAAGAAAGAGCAGGAGTAAGACATTGGGATACACAGGATCAGTGTGATCATGTTGAATGGTAGAATAGCTTGATGGGTCAAATGGCCTATTTCTATTCCTATTTTCTACATTTATGTGTACAAGTGACTGGACAAAGATCAGTTGCTTTATATTGAATCTTTATTTTTCTTGGGGTTACTCTGACTCTGAAAACCTTCTTAATATCTGATGTGTACAGCAAAAATAGCTAACCCTATCCAATGAATATACAGTTATCAACGCTTGCTAAAAAGAACTTAATCCTTTGTCATAACCAAAGTGACTAAGAACAAGAAACGATTCACCAGCACTACATGTGATAGTCCTTCTGTTGCTAAACCCAAGCTTTGCTCTTTGCTTCCCCCGACTACAAAATATAAATGGATATAATCAGGAAAGGTACTGGGTAAGTACTATCACCCCAACATTCCTTGATTTGAATTAAGACAACAGAGCTTTTGGTGAAACTTTCCTTTTCCAGAAAGGGGAGTGCCATACTGGAGCAATTCCTAAAACTTTATGTTTGGTTGAATAGGCATTTTACCTGTATTGGGATCTTGCCAAATGATTTTTTAAAAAATTGTTTGATGCATAGCATTCATCTGAATAGCGCTTTCATGACAGTGAAAAGTTGATTCAAGTTCACTTAACATTAAAAATTTGTTTCTAAGTCTACCATTCCTAGTTTGCTTGCAAATGTTTGTGACATTTAGTGGGTGGGGCTACTAAAATCTCAACTTTTCCTGCTATTGTTTCAAAATTTACAGTTAACTACTGGTATTTAAAATGTAGAGCTCAATATTTACTGTGAAACACATGATGTACTTTTTTACATATTAAAAGTATTATATTAGTACAAGTTCTCTCTGTTGCCAAAATAAGAATTTTATATCCAGGGATCTATCATTCTGGACTTTCTCCTTTATCATTCACTAGACATTTTAAGGCTAGACATTTTAAGGCTAGACATTTTAAGGCTAGACATTTTAAGGCTAGACATTTTCACTAGACATTTTAAGGGTATTTACACATTTAACATAATCCCTTGAGATAGCCCTTTCATTTCACACGCACTCAGAACCAAACGTTTTACTGTAGACAAGATGACATTAGTTTGCACTAATTTGTACCTTTAGATAACAAAATATGAACTGCTGCCCCCTTTTGACCAATTAATGAAGATACACTGGTACTAGAATTTTATTGAAACTTAAGACCATAAGTCATAGGAGAAGAGAAGGAAGGCCATTCAGCCCATCGGTTCCACTCTGCCATTCAATCATGGCTGATGGGCATTTCAACTCCACTTACCCGCATTCTCCCCGTAGCCCTCAATTCCTTGTGACATCAAGAATTTATCAATCTCTGCCTTGAAGACATTTAGCGTCCCAGCCTCCGCTGCACTCTGCGGCAATGAATTCCACAGGCCCACCACTCTCTGGCTGAAGAAATGTCTCCGCATTTCTGTTCTGAATTTACCCCCTCTAATTCTAAGGCTGTGTCTAAGAGTACTATGCACTGTTAATTTTGATGTAGACTGATTTACTCCTATTTCTGAAGGCATTATTCACAACATATCAATCTTCAATTCATCTGTATATGTACAGTGATGTATCAGTTAAATTACTGGACTGGTAATACAAAGAATACAAGTTTAAATTCTACCATGAAGATTTTTCGACATGTGAAATAGATCTGGGAATACAAAACTGGTGCACATGAAAATGTTATCAAAAAAGGTCACAACGGTTAAAAAACGACTTTCATATGATTCACTAATAAGTAAATTTTGGGCAAAAAGACTTTTTAATTTCTGAATTTTTTTAAATTGTTGACCAAACTGGGAAAGGACTGAGTTACAAAGCAAAGAGTGTAGAAGAAATGACTGCCTTTTTAAAAAGAAAGCTACCAATACTTATTGTAAATACTGTTTATATTGCTGCTTGTTGAAGCAGTAGGTTATGGTTACTACAGACTGGCAGAGACATGAACAAGGAGGGATTCAACTGGCAACAAATAAGTTAGTGGTCTGTGAAGACATGATCAGTTGTTGGCAAAGGGCTTCTGTGTGACAACAACTGACTGACTCCTAAGTAGCAGATCTGATTGTGAGCATGAACTATATGGCCAGGAGCAGTTAAATTTGTGAAAGGGTATGTGGTGTTTCTCTCTCTCTCTGCGCAAGAAAACAAACTTTGGCCTGAAGAAAACACAGTTATTTTCCCTCACCTGTTGCTTTTTAACCAGTAACTAAGTAACCAGTTACTCTTTGCCTATGGCACAAAAGTGAGAATACCTGGACAGGGATAACAAACAGCAAGTCCTGAGAAGCAAGAGGATATCTCAACAAATCTTGTGGATAAATGCCATTGAACTGCCTTCCCAGTTTTCCCTCCATTCATAACACCGTGTTTTTCTGGTCTGACGTAAAGAGTTTTATGACATGTTTAGAGTTTTAAATGAGTAGAATTATGTCAACAGTTCACAGATGTTCACCTGTAGCTAGGATAAACCTATTTTTAACAAATACTAATTCTTAAAGTACAGAAACTTGATCTGTGCTTTTTTTTAAAGTAAACAGAAATTGCTGCAGAAATTTAACAGGTCTGGGAGCATCTGGAGAAAAGAAAAGAGTTAACGTTGAGTCCAGTGACCCTTCTTCAGAACTCACTGGACTCAAAATACTAACTAACTCTTTTCTCTCCACAGATGCTTCCAGACTTCCAGAATTCCCAGTATTTTTTCCTGTTTACGATCCCCATCATCTGCAATCCTTTGCTTGAAGTCTGTGCTTTGTTAGACTGGGTCCAAAACAACAAACATTTTGCATACAGGTTGTTCTGCTATCACACGTATTTCATTATTGCAAATTCACTATAGCACAATTGACAAATTGGGGACACAGTTTCTAAAATGTGAACCTTTGAAGTGTGTATTGGTTATAACGTAATTCCGGCCCCATTAGTTTAAATAGTACTGCTATTACACAATTTCCTTATAACACAGGACTGTATGTGAACAGAACATTGTAGCAGAACTGACTGTACGGTGATAAAATCTTTAACTTTTGTGACAGCTCCAGGAGAAGCAGGGTTTGATTTCTAGGACACTCTCAGTGATGCCATAGGTCTGAAATGGTCTAGCAAGCCAATAATCTTAGGAAAATTAGTTACAGGCAATAAATATCAGCTTTGCAACAGGAACCTAAATTCCACAGTGAGACTTCTTTTTTAAATCCTGAACAAACCAAAATACCCATTATCTCCTATTTGGTGATAACTAGACACACTTATTTTATCGACACTTTGCTCCGTGCATTGTGGGTAGAATGCCACAAAGTCCTACTATTTAAACAATTCTACCGACAAGACAGTTCACAATTAGAATTCTTCTGGATAAGAAAGGCAAATTACTTCAATTATATTAAAAAATTATGATCTCATTGTGTTTTAAACATGCACACCCGAGGGAAAACTAACTTAGTAATATGACCTGTTCTGAAGTCTGCCTAACACAGGCCTTGTGGTGCATTTTCTTTAAATGATAAAAGCCAGGTGATTTTGCTGGAAAGAAGATTCACAACTGAAGACAATGGCAGCAACACTTGCATTTACTGTGGTTAGACTACTAATTTCCAAATCTGTAGCTGTTCAGATTATCACTTCTGAATAATGCTTTAAGGTGCCTAATTGCCTCCATGATAACCCCTAGCTCTAATCAGTTTTTCTCCCTGGAAAGAAGGTCCACAGGATTGATGCTCCCAGAGTTTGAGAAGGAAAGGTTTCTCTGCTATCCCTGAAAACTCTCTCAGACAGCATGCCATGATCCAGGCGAGAGGAAACATTCGAGGTTGAGAGTCTATGCTTCACTGAAAAACAACGTGGGTGGGAGCATGCACAGTGATTTAAAAAGCCAAACTCGTGAGGATCTGAAATTAGTCGAGAAAATTCACCCAAGAGGAAACCTACAGTAAAAGCTTCTCACTATGAAAGACAGTTCAAGGGTCACTACCAGACTGTGAAAGGAAAGGAATAAAACTCAGAAGCCAAAACTGGGTCTAGGAAATTCAAAATACAACTTAAAGGTTCATGTAAAATAAGGTGTTTAGGTGCAAGGGACAAAAAGGAGAAAACTCTGTAATTTAAAGTTCAAGAGAGTTTGATCAATGGTGCTTTTCATGTGACTTTTTACAGTTGAAGTTTAAGTCTTGAAATCCTGTGAACTCATCCTTTCAGCTACCACCTATTTTATGCAGTTATGGATATCTGCTGGATTATGAAGTATAGAAGTTTCACTTTGGAACTTGACAACCACTAGGAGGGTGATCAGAAAAAAATGGTTATATTCATATCTAGAAGAATTATATTTTAATCATTTACTTTTCAAAGCATTTCTGATCAGCAAAAACTCTATTCTTCCAAAGTGCTTCAAGACCTCAACCGTGTATTTTTGTGATCAGTTGCATAATAAGCAGGTAGAACACATCTTAAGTTAACTATCTGGGGATGCGCAAATTAGGTGGATTAGCCATGGGAAATGTGGAGTTACAGGGAGGATTAGCCATGGGAAATGTGGAGTTACAGGGAGGATTAGCCATTACAGGGAGATGGTGAAAGTGGTATGCGTGTGCGCATGTGTGTGATATTCAAAAGGGTCAGTGTAGACTCGATAGTTGAAATGGCTTGCTTCCACACTGTAGGGATTATTGGATTCTAAGTGAATTAACACCGCCATTAGCAATAAATTAATCCTACCTAAAATATCAATAAATTAACAAATTCTTTATGAAGAAACATACTTACATTAGTTGGCTCCCTCATAGTGAGCATGCTAACAGTTAAGGCTGCAAATTTATATACTAAATTCAAAAGGATTCAAAACTGAGGAAGCACGTAGGTGTTCAAAGTTTGTGAAAAGATTTGTAGCTCGGGTGCTCGTTGTTGTGGTTCTGTTCGCCGAGCTGAGAATTTGTGTTGCAGACGTTTCGTCCCCTGTCTAGGTGACATCCTCAGTGCTTGGGAGCCTCCTGTGAAGCGCTTCTGTGACCTTTCCTCCGGCATTTGTAGTGGTTTGAATCTGCCGCTTCCGGTTGTCAGTTCCAGCAGTCCGTTCAACTGACAACCGGAAGCGGCAGATTCAAACCACTACAAATGCCGGAGGAAAGGTCACAGAAGCGCTTCACAGGAGGCTCCCAAGCACTGAGGATGTCACCTAGACAGGGGAGGAAGCACATTATGAAAGTATGGAATAACAGAAAAATATGCAAGTGGTCAAACATTAGATAATATTTAACATAGTGCTGCACTTGATGCTTGCCTAAGTCTTTGTAAACACATGCTGTACAGGCCCTGTCCCACATCAAGGCCTTTCCCGACGAAATGCTCATGCCCGAAACATTCACTCTCCAACTCTTTCGATGCTGCCTGGCTGGCTGTGTTTTTCCAGCAGTATACCTTTTGACTCTGATCTCCAGCATCTGCAGTCCTCACTTTCTCCTACTCACCCAACATTCTAATTTCTGCCCTTCAAGTCTGCTACATTCAATAGGATCATGGTCTCAATGTAATTTTGTGGCTAACCCCAATACTCTAACTTCCTCTGAGCCAAGAATCAAGCCTATGCTCGGTCATCAACTCATCTCCCAGTTTCATATTGCCTCAAATTTGAAATTCAACTAATTGCTTCATGGATTCACTGTAACCATCTAGTAAACCTACCCCTAAAAGAACACTGCTCTAACTCCGATCTCCTAGATACTCTCACTTCTTTCAACCCACCACTGGTATCCATGTATCCAAGGACAGAGAAGTGTTTCTTAAACTTCAGTCCATCTGGTATTGAAGCCCTCACCTATGTCTTAGTCAACTCCAATCCCAAACATTCCAGTGTACAGAGGAACCTCGATTACCGACTATCAATTATCTGAATTTCAGATTATCCAAAAGATGATCTCAAGGTCCTGATAGAAACATTACATCAAAGAGATGCGTCCAACACTGATCGCATCTTTTGTTTACAATGATTAAAAATGAATGCTGCAGGTTCCTTACACGTGTGCCTGCTCAGAAACAAACCCTGAGACAGAGGGAGTAAGGCAGGCACAGCAAGGAGACAAAGAAATTTCAGAAACGCGAAACCCCAGAGGAGAGGCATTGAATCAATTAACCAAATAATCAATTATCAGAAGGAAATAATGCCCGCACACCTTGTTTGGATAATCGAGGTTCCTCTGTACTAAGGATTGCTCCTTCATTTTCCATCATGTTATGAAGGTGGAGCTGTGTACTGTACCTTTAAGAGTGTGTGAAAGCTGGCACAGACCTAAAGAGGCACAGAGTATGCGGAAAAATTTAATAACGTAACACTTCGTTGAAACAAATAGCTGGAGCTGTGTTACCATGGTACAAAAACTCAAATTCAGCCAATTAGTTTAAATTATGCCCCAGATATCAAAATCCAATCTAATTTTAAGTTTACCGTTTTGGATGACATCAAACCAATGAAGTGATCAATGTTTTGGGGTATTAAATCATACATTTTGACAAGCTGGGGGAGAACAGCAAAGAGTTGCCAAACACCAACGTAACAGCCTGCAGAATAGCTCTCAGAGGTACCTGTCCATAAGAAATTTGTGCAGCAGAACACAGATGCAGACCTAGAGAAATCTACAAAGTTCGAATCTGAAGATGATTTTGAAATTGATTTTGCCGTAAATTTAAGAGGGAATTTAATCGGACCAGTATTGTAGAGTGATCAGGTAGAAATTGGTTTAAGAGAAAGGAGTTATAAATAGTTGTAGTTTAATGTTCTCTTTTGGACTTGTAAAAAAATTGTTCCAATTTTTCTTTAAATAGTGGTATCTGGGATAGTTTTTTGCCACTCAATTTAACAGATGACGCAAGGTAAGCTTTTCTGCGTGCCTGGTTTAAATTAGCAGAGGTGTTTACTCCATGTCGTAACAATCATCCACACTAACTTATTGCAACACCAAGTTCCACTCTTCAACCATACATAAGAATGTGAGAAGTCCACTCAACATCTTCAGCAAGCAGTGTCACAACCTGTACTGAATCCAGTACAGGTCATGCTGTTGTAACGCATGTTTCATTAACGCAAATTTGCTGTAACGCAATTGACAAATTGGGGACACTGCTTCTAAAGTGGGAACTTTAAGAAAAATCAACCACACCGCCCCGTGGCCCAACATTTCAACTCCCCCTCCCACTCTGCCGAGGACATGGAGGTCCTGGGCCTCCTTCACCGCTGCTCCCTCACCACTCGACGCCTGGAGGAAGAACGCCTCATCTTCCGCCTCGGAACACTTCAACCCCAGGGCATCAATGTGGATTTCGACAGTTTCCTTATTTCCCCTTCCCCCACCTCACCCCAGTTCCAACCTTCCAGATCAGCACTGTCCCAATGACTTGTCCTACCTGCCTATCTTCTTTTCCACCTATCCACTCCACCCTTCCCCCCGACCTATCACCTTCATCCCCTCCCTCACTCACCTATTGTACTCTATGCTACTTTCTCCCCACCCCCCACCCTCCTCTAGCTTATCTCTCCACGCTTCAGGCTCTCTGCCTGTATTCCTGATGAAGGGCTTTTGCCAGAAACGTCGATTTTACTGCTCCTCGGATGCTGCCTGAACTGCTGTGCTTTTCCAGCACCACTCTAATCTGGACTCTGGTTTCCAGTATCTGCAGTCATTGTTTTTACCTACTTTAAGAACAAGCGCTGGCTGTAACAAGATTATAATCTCCAACACTTTAAGCCCCATTTCTAAAGCATGAAATTTCTATCATGTGGAGCTGCACAAGAACACAACCATCACATTATAAAAGAACTACCTGTACTGTTTTTCTCAATCTCACTCTTCACAGTTTAATCGACCAAACATTAACAGCTCTTTATGGAGTTCAACACTATCCAGGATAAAGTAACCCATATAATTTTGTACATTCACTATCACTAGCACACAGGAGTCGCAAAGTACAATCTACAAAATACAGTTAACAACTCTCAAAGGCATCAACTGTACCTTTGTAACAGCCTTCTGGCTGCTAAAACACAGATAGGTTGCGAACTTGGACAAACAAGGGATGCTGGGTATATTGACCAAATAAAATTCTTAATTATTAAACCCACACGCGAGACGCACTGCAAACACAGCAGCCAGGTGTTAATGGTATTAGCATAATGTAAAAGGCCAACGTTATTCTGGACAGATGTACCCCAAACAACCTATCCACTAAACAAAGGGGAGTCCAGACAGAAAGGCACCAGTTCCTGCTACACAAAGAAACTAACAGTAGCATACCATCTAAATGATTGAGTCTTGTTTCAAACTATTCAGTATATCTCCCTGGTTGGCCAGAACTATAGAAAGTCATCTAAAAAGGTATAAAAACAGGGCTCATCTGCAGATCTCACTCTTGGAATTATCTGAGGCCTTCTAAAGAGAACATCACAAGAGGCAGACACCAGCTGACCATCCAGAAAGAAAAACAGCTTCGCAGACCCAGAGAGCGCACAAGAGTGTACATCCACAAGAGACTCAGCAAGTACTAATATGTTAAAGGCCCAAATTGTATTAAAAATTAGTTTAATGTTAAAGATTATTGTAACTTTGTTCCTAATAAAGTTGGAACTGTTTTGTATTGATACAGGTTGTGTTCATATTGATTTGACCGCTTCAGTATTGTGGGATACCCGGGCAAATTCATTCATCACATTCTGGTCGGAGTCGTCTATAACTTGTTAAAGAAGAGCCAGACAACACCTGACAAACCTGCAATCTCAAAGAAGAAGGATGGCAGGCAAATGATATCTGAGAGTTCCGCTCCAATCACACATCCTTCTCACTTACAAATATAATCACTGTTTCTTCTTCATGGGGTTAACATCAGGAGACTCCTCACCTAACAACAATGCAAGCATCGCTTCAACACAAGATATAGCATTTCAGGAAGGCAGCTCATCTTCTCAAGATGAATCAGGAATAAACAATAAATACTGGCTTTGCCATCCATGCGCACATCCCATAAACGAAGGAAGAAAACAATATTACCTCGAGTTTGCTCATTTGTATTGGCAAACAGTGCCCCCATTACAAGCTCCCATCCTTCTGTTTAAATCCCTTCATGAATCTTGTCCTTCTCATCTGTAATTTTTTCCAGAATCCTTTCATTAAACTCTCCATTAATCTAACTGTGCAACCCCCCCTCTTCTGTACCACCATTGGTTGCCATCGAAGCAGCATATTTTCCAAGCCTCTGAACTTCTCCTTCCTGTCCCGTGCTTGTTCTTAAAGACCCTCTTGCCCCAACACCTCAGCCAAGCGTTTGGTGACCCTCCAAGCAAATTACCATTGTTTTGACTTCTTTTTCTGATCTTAATTACCATGGGGATGAAAGATTACTCAGAATATGCAAGAATGTAAGAAAATCAGATCATCTATGACCTTATTGAATAGTGGAACAGGCTAGAAAGGCCTAGTGGCCTATTCTTGATCTTTGTTCATATGTTTGTATGTAATTTTATAGGTTCCATGAGATTCCCCATAATTCTTCTAGTCCTAACACAGCCAGTCTCTCTTCATATACCAGTTTTGCCATCTCAGGAATCACTCTGGTAAACCTTTGCTGCGCTCCCTCCATAGCCAGATCATCTCTCAGATAGGGAGACCAAGACTGCGCACAGTACTCCAGGCTGTGGTCTCAGCCACGCCTTGCATAACTGCAGCAAGGCATCTCTGCTCCTGTGCAAAGATCATCTCACTATGGAGGTCAACATAGCATTTGGCTTCTTCACAACCAACTGCACCTGCATGCTCACTTTCAACGACTGGTGTACAAGACACATGTCTTGTTTGCTATCCTTGTTGTACCTCCCCATTTCTAAATCTAACAATTCAAATAATAATCCACCTTCATGTTTGTGCTACCAAAGTAGTAATCTCACACTTAACCACACTACACTTCATCTGCCATCCATTTGCTTACTCACTCAACCATGAATGCATGGAGTGTGGTAAGTAAGATGACCATGAGGGAATATGATGCCACAGCTACAATGGAAATCATGTTCAAGGAAATGATTAAATAGGAGAAGTGATGGCCCAGCAACATCAAGACCCAATAACCCAGAGACCTAGGTGATGTCTGGGGACCAGAATTCAAATCCCCTCCATGGCAGATGATGGAAGTTAACATTTCACTGAAATTAAGAATTTAATGATAACTATAAACTGTCAAAAACAAAAAAGAAATACGGTTTAGTAATGTCCTTTATTGAAAGAACCTGGTCTACATAATGATCCATTCTTAACTGCCCTTGAGGCAAATAGCCTAACCAGCAACACCCACATCCAATTTTTTTTAAAAATCCTGGATACAACGTGTTCAAGAGAAATGGCAAAGGACCGAAAAGAGAATGGCTTGGCAGCATTAGGAGAGCACTGCAATGCTGGAGAAGGATGCCCAAGAGGGACATTTGGGTCAAGCAAAGGAATAAATTGGGCACAATACATTGTCCAGTATGGTTAATCATATGAACTAAAAGCAGAAATGAGCAATTCAGCTCCAGCCTGCTCTGCCATTCAATACGAACATCACTGATCCCCCAACTTAGTGTTAACTCCATTTTCCTGTCAACTGCTATCTCTCATCCTACAAAAGGAAATACCCTCACTGCATCCACTTTGTCAATCCCTGAGCATTTTGTATAGCTCAATTAAATCTCCTCATGCTTCTAAACTGCTCAATCTCTCTTCATAAGACCAAGTTCAATTCTGTGATCAATCGACTGAACCTCCTTTGAGGTACCTCCAATGCAACCTCCTCCTTCCTCAAGTGAGGGGCCAACACTGTATACTCCAAGTGCAGTATCACTAATGTCTTTTGCAGTTGCAACAACACTTGCCTACTTACATATTCTATTCCTTTTCCAATAAATGCCAAGATTCCATTTGCTTTGGTACCTGCATACTAACTTTCTGCAATTCATGGACAAGAACATCCAGATCCCTCTGAAGCACACTGAAGTTTCTCTCCATTTAGATAATAAGCTATCTATCGATTCTTTGAACTAAAATGGATAACCTCTTACTTATCCACATTAAACTTCATCTGCCAAATTTTGACCCCTTCACCTCACCTATACCCATTTGCAAATTTATTATTTCTTTATTGTAACTTAATTTCCCACCTATTTCAGTGTCATTCAAATTTTAACTACAGTCAAATTTGCAAGTCGTTAACTTGGATTGTAAATAACCAGTGCCTGAGAACTGAACCCTGTGGCACACTAGTTACTCCTTGCTATCCCAATGAAGACCCGTTATCCCCATCAGCTAAGAACTAATGGGAAAAATGTAAACCAACAGGTAAGGAAATTATACAAAATGTATAAAAATTAAAGAGTAGTTAATATGCTGCACTTTAATGATCTGAATACAAACTGGGATAGGGCTAGCGTAAGGGTCAAAAGTTTGAGTCCGCTTATGAGAATAGCCTGCAGCAATATTTTCCCAGTCTAACAAGAAAGGAAGCACCAAAGTTCTTGGGAGTGAGGTGGACCAGGTTGAGCAAGTCTCAGTGGGAGAACATTTCAGAGATACTGTTCATAAAGTTTACTTATTATGAAAAAGAATTAAAATTGATCCAGAATTAAAATTGATCCAGAGTAAAAATAATGAAATTAGGGAAAACTAACTTCAATGCATCACCTTGGATCAAATAAATTAGAAGGCAAAGATTGGCAGGAAAATGGGTAAGCATACAATAGGTTACCAAAGAAGATATGATTTAGACACAGTGAAAGTAAACGCGGAATCCCCTAGGATGACAACTGAAAAATGATGTAAGTTGAAAAAGTATGCTTATAGCAGCCATTATATAGAAAATACAATGGAGAACTAGGTTGAATGTAGAAGGTTCAGAGGACTGGTGAAAAAGAAGAGGGGCAAAGAGGGATTATAAAGAGATACTGGTAGGTAGCATATGAAGTTCCCAAAGTTCTCCTGTAGACATAAAAACCGTAAAGGGTTGGTAAACAGTAGATCGATGAGGGACTATAAAAGTGAAAATATACTCCAAAGCAGGTGGCATGGCTGCATTATTAAATAAATGCCTCACATCTATCTTTACCAAGATAGATGGTGGTACTCAAGATATGGTGAAAGAAAGGGGAATTTCAGACAGGTGAAGGTTTTAACATTGATAAGACAACAGTATTAGATAGGCAGTGGGAAGGTAACAAGCAGATGAGCTCAACACAGAAATGTTCAGACTGTACCTTTTCTAGTAGTAAGAACTCTTAAGGCATGACAAATACAGAGAGCCCTCAGCATTAAAGATGACAGGATAATAAAGCAGAATCCCCACCAACATCTTGGGGATTATTACTGACCAGAATCTGAACTGGACCAGCTATATAAACAATGCGGCTAGAAGAGTAAGTCAAATTGTGTAGCAACTAGCTCACCTCAACTCCTCAAAGCCTGCACCGTCTACGAGGTACAGGTCAAGAATATGATGGAATACTCCCTACTCTCATGGAAGGGCAGCTCCACCAACACAAGAAATTACATAACATTCAGATTAAAGCAGACAGCTTGGTTAGTACTCAATTTAGCAGTTATACATGCACTCTTTCCATCTCCACCAAGGAGCGGCAGCAGCGAGTGCCATCCACAGGATGCACTGTTCATTAGATGTTCCAAACCACCTGAAAATAGAAAACCAGTAGATGCCTGAGAAGACCAACCACCTACAAGTTTCCCTCCATTTCACACATCACTCCAACTTAGAACTACAAGTTCTGTTCTTTCATTGTCACTGGTTCAAAATCTTGGAATTTCCTTTCCAATAGCTCTGTGGCTGTACACACTTCTGTTAGAATGCAGTGGGTCAAGATGGCAGCAAGCAGATGAATTAGGAGAAGTAGGTCATTCCATTTTAAAAAATACACAATGACCATACTTCCACTGCCTTCTGAAGCAGAGTTTTCAAAAGTCCCTCAACCGTCACAAGAATTCAACTCATGAAAAGAGGCGCAGTTGCTAATTTTTGAACAATGCCCCAAGTTCTGGACTCACCCACAAGAGTAAACATTTCCACAACCTTGTCAGAATCTTTCATACTTCAATCAAATCACTTATTGTTCTTCTGAACCCATTAGGAAAATAAGCCCAGCCTGCCCAATCTCCCTCATAAGAGGAACCACTCATTGTAGTTATCAATCCCACTAATGACCGCTGAACACTTCCCATCTTCTATGATCATATGTTTCAGCCATACCATGAACTCCTACTTTACACAAGGAGCTTTTATGTGGAACTTTAGATTTCCAAAAGGCATTTGACAAGCACAGTACATCTGCAGGCTCCCCATAAACCACACACATTTAACTTAAAGCAGGTCTAGGCACCACACTAAAAAAGAATGCGAGGACATTGGAGATAATGCTTCCAGGGTTGAGCAATTTCAGTTATGAAGGTAGATTGTAAAAGTTTGAAATGTTTTCCTTGGAGGATCAGGGTGGGGAGCAAATTGAACTGTGCAGACCCTTCATGATTTTGAATAGTTCAGAGTAACAGGTAGAAAACAGATCCTCTCAGAGGATCAAGAGCAAGGGGGTCACAGATTTAATGTAACTAGTCAAAAGAAGCAAAAATGATCAGAGCAAAAACTTTCATGAAACGTGTGCACAGAATCTCAAGTGCACTGTGCACAATGAAGTGTGTATTGTGGAGGCAGCAAAAAGAGAGAGTTGTTAGCTTCCTGAAAAGGGAACAACTATTTAAGAAAAGTGATAAGGAAAAGCCAGGGAACTGTAAACCGGTAATCCTGACATTGATGGTGGGCAAATTATTGCAGGGAATCCTGAGGGACAGGATTTATACGTATTTGGAAAGGCAAGGACATATTTGGGATAGTTAGCACAGCTTTGTGCCTGGGAGGTCATGTCTCACAAACTTGATTGAGATTTTGTAAAGAAGTAATAAAGATCTACATGGACTTCAATAAGACATTCAACAAGGTTCCTCATGCGACACTGGTTAGCAAGGTTAGATCTCAAGGAATATAGGGAGAACTAGCCATTGAATACAGAACTGGCTGAAAGGTAGAAGACAGAGGATGGTGGTGGAGAGTTGTTTTTCAGACTGGAGGTCTGTGACCAGTGGTGTACCACAAGGAATAGTGTTGGGTCCACTGCTTTTTGTCATTTATATAAATGATTTGAATGTGAACATAGAAGGTATAGTTAGTAAGTTTGCAGCTGACACCAAAATTGGTGGTGTCATGGAGAGCGAAGACGGTTACCTCAGATTACAACGGGATCTTGATCAGATGGGCCAGTGGGCTGAGGAGTGACAGATGGAGTTTAATTTAGATAAATATGAGGTGTTGCACTTTGGAAAAGCAAATCAGAGCAGGACTTATACACTTAAATGGTAAAGTCCTGAGGAGTATGCTGATCAAAGAGACATTGGAGTGCAGGTGAAGTAGAGTCACAGATAGGATAGTGAAGGCGGCATTTGGTATGCTTTGCTTTATTGATCAGAGCAGTGAGTAACGGAGTTAGGATATCATGTTGCAGCTGTACAGGACATTGGTTCATCCGCTTTTGGAATATTGCGTGCTATTCTAGTCTCCTTCCTATTGGAAGGATGTTGTGAAACTTGAAAAGATTCAGAAAAGATTTACAAGGATGTTGCCAGGATTAGAGGATTTGAGCTATAGAAGAGGCTGAATAGCCTGGGGCTGTTTTCCCTGGAGCATCAGAGGCTGAGGGGTGACCTTATAGAGGTTTATAAAATCATGAGGGGCATAGATAGGGTAAAGAAACAAGGTATTTTCCGGGGGGGGGGGGGGGGGGGTCCAGATCTAGAGAGCAGAGGGGAAAGATATAAAAGGGACCCAAGGGGCAACGTTTTCACACAAAGGATGGTGCATGTATGGAATGAGCTGCCAGAGGAAGTGATGGAGGCTGATACAATTACAGCATTTTGAAAGGCATCTGGGTGGGTAAATGAACAGGAAGAGTTTAGAGGGATATGGGCCATGTGCTGGCAAATTAGACTAGATTAGATCAGTATATCTGGTCGGCATGGACAGGTTGGACTGAAGGGCCTGTTTCTGTGCTATATATCTCTATGACTCTATAACATGAAGCATTACGAGGAGAAAGCAGGAAAATGGCACTCTGAGCTGCTCATTGGTGAGTCAATGCAGACATAATAGGCCCAATAGCCTCCATGTGTATTATTCTATTAAAGACTAATTTTCAACATTTTACATGCACAAAAATAGCACTAGTTAACAATGGTTGGAAAATGACTCAAGCAAAACATCATTGAGATTAGAGCCACAAGCAAGATTTGTGTTCCATATATATTCAACTGATCTTTCTAAAAAGTCATCAAAATAAACCACACATCTTAAACTTATTAAAGCCAGAACATATAAAACAAATGCGTTTAGAAACTTACACCATTAACCTAATGTAGAATAATGGTAACGAAAGTGGATTAGTGTGGTTACTCAGAGACCTGGACACACTAATCTAGACAAGAGTTTGAATTCCACTAGAACAAGCCAGAATTTAAAAGTAAATTAATTAAATAAAAAGAGACTGGAGTAAAAAGACTAAATTACTGGATTGTCATAAACTGCCTGTGTGACTTCAGAACTATAGCAACTGTGATGAACTCAAACAGCTAAACAATTCTCTCAGTTCTAACAAAAAAATTTGAAAACAATAAAAGCCAGGCGGACCACCCATCATCATACAAGACACAGAATACAACAAATAGCCAAAATCTGCCAAAACCATGGGGGATGCATTTGTGCAACTCAACTTTGGTAAGAATTACTACCATAAAGACCTTGAAACGTCCAGTCTTCACAAGTTTATCCATCATGCGAGGCACAGCTACCATGCTAAGCGTAAAAGATTTACAAGAGATCTAATAGCTCAAAACTAGGCATCCATGAGTTCTATGGGAAATCAGATGCAGGATTGTAATTCACCATATTGTACAATATTGTAACCCAGCATATCTCACTCTACCAGTCAGTTCTCGCCAGAGACTAATCCTAGTTCAATTAGGAGTGTAGAAGGACATGCCAAGAGCAACACCTCATTATCTACAAATAAGGTGCTTCTCTGTTGAAGTTGCAGCACAGGACTACATGCATGCTGACAGGAGAAATAATCTGGTAGCAGCAGAATTAAGTGATCCAATCAGCAACAGATCATATGAACGCTCTGTAGCCTTGCTACAGGTGGACAATTAGATGACTAATAGGAAGAAAAGGATCAATTTACAACAGCAAAAACAGTAGGAAACATTTCTAAAAGCACTTAAAAATGCTGAACAAATTACTTTCACTGAAAACAAAAGCACACTGAGCAAGATCTGTTGTGCTTACTCAGCAAATTGGGCTAGTTTCAAAATTAAACGAACCTGTAATACAATACTAAACATAAAGACTGTCTTACTTTTATGTATTTTGACTGTGGACTGAGATGAAAAAAAGAACGGTTTTAAAACCAAGGATTGCTGAAGACTTACCGCATGTTTTTTTCAAGCAAGTAACCCGACACTGCTAGGCACTGCTTACATAGCAGCTGGTTCAAACAGGAAGGAGGAGGAAAAACTGCAGAAAAATTAGAGTCAAGAATGTGTACAAACGGAGATTCAGCCCGCAACAAGTAGCTAACTGGTGTGTGGACTACCAACCAGTTATCAATGACGAAAGCTTTGTTGCCTACCAACAAGTAGGTAATTGATTCTCTTGTAGATGAACAGCTTGGGCTGTGAAAAAGAGTGGGAGAACCCTTCAGATCTCTACTAGCTCAGGTCTCTTTGGTTCTCTGCAGTAAAAGTTACTCTAAGCTGAATAAAACCAGTTTCTTTATCCTTCTGCAGGTGCTGCAAACTATGACTTATAGAAGGTCTTTGACTTACTAATTAGTAAGTGTGAACCAACCCTGTGCCTCCAACAAACTACTAAAAGCATGCAGAGGAGGAAGGCCAAGAACCATCTGTGAACAGAGACCATTGAACTGCTTTTCTAGTTTTCCCTTCATTTTTTACAAGCACAGTCTTAAAGTTTAATTAGAAAAGTTATACATTGATGGTTCATATATGTTTACCTGCAGCTAGAATTTATTTGTAATTGCAATTCTTAAGTACAGAAACCTGGTTCATGCTTTCTTAACAGGAGTCTAAAGGACAAGTAAATTGGGTACTATGCATATTCTTAAAACCATTACTTTTTGTGAAGACTCCATGAATAGGAGGGACTGATTTCCAGCATGCAAACCCATTGAGGCATGACAGAAAGAAAACATTAATAAGCCTGAGAATTGGACTAGTTTTAAAAAGGAAGGCCAATAATGCTGGGGGGGGGGGGGGGGGGGGGGGGGGGGGGGAAATAATTGGGAGGGGTTGTGGGGCTGAGGGGAAGGCAGCTGAGAATGCAATAGGTAGATGAAGATGGATTTGACCAGGGAGTCGTGGAGGGAATGGTCTCTCCGAAACGTTGATAGGGATGGGATCTGCTTATAGGTGGCAGAAGTGGAGGAGGATGATGTGATGCGATGTATACAGAGGTTGGTGCAGTCGAAGGTGAAGACTAAGGGGATTATGTCCTTGTTGCATTGAGAGAGGTGGGTTTCAATGGCGGGGGTGCAGGTGGTGTGCTGGAGGGTATCGGCAACTATGTGGGAGGGGAAATTGCAGTATTTGAAGGAGGCCATTGGGATTTTTAATAGTTGAATTAGTCATCCAGAGAACAGATGCAGTGGAGGCAGAGGAATTGAGAATAAGGGATGGCGGTTTTACAGGAGGCAGGGTGGGAGGAGCTGTAGTCCAGGTAGCTGTGGGAGTGTGTGAGTCTGTAGCAGATGTCTGTGGTCAGCCAGTTGCTGAAGATGGTGATGGATGTCTCAGATGTCTAGGTGAATTTGAGGTAGGGATGAAAGGTGTTAGTGAAGCTGATGAACTGTTCAACTTCCTCATGGAAGCACAAGGTAGCATCAATACAGTCATCAATGAAGCAGAGGAAAAGCAGGAGATGGTGCTGGTGTAGCTGTGGAAAATGGACTGTTCCATGTACCCAACATAGCTGGGGCACATGCCTACCCCTTTGGTTTGGAAGAAGTGGGAGGATTGGAAGGCGAAGTTGTTAAGGATGAGGACCAGTTCAGCCAGACGGATGAAGGTGTCAATGGAAGGATACTGGTTGGGACAGCGTGAGAGGAAGAAACATAAGGCTTGGAGGCCTTTGTCGTAGAGGATAGATGTGTACAGAGACTGGGTATCCATGGTGAAGATAAGGCGTAGAGGATTGGGGAAATGCAAGTCTTGGAGGTTGTGAAGGGCGTGAGTGATGTCCCGAAAGTAGGTGTTCTCGGTTTACAACGTAACTTTAACATACAAGTCAACTTAAAACACTACAAAGTTCTGACCAAGAGTATCAAAATAAAACTGATACCTGGGAAAAAGAAAGCACTGCTATGCGCATGATACATAATACTATATAAAGACTTGTCAAAGTTTGGATGTACCATGCATATTTGGAATGATAAACAGCACATTCAAGTCTGAAAGGGTACATAAAAATAATGTAACTTTTTCCATAGTGGGAACATTGTCCCTGTAATATTTTCATTTGTGATTTTAAAAATGCATCTGGTCCATTTTAAACACTGCAAAGTTTAAATCTTAATACAAAGAGACATTTTGATTTTCAGAAGACAATTATGATCTCTAAAGGTTTCTAACAGTTTTTCAAATTAATTTATCCCAATCTAATTCAGAGATATTTCATCTTAATCAACTCTTAACTCTTTTGCAGAAATCCCCCAACCTCCCCAAATGTTTCCAGTTTGTTCCTGCATCCTTTTAATTTAACCCAGGAAACTCCTATCTTCTGTTCAAATACTACTGCCCTCTTCACTTCAATTTGGGACCTTCAGTCCCTACATCTTACTTCCACTTTTATTAAAGTTGGCAATCTTCACCATCTCTGCACAAAGTAATACTTGCCTTCTAATTAGATCATGACCCATTTCTCAACCTTTACTTATAGATCTCCCTAATCCAAATCAGTGGGTCTGAGCTTTTACTCCATTTCTTTTTCCTTGCATTTCCAAAATCAATTTACTCTCCTCATTGCAACATTAAACCTACCAAAGTCCTGGAGAAAACTAAAAGGATTATAGTTATTACATACTCTAAGAATGTGTGATAACCTGGCATGCCAACCATACTCCCACCACCAAAACATACACATAGCATATCCTGGGATAATGTGTCTAACTGTTAGAATTTATGCCTTGTAGGATAGCAAGCAAACATCAAATTCACCAAATCACAGAAACTTTAAAAAATACTTTTAAAATTGGACTCTTTCGTATTAACAGGTTTACGACATGCAAATATTTCAGAAGTACACTGGTCTGGCTTACATGCAACTCCAGAACACACAGGTTGATAGACTCAACTGCCCTCTAGGTAATTAGGGATAAGCAATAAATGCTGGTCTGGCCAGCGATGCCCTCATCCCATGAATGGATAAAAACAAAATCAGATGCATACATATTGAAGAATTTGTTTTTAAGATGGCAAGAGAAGAAAGGTACATACAACTAATGATTGTACAGCACTCACTGTGTTAGCTAGCTCCAAGTAACTGCCACTCATGGGATGGCTTAAGCTTGAAGCCTGTGCCAAGAGTTTCTGCAAAGCGACTTGCTGATCCAGGCCAGCAGCTCCACATTCTAACAGTTTCTGAAGCATTGGATGACTATTATGTAGTTCAGGACTCTGAAGGTCTCGAGCTCCAGAATCATACTCCCAGCTCTCCCTGGCCCCTGACATGGCACCTAGGAAAGAAAAAAAAGCACTTTATTAACTTTGAAATTAAAAGTGTGTGCAGGAACAACACATTTGTTAAAATAAGCATAAATTTGAATTTTTAAAAAGGAACTAAGGACTAAGCTATCATGGACAGAGTAAGTATTAATTCACGGCTCAAATGAGAAGGATTTCTTAAAGTAGTGATTCCTCAAATTAAGGACTGAAGTGAAATAACAAAGGTTATTAAATATTTGACAGTTACACTGAACATTTGATGTGATTCATGATAAGGACTAAGAGAATACTGTTTAATGAATAAGACAAGTAAACAATTAATAAAAGCAAAATACTGTGGATACTGATAAGTAAAACATGACTTTTGGACCATTAAATATGTGCACATAATGTCAATGAAAGTTGAGTATATGCCAGCATTTGCATTTAACCATCTTAACAAACTGGACAGCCTTAAGATCCTCCTCACACATACCTCCTTTCAAACTCTGCCGGTCATTTCTCAATATCATTCAAGACTAAAGATCAATTTTGCAGCTTTTAGACACTGGAGGTAGCCACTCTCTTTTAACACTTAAATGTCTCCTTTTGTCTTGATACATATACGGGATACAATACATAGCTGTGGTCTCACATTATTGTATGGTCCAATCTCAACTTCCTCTACTGATGTTCAGCATGCCATTCACATACTATCATCTTTGCCTATTGATGCTCCACAGTATTTGAAAATATTACTCATTAAGTGTACCAAAACACAATCTTTTTTGAGAAGGGAAAATAATGGGAGTGACTAAAACGTGATTGATTCAGAAAAGATGACGACCAAAACCACAAACTTGATGTTTATTTCAGTCAGACTGACTTCAAACAAGACATAACTAGGCAAAGTAAATTGGGATAAATTGGTAACAGATACATTGTACACAGCAGAAGATACTCATTAGGACCATAAGATATAATGCAAGACAAGTGCGCACATCTACAAAATTTTCCAATCAAACTGGTCAGACATTTATTACACACCTCTGGAGCAGGGGGGACTTGAACCCAGGCATGTGGTTTCTAGAGTAGGGATACAACAATGTGTCAAAAGTGGCCTCCACTTTAGAGTTAAATTCTACTGGTGAAGAGAAGCAGCCTCGATCAACAATTAAGGTCAGATCTACGACTCATTACTTCAATTTATTTTGTGGCAGATTCATGGAGTATCTACCGATGTTATCTATCTAAACTTCCAAAAGGCATTTCATTGATTTTTCTCCTTAAACGTTCGGAATTGACAGCAATGTGGGACCGCAACCTATTATTTTGATAATGATCTTGTTATGAAAATGTTAGTGTACCGTACCTTTGAGAGAGTTAAAAGCTAGCAGTGACAGCACTAAGTGTTCCCAATAAGATACAATGTAACATATGGCCCAGCTACTGGGGTAGCGAGGGTAACTGATTAGAGTGGTGCTAGAAAAGCACAGCAGATCAGGCAGCATCAGAAGTCTCATTCCTGATGAAGGCTTTTGCCCAAAACATCAATTTTCCTTCTCCTCTTATGCTGCCTGACCTCCTGTGCTTTTTCAGCACCACTCTAATCTTGGACTCTGATCTCCAGCATCGGCAGTCCTCACTTTCGCCTAGCTCGGGTAACTGGTTGCCTGGAGACAAAAACAGATTCAAATTAGGCCAATCAGTTTAAATTACATCCCAAACAAAATACCAAGTTCCAATCAAGTTTTAATTTAGCACATTGACAATCTTAAAAGCCAATGACACAATCCGATGCTTTGGGGGTATTAGATCAGGGAAAAGTTAAACAGTTGGGAGGAGAACTGCCAAGTCACCAGCATGTAAAGATTGCCTGAAAAATAGCTGTCTTAAAAGGTACCTTTAAATCGATGAATAACCTGTGAAGCAGACTCCCCAACAAGAAAGAAGATTGGAACACAGAAGAACCAAAAGCTGCCTGGTTTTAAGTCAAAAAGTTTTGTTTTGTAAATTTTAAATCAGGGGTTTTATTGGACTAGTATTGTAGAGGGGAAAGTTAAAGATAGGTAAGAGAAAGGAACTGTAAATAGTTGTTAATTATTTATTAAAGTATAACAGAGAATAATTAAAGTTGTTAATTTTTACTTTAAATAGGTCTTGGCCACTCGCATTTTTACAGATTGCAGGTTTAAATTAAGCAGGTGGGTTACCCAGTGTAGTAACAATCTATACAAAAACAGTGGAAAAAGTTGCAGAAGGTGTCATTGCCAAATTTGGCAACAGGATGGACGCCCACGTATATAAACTAGGGTAGCGGTAATCTAAGGGGCAAGTGTTCTTAGATTGTATTCAGGAAACTTTTGACAGCAATATCTGTAAAATCAACAAGAAAGCAGACACTGACAGACAGGATTTCTGGGCATGAGGTGGGCCAAGTAGATCAAGTAACAATGCGGAACAGTGATCCCAGTGTCATAAATTTTAGGATGACGATGGAAAATGACACTGGTCAATCCAGAATAAGAATAATCAACTGGTCCAGAGAGCAGACATCACTTGAGCAAGAACAGAGTTGGGTCAAAAGTTGGTGGGAACAAATTATATCTGAACCACTGCATTTATTGCGACGCAGGTATACAATACACGCCAAAAAGGGTGGGCATTTCATGATTTTGATCCATTGAAAATACATTTCCAAATCAAGGTGATTTGTTACGTGGATGGAAACTTGCACATTGTGGCATACCATCTGGGAAACCACTCTACAACTGAACTATAAACTTCCTCACTTAAACTGACCTTCCTCGTCTGTAATTAGTTTGAGACCCAAAGAACTTGTTTATATAAATTAACCTTTCAATATTTGACATTTGTGCTAGTCAATTGCATAAAAATCAGTTAATTCGTCATACGTGGTTTGTATCTATCCTAATGGTGTAAAATGACAATAAAAAATATAAAAAGAAGGCAGCATTTGCTGACACAAACAATTTTGGATAATTCAAGATGGAGGACAGGAAAAATATGTAGCTGTAACACCTGCTTTGTTTTGAGGTATTTTAGGTGTTGGAGGTGATTTAATCAAATTCCAGGAGCAGCAATTACTGTTTTATACGCTGTTGCAATTGTTTTGGAACTTTGGAGAAACAAAAAGTCAAAACAACAGCATCTTTAAAAGGGAGAAAGACAGACAAAGGCAGCAAGCACATGGTCTAAAAGGGAGAAGAGAGAAAGAAACCTACACTACTAACTGACACAGCAGTGAATCTGCACAGTTACTGCCTTTGCTAATTGAATTCATGTATCACTGGACATCGGAGTGTGTCTAGGAAAATTTAAACAGCGAAATTCATTCCTGATCTTGGAGAAAACTGTTTGGGAGAGGTCACAGCACAGCAACGGATAAGTGAATAGTTTTAAGTATAGCCTTGCTATAAATCTACAATAGTGAGTACAGTGGGTTCTTTCTTGATTACATGTTTTTATTTGGATTTGCCGCTTGATTAACTTTTTAAAATATAAGCCATAACTATTAAGTTAGCCTGGAGCAGTGTTTTGTAAAGCAATAAGACGGTGCTATTTTCTGGATCTGTAGATTAGGAGGAGCAAAATGGCCTTGAGTAGAGTGATATGCTCTTCTGTCAGACATGGGAGTTTTGAGAGAGTTTACAGGTTACTGAGGATTATATCTGCAATAAATGTTGTTGGTTGCGAATCCTGTCAGATCGAATGGATTGGTTGGAATGACAGAGGCAATATGGAATTTACAGGAGCTAGGGGGTGTGGTTGATGGCAGTTATAGGAAGGGAGACAAGTTGCAGATAGTCAGGTAGATGGGTTAACTCCAAAAAAGGTAGAAGAAGTAGGGTGTGTGCGCGCCCGTGTGAAGCCACTCAAACAGTCAGGGCAGGCAGGAACAAAGCATACAACAAGGTTGGACTGATGAATGAAACTCCATTTATTTCAATTCAAGAGGCAGGGAAGGCAGATGAACTCAGAGCATAGTTAGGAACATGGGACTGGGATATCAGTCATTACAGAAACATGGCTCAGGGACAGGAAGCTTAATGTTCCAGGATACAAATGGTATAGGAAGGATAGAAAAGGAGGCGAGAGAGGAGGGGGAGTGGCGTTTTTGATAAGGGATAGCATTACAGCTGTACTTGGAGAAGATATTGCTGAAATACATAGAGGGAATTTATTTGGATAGAACTGAAAAATAAGAAAAGGACGATCGCCTTATTGCGATTGTATTATAGACCCCCTAATAGTCAGAGGGAAATTGAGAAACAAACTTGTAAAATTCTCTCGAAGAATAATAGGGTGGTAATGGTAGGGCATTTTAACTTTCCAAACATAGAAGGGGACTGCCATAGTGTTAAGGGTTTAGATGGAGAGGAATTTGTTAAGTGTGTACAAGACAATTTTCTGATTCCGTACATGGATATACCTACTAAAAAAGGTACAAACCTTGACCTACTCTTGGGAAATAAGGCAGGGCAGGTGACAGAGGTGTCAGTGGGGGAGCACTTTGGGGCCAGCAACCATAATTCTACTAGATTTAAAATAGTGATGGAAAAGGATAGACCTGATCCAATGGCTGAAGTTCTAAATTGGAGGAAGGCTAATTTTGATGGTATTAGGCAAGAACTTTCAAAAGCTGATTGGGGGCAGATGTTTGCAGATAAAGGGACAGCTGGAAAATGGGAAACATTCAGAAATGATATAACGAGAGCCCCGAGGCAGTTTATCCCTGCTGGGTGAAAGGAAAGGCTGGTAGGTGTAAGAAATGCTGGATAACTAGAGAAATTGAGGGGTTTGGTTAAGAAAAAGAAGGAAGCATACATCAGGTATAGACAGGATAGATCGAGTGAATCCTTAGAAGAGTATAAAGACAGTAGGAGTATACTTAAGAGGGAAATCAGGAGGGCAAAAAGGGGACATAAGATATCTTTGGCAAATAGGGTTAAGGAGAATCCAAAGGGCTTTTACAAATACATTAAGCACAAAAGGGTAACGAGGGAAAAAATAGGGCATCTCAAAGATCAGCAAGGTGGCCGTTGTGTGGAGCCACAGGAAATTGGGGGTGGGGGGAGGGAGGAGAGGAGATACTAAACGAGTATTTTGCATCAGTGGTTACTGTTGATGAGGACATGGAAGATATAGAATATGGGGGAAACAGATCGTGACAACGGATTGCTGGGCCCTTTACTGAGATGTATGTATCATAGATAGTCACAGGTGAGGTGCCGGAAGATTGGAGGTTGGCTAACATGGTACCATTATTTAAGAAAAGGTGGTAAGAACAAGCCAAGGAACTATAGATTGGTGTGCCTGACGTCAGTGGTGGGCAAGTTGTTGGAGGGAATCCTGAGTGGCAGGATTTACACGTATTTGGAAAGGCAAGGACTGATTAGGGATAGTCAACATAGCTTTGTGCATGGGAAATCATGTCTCACAAACTTGATTGAGTTTTTTGAAAAAATAACAAAGAGGATTGATGAGGTGGCCGTGATCTATATGGACTTCAGTAAGGCATTCACCAAGGTTCGCTGTGGGAGACTGGTTAGCAAGGTAGATCTCATGGAATACAGGGAGAACTAGCCATTTGGATACAGAACTGGCTTGAAGGTAGCAGAAAGAGTGCGGGGAAGGTTGTTTTTTTCAGACTGGTTGGCTTGCGACCAGTGGAGTGTCACAAGGATCTGTACTGGGTCCATTTCTTTTCGTCATTTATATAAATGATTTGTATATGAACATAGGAGATATACTTAGTAAGATTGCGGATGACACCAAAATTCGAAGTTTGTGGACAGCAAAGAAGGTTACCTCAGTTTACAACAGGGATCTTAGATCAGATAGGCCAATGGGCTGAGGAGTGACAGATGGAGTTTAATTTAGATAAATGTGAGGTGCTGAATTTTGGGAAAGCAAATCCTAGCAGGACTTATACACTTAATGGTAAGGTTCGAAGGCGTGTTGCTGAACAAAGACACCTTGGCGTGCACGTTCATAGCTCCTTGAAAGTGAAGTCGCAGGTAGATAGAATAGTGAAGACGGCGTTTGGTATGCTTTCCTTTATTGGTCACAGTATTTAGTATAGGAGTTGGGAGGTCATGTTGTGGCTGTACAGGACATTGGTTAGGCCACTGTTGGAATATTGCATGCAATTCTGGTCTCCTTATCGGAAGAATGTTGTGAAACTTGAAAGGGTTCAGAGAAGATTTACAAAGATGTTGCTACAGTTGGAGGATCTGAGCTTTAGGGAGAGGCTGAATAGACTGAGCTGTTTTCCCTGGAGCTTCAAAGGCTGAGGGGTGACTTCACAGAGGCTTATAAAATAATAAGCAGCATGGATAGGATAAATAGACAAAGTCTTTTCCCTGGGGTGGGGGAGCCCAGAACATGGGTTTAGGGTGGGAGGGGAAAGATATAAAAGGGGCCTAAGGGGCAACTTTTTCACACAGAGGGTGGTGTGTGAATGGAATGAGTTGCCAAAGGAAGTGGTGGAGGCTGGTACAATTGCAACATCTAAAAAGGCATCTGGGTGGGTATATGAATAGGAAGAGTTGAGGGGGCTCTGGGCCAAGTGCAGGCAAATGGGACTAGATTAGGCAGGGATATCTGGTCTGCATGGATGAGTTGAACCAAAGGGTCTGTTTCCATGCTGTACATCTCTAAGTCTATATCTATGCATGCACACGATTCAGACACTGTATACTGTTAATTCATGTGCAATGTTTGCACTGCACACTTTGAGAGCTGACATGACACAAACAAGACAGACAGAAGAGCGAATGGATACAGCCTGTACCCCTGCCTAGATTGGCCAACTCTCTCCATTTAACCATCCCCAAGCCACCTCTAATATTCACAGCCACATTTGTTCCTGCGCATATGCATATTTAGGTGAAAATAGCTTGCATGCTTTGTGGAATCAGCAAACATTGCCATATTTAATCCAGTAAACAAGCAGGTAATCATTAGCTCCTTAAACACACATTTCTGCAGGGGCTGGAGGTCAGAATTCATTATGGAAACTATAGTTGGACATAAACATTCTGTTAAAATTAGTAGTCTATCTTGTTGAGATTAATTCCAAATCACAAAGCACAGTAACTCGTCAATTCAAATCATGTTTTAAGAACATTATTGAAATTACAAGAGTTGCTTGATTGTTGCTTAGTCACACAGCACTTAAACACTGCTGAAGAGGAAAAGTCGAAGCTTTTCAACTTGCATCATCAGGACTGGAACACAAGAAACAAAACTCAAAAAGACAACAATTTTTGCAGCATAAAGAGGGTGCTGCTGGATTAGACCATGGAGATGCAGCAGGAACTGTTAACTGCCAATTTTAGTTTGCAGAAAGATGTAAACCACACTGGCAAACTGATTGGTCAGGCCACTGCCGTAGGGAATGCAGCAATGATTGAGAAAAGATTCACAGATTGCCAATGAGAAAAGGTGCAATGCTTGGACAAATTCCTTCTGCCCACAAAGAATAAGGTCCTACACATGAATACAAGTAGCTTTGAACACATACAACTAAATCATAACACAAGCCTGTCCCAACCTTAAACAACCAATGAAGTTTTTCACACATTTGGGATTGTTATGCAACAGCAGACTCACATCTTATGCTGGATATGGTGTTCTGAGGTTTGCAAGCATAGGCTGGCTGAATACAACTGGCATACAAAAGGATCTTTTACTGTTCCATATTTCAGATACAGACATTTCCTTAAGTTGTTGACTACAAACATCCCTAGCACAAGTCCTGTTGGCAGTCAATGTTAATGAGATACTCCCATTAAAGAACTAATAATTATGGTAGAACGAAAATGTCAAAGTGTAGTATTATATTACATTCATGACATTCACTAATCACTGCAGCGTATGTCATGCATAGTAATTACATGGCAAATTCAATTCAATGGATCTTTCAATGTCACACAGAGAAAGCTAGAAATTATGCAAAGGTAAAATTGAACTTTTTCATTTATGTAACCTACATACCAAGGCTGTTATCACTGCTAGTTGGCCATGAAGCTATGCGATCACGCAATTTTCTTATTTTGCAAGATTCATGTGACTTCACTGAGAGTTCACCTTCTTCCTTTCTTATTTCAGATACCAACTGCATACGGCAGCGTGCAAAATCCTCAAAGGAGATTTTCCCATTCTCATCTGCTCCCAACTGATGCATAATCTCTGCTACTGATTCCTCCATGTTTAGTTGCCGACATACCATAAGCAAGTCATTCCTAAAGAGAGATAAGCAAAGAAATATCACCAAACTATCACATCCTTAAATTTGCTGTGAACGCTGACGATGCCATGTGCAACATTGTTGAGGAATAAAGTGCCATACCGAAAAAAATCGTTACCATAAGATACCAGTTACTTTCTTCTGAAATCACAGCAATGTAATATATTAAAGATCTTTCTGTTTGTTTATAAACCCAAAGTGATAGTTTCTACTCAAATATTTCACAACACTACATTAGTGTACTTCACACATTTTGCAAACCCACCTAGCTTTGTATAGTCAACAAAACCATTGACATCTAAATAATTAATATAAATTACAAATAGCCAAGGGCCAGCAGTAGTCAATTACTGTATGCTAATACCTCTACATCACCCAACTGCATAAACCCTCATCTTGCATACTGGAATTTTGTGTTATAACTCAAAACTATTTTGCAAATTCAGATGTACATCTAGTGGTTCCTGTTTATCCTACAAGTTACATCCTCAACAAAGTTAAATCTGTCAAACCCAATTTCCCTTCCATAAACCCCTGTAAATTAAACATTTTCTGACCATACTATAAGTGTATATTCAAGGTTGCCTCAATAATAGATCTTAGCATTTCTCCAATTAAACTCAAGGCATTCAAACATTTAATGTGTCTTCATAACTGATCAAAGTTCTCAGTAACAAATTTGGTTTAGCCAAGTTATATTTTCATGTATATATTTTTCAAATGTAATTTGGTCCAAAAGCTTTTTTTTTTAAAAAAAGACTCTTTCCTCCTAAAAAAAGTGATTATGTTTACCTTTTAGGGGATAAAACACAGAACAATGGAAGACAAAATTACTCAAGATGCAAAACAAATTTTTGCAGCATAGGCAATTGGTATTAAGAACAAGTGCCATACGTAAAACTAATAAAATTAGGTATACATCTTTTTACATCATCTTTTAAGAAGCAACATAAACCAGGAGCTCTGTCCAGCGGCTGAATGAAATTCAACAATGGACAAAGTAATAGTTGGTCAATTTGTTAGACACTAAACATTGGCACACAAAACACCATTTTCATCCTCAAAAAAAATCTCTCCAAAATCATGGAGTTACTTAATTGCTCCATATTAACAATCATTCATAAGTGGTGACTATTTTGAAACTTCGTCAGCAACTAAAGCAAAACCTTCTATGCATAAATCACAACAGTCCATATCAGTTACTTGATCCCTCGCACCAAGATATCAAGACAACTAGTAAAACATGCATGGGCTTCAAAGCTGATGCTGAATACTAATGTGAGTATAGCATTTAAGTAGCTAACAAGGGGGTTCAACTTATACATTTAAAGACATGTAAAAATCTGGATTTGAGAGCCTGGTTATAAACAATGAGCTTATCTCGTTCCCGGGTATTTAGAGTACAGTAACTCCATCCCATGAAAAAACGACAAACTATATCCCATTGTAGTCTATAAAACCATGACACAAAGGAGAAGTAGGCTATTCAATGAGATAATGGCTGATCTGGTATATCTGAACTCCTTTTGCCCATTTTCTCCCTTGCTGACTAAAAACAGGCTCACTACCATCATATCGATCTTAAGTGGGTGACCCCTTACATGCCCTCTGTTTCTCCTTGTGGGGGAGTCTAGGATCAATCTCTCTGCATCTACCTGACTAAAAGCAAAGTGTCCAGATCCTGGAAATCCAAAACAAACAATGCTGGAAAAAAAACCTGAAAGAATTGCAGATGCCATACATCAGAAACAAAACAATAATAGAGATTGTTGGTAAAACTGAGCAGATCTGGCAGGATCTGTGGAGAGAAATCAGAGTGATGTGGCAAACATGATGCTAACACCTCTACATCACCCAAATGCATAAGCCCTCATCTCGCATATTGGCATTTTGTGTTGTAACTCAAAACTGTTTTGCAAATTCAGATGTACATCTAGTGGTTCCTGTTTATCCTACAAGTTACATCCTCAAAATAGTTAAACTTGTCAAACCCAAATCCTGATGAAGGGCTCCTGCCTGAAACATCAATTTTCCTGCTCCTCAGATGCTGCCTGATCTGCTGTGCTTTTCCAGCACCACTCTAATCTTGAGGAGAAAGTGAGGTCTGCAGATGCTGGAGATCAGAGAAGGACTCAAAGCCCTCCGCTTCTTTCTTTCCCGCCGTACCGACCAGTACCCTTCCACAGACACCCTCCTTCGACTGACTGAACTGGTCCTCACCCTGAACAACTTCTCTTTCCAATCCTCCCACTTCCTCCAAACCAAAGGAGTAGCCATGGGCACCCGCATGGGCCCCAGCTATGCCTGCCTCTTCGTAGGATATGTGGAACAATCCATCTTCCGCAACTACACTGGCCCCACCCCCCACCTTTTCCTCCGCTACATCGATGACTGTATCGGCGCCGCCTCGTGCTCCCACGAGGAGGTTGAACAGTTCATCCACTTCACCAACACCTTCCACCCCGACCTCAAATTCACCTGGACAGTCTCAGATTCCTCCCTCCCCTTCCTCGACCTTTCTATTTCTATCTCAGGCGACCGAATCAACACGGACATTTACTATAAACCAACCGACTCCCACAGCTACCTGGACTACACCTCCTCCCATCCTGCCCCCTGTAAAAACGCCATCCCATTCTCCCAATTCCTTCGACTCCGCCGCATCTGCTCCCAGTTCCAAAAACGCACATCCCAGATGGCCTCCTTCTTCAAGGACCGCAATTTCCCCCCCCGACGTGGTCGACGATGCCCTCCACCGCATCTCTTCCACTTCCCGCTCCTCCGCCCTTGAACCCCGCCCCTCCAACCGCCACCAGGACAGAACCCCACTGGTCCTCACCTACCACCCCACTAACCTCCATGTACAGCGCATCATCCGCCGCCATTTCCGCCACCTCCAAACGGACCCCACCACCAAGGATATATTTCCCTCCCCTCCCCTATCAGCATTCCGTAAAGACCACTCCCTCCGTGACTCCCTCGTCAGATCCACACCCCCCACCAACCCAACCTCCACTCCCGGCACCTTCCCCTGCAACCGCAGGAGGTGCAAGACTTGCGCCCACACCTCCCCCCTCACCTCCCTCCAAGGCCCCAAAGGAAACTTCCATACCTGCCACAGATTCACCTGTGCCTCCACACATATCATCTATTGCATCCTTTGCACCCGATGTGGCCTCCTCTATATTGGGGAGACAGGCCGCCTACTTGCGGAGCGTTTCAGAGAACACCTCTGGGACACCCGGACCAACCAACCCAACCACCCTGTAGCTCAACATTTCAATTCCCCCTCCCACTCCACCAAGGATATGCAGGTCTTTGGACTCCTCCATCGTCAGACCACAGCGAAACGACGGTTGGAGGAAGAACGCCTCATCTTCCGGCTAGGAACCCTCCAACCCCAAGGGATGAACTCGGATTTCACCAGTTTCCTCATTTCCCCTCCCCCCAGCCTGTCTCAGTCAAATCCATCAAATTCAGCACCGCCTTCCTAACCTGCAATCTTCTTCCCGACCTCTCCGCCCCCACCCGAGTCTGACCTATCACCCTCACCTTGACCTCTTTCCACCTATCACATTTCCGACGCCCCTCCCCCAAGTCCCTCCTCCCTATCTTTTATCTTAGCCTGCTGGACCAACTTCCCTCATTCCTGAAGAAGGGCTAATGCCCGAAACGTCGATTCTCCTGTTCTCTAGATGCTGCCTGACCTGCTGCGCTTTTCCAGCAACACATTTCCCACTCTAATCTTGACCCAAGCTATTGGTGTCACTCTGTATTGCATAGCAAATTGAGCTAAGCAACTAACAACCAACCACAAAGTGAACATACGCTGAAAAATACTTCAAACCTTTCTTTAGCAAGGAAGATGCTACCAAAAACAGTAAAAGTGGTTGAGATAGTCAATGAGCTAACACTTGACAAACAGGAGGATGCTTCAAAGCTGAAATGTCATTCAGGTCAGTGTCCTGATATGCAGCTCATCTGGCCTGGATAATCTTTAGCTTTGATGCAACCTACTGTTTGTCAATTATTAGCTCACTGAGTATCTCAATTATCTTCACTTTCACTCAGAAGCAAGTGTACAGGAAGAAACCCAGGAAGTCTGCATGTAAGGATACTTTTATTAACATTTAAATTATTTTTATTTCTTTTCTCCCTTTTATTTTATTCTAATTTTATTTTAATTTACTTACCTCTTGGTGAAGAGCTCAGTCACAACGACAGCATTGATGAGTAGGCCTAAAAACGCGGATTCAAGTAGGCTTAGCAGCTCAGACTTGTGGCAGCAATGTTGGAGGCAAGTTTGGGTTCCCAGTAGCTTCTGTTGAGGTAGTCCTAGTGCCAGCACAACACCACGTTCATCTTACTGTCTGTTGGTGACTTGTGACAAGGAAGGAACTCCTGGGAGGCTGCTACAATGGAGAATGCCCTGGGAAGCCAGCCATTCCTCATGGTTGTGTCAGCAGCAATTAAAGACAGGGTGGGTTCGGTCCAGATTTTCCTTGACACTTGTGCAGTGTCTTTACAGAGGGATAGCTAGTCCAGTCTGGCCCGGGATTCCTTTGGGCGGTGTCAGTGGACGTTTTCGTCAGTGGACTAGCTCTCCTTGTTGCGGCCTCAGTCAGTCCGATTCCATGTGGCGTTTTCTTCAGCATCGTAGTGAGTCCAGCCCAGGATTCCAACAGAGTTCCTCGAGCCCACAGCTGTGAAATGGACTGAGTGGACTTAGTCTTCAATTCTCTTTCTTCTCCCCCCCCCCCCCCCCCTTTTATTATATTGCCATGAAAGCACTATTATTCTGAACTTTTTATCTCATTTTTTAAAAATCTACTACTATGATACTGTACTTTTGAAGATCTATACTGCTGAATGTTTTATTTCTTTATTTTCCAATTTATTTTCCCAAGAATTCATACTCAAGCATCTTTACTGAGGTACCTTTAGTATCTAAAATGGCGCCATAAGTGACAACTTGTCAACTTTTCACTGTACTCATGTAAGTACATACGACAATAAAGGCAATTCAATTCAATTTTTTTGTAATCAATCTGATGTTATTACAGACCTCTGGAACAGGTGGGACTCTAACCCAAAGCAGTAGTGATGCTTCCACTACACCACATGCAGCCCCAAAAAGGGGAGTTTAGAACTTTCGTTATTAGTGTTGTGCGTCATCAGTTAATAACTATACATCTGTAACTATAATCAATTACCTGCATTAAATAGTGATTATTGTTGAGTAAACAATAACTTTTGTGACAATACTGTACTGGGAATAGTGGGACGATTTCCAGCACACTACCCAGTGAGTCATGATGCTGCAGGATACTGGTGTTTTTACACTGTTTAGAAAAGGAGTCGAGAAGCAATTGCAACAGATTGGAATGCTGCCCAGAGCAAAAAACAAAGGGACTACTAATGATGGTGAAGGAGGGATAGAGATTTAAAGTGCATGTAAATGAAAGGTGTAAATTGGAGAAAATTGGTCTGTGTTGAGAATAAAGTTAACAAGACAATCAAAGCATGGTTGGGAGGTTGGCAAATAGAAGATAGAGGTTATGCTCTAACATTGTGAACTCAATTTTGAGCTTTCAAGACTGAAGTACTGAAATGGAAAATGAAGGAAGCTCAGGATGAAAATGTTGGTATAGAACAGGGTGGCTTACTGAAATAACTGGGCCCGCAAGGGCTGATCTGACCTCCGAGTCAGTGCCCATTTCAATTCCCCTTAGATACTAAAGGTACCTAGGTAAAGATTCTTGAATATGGATTCTTCAGAAAATAAATTTGATTAGATTAGATTAAATTAGATTAGATTAGATTACCTACAGTGTGGAAACAGGTCCTTCGGCCCAACAAGTCCACACCGACCCGCCGAAGCGCAACCCACTCAGACCCATTCCCCTACACCTAACCCTATGGGCAATTCAGCATGGCCAGTTCACCTAACCTGCACATCTTTGGACTGTGGGAGGAAACCGGAGCACCCGGAGGAAACCCACGCAGAGACGGGGAGAATGTGCAAACTCCACACACAGTTAGTCGCCTGAGGCGGGAATTGAACCCGGGTCTCTGGCGCTGTGAGGCAGCAGTGCTAACCACTGTGCTACCGTGCCGCCCACCCACTGTGCCATGCTAAATTGCCAATAATGTTAGGTGCCAATAATGTTAAATTTAAAAAATAAAATGTCCAGCATTACAGATCTTTCGACATGACCGTCCTCGGCCTCCTCCACTGCCACAACGAATCAGCCTGCAAATTGGAGGAACGACACCTCACCTTCCACCTAGGCAGCCTATAGCCAGGAGGACTCGACATAAAGTTCTCCAATTTCAAGTAACCTCCCTTCCCATCCCCCAACTCCCTTTCCAGGCCCCCCTCCTCCCTCCATTCCTCTGACTGACCCTACCTTCCAGCTAGCAACCAGATTCATTGCTCCAATCAACCAACCAGGGCATAGCCTGCACGTGTTCACCTATCATTACCTCACTGCTCCGCCCTATGCCCACCCAAAACACTCCCCCACCCTTGTATCTGCAGCTTCCTTTACTCCCTCACCTCAAATCTTATACCTGAAATGTTGACTTCTCCACCTCCTTATGCTGCCTGGCTTGTTGTGTTCTTCCAGCCTCCTGCCTATCTATTGAAATAGGAAGCAATGGGAACGTCGTCATTCCTATGCAGAGAGGAAGGAATTGCACAAACCGGACACTGAGTCTGAGTTTAGTCTTGCCAATGTAAGGGAGATTGCATTGTGGACTGTGAATACAGCAGATTAGATTGAAGGATACAGAAATAAAATGTGGCTTCAGGTGAGTTTTTAACCTTGGAAACTGAGAAGGGAGAAGGTGAAAGAACATGTGTTACATCTTGTGAGATTGCACGTTCCATGGAAGTTGAGGAAATAATGAGAGTGACCGGGAGTGGATCAGAGTGTCACAGAGGTAAAGGCCCCTGCAGAATGCTGATATTGGAGGGGGAGAACATTGTATATTGAGGGTATCCTGCTCAAGGTTGTGGAAATGCAGGAGGTGACCCTTTGAATTAGAGATTGATGGTGGAAAGTGAGGGCAAAAGTGCAGGAAATAGGTCAAACATGCTTGAAGGCCCTGTCAACCAGGGAAGCGAGGAGCAGGGAGTGTGCCCTTGTTTCAAGAAAAGACAACATTTCTGAAGTACTGTGGTGTAAGGTGACTTCATTTGAAGAGATGCAATGGAGAAAAAGAAACTTGGAGAATTGCAAGAAGCAGGGTGAGAACAATTATAATCAAAGTAACAGTGGGAGACTTTGGGCTTTTAGTGGTGCTGGCAGACAAACTATCTCAGAAATGGAAATGGTGAAGTCAAGGAAGTGAAGAGTCAGAGATTGGGTGATGGTGAGAGAAGGATGAACATTGGAAAACAAAATAGAAAACTTTTTCAAATTCTGAAGGAGAGCAGGAAGCAGCATTGACATCACTGATGTCTGGCAGTAAGAGTTGTGGGTGCAATTGTTGAAGAAAGTTAAGTGAATTAAAGGCAAAGTTATTCAAACTGAGAACTAGCTCAGCAAGGCAAAGGAGGAGTGTAGTGGTGAATGAGGACTGTTCAGGCCTCACTTTAAGAAAAAAAACAACAAACTTTCAGACAATCCTGATTGAGGATGGGCAAGTTGAGGGCCAGAAAACTGGAAATAGTGGAACTGACCTAAAGTGAAAGAAAAATCACAGCAAATTAGAAAGGACTGAACAAAGTGGCCAGAAATATAGCCAAGATAGGAAGAAATAAATTCAGCAGGGCAGAAACAGGGTAAAGTGATGGGTTTGCCAGGACAGTCCTGTTGATAGGTCTTGGAAAGGAGATAGAAGCAGACAGTGTGGGATTGAAGGAAAGATAAGATGGGAAGCTGTGGAGAGGAGATCTTCAAAGTAGATAAGGTTGCCCTGGCCTAATATTCAGTGGTGACATCATCGGGGCAGACAGGAGGAAGCATACAATTGGGGGCTAAGAGTGGGGTGGGGATGGGAAGGTAGGTGGGTAGGCGATGGGTGGGTGCAAGTGGGAGGTAATTGTGATAGGTCGGTGGGGAGGGTGGAGTGGATCAGTGGGAAGAAGGATGGACAGACAGATCAGATCAAGAGGACGGTGTCCAGTTGGAGGATTGGATTTGGGATGAGTTGGGGGAGCGGAGATCTGGAAACAAGTGAGGATGATGTTGATGCAGTATGTCGTACCTTTCTTCCTCCAGTAGTCCCAACAAAATAAAAACTACCGGCCCCTTTCAGTTTTGGAGAAGAGTCACATTTGTTTCAAAACACTGATTCAGTTCCTCCCTGATTTGAATTTCTTCAGCACTTCGTTTTACTTCAGATTTCCAGCATTTGCAAAATTTTGTTTCTATGAAGAAAAGCTTTTAAGTAGCAAGTGGTTAGGATCCAAAATATTTGGGAACATGGAGTCAAATTCAATCATTGCTTTCCAAAGAAGATTGTGTGGAGTTTGCACGTTCTTCCTGCGTCCGGTGGGTTTTCTCCAGGAGCTCCAGTTTCCTCCCACAGTCCAACGATGTGCAGATTAGGTGAACTGAGGTAAAGCACCACTAATCCAGAGAGATTAGATGTACTGGCCATGCTAAATTTGCCCAGTGTTCAGGGATGGTTAGGTTAGGTGCATTAGTCAGAGGTAAATGTAGGATAGTAGGGTATGAGAACAGGTCTGGGTGGGTTACTCTTCGGAGGGTAAGTGTGGACTTGTTGGGCCAAAAGGCCTGTTACCACACTTGTCGGCATTCTGTGATTCTAAAAGAAAATGCAGAGTTTCAGGGAAAAGGCAGAGAAGTTGCTCTTGCAGAAAGCTGGCATGTAATAAGTCAAATCTCTCTGCCTGAGCTCTACAATGATGCTCAGCATGGCTACTGTAAAGTTACTTCTACAGTTGCAGCATGTCGTTCAGTATTGGTTGGGGAACTTGTCAGTAGTTGTGTTGGTTGTTTGACAATACATTCTGTTTTTTTCAATGAACTATGTTTATGAATACAAGAAATTAATGCATCACTCTTTATCGAAGTGTTCACAAATGTTTTTGACCCAGTTATACATTCCTTAAAAGTTTACAAAGAAAATAGTTTTCATTAAACAAAGTTGCCAACCTCATACCATGTATTCTTCTGGGAACATTTTGCAGTTCAACAATTTCATCATACTGGTCTATTTTCATCTTGGGAGTGATCTTTACTGAACAGTCCTGAATTTTAAACACCCATAGCCTTTACTCTGAACTAGATGGATTAGTGACCCTCACTTGACTTATTTGAACTTCCTCACATCAAACATCAATAAAACTCCCCGTGTCTGCGTGGGTTTCCTCCAGGTGCTCCAGTTTCCTCCCACAGTCCAAATATGTGCAGGTTAGGTGAATTGGCCGTGCTAAATTGCCCGTAGTGTTAGGTGAAGGGGTAAACATAGGGGAATGGGTCTGGGTGGGTTGCGCTTCGGCGGGTCGGTGTGGACTTGTTGGGCCGAAGGGCCCGTTTCCACACTGTAAGTAATCTAAAAAAATTGAACTGTTCAACTGATTTAAACTGCACATGAAGAGGCAGGGATCAATCAAGGACAATCAGCTTGGTTTTCAGGACAGTCATGTCTGGGTGCCCTCTTGTGGCATAGTGACACTGTCCCCACCCCTGGACTGAGACAATTCTTCATCCTATAATCCTGATCATTATTTAACAGTTAGAAATCACATAACACCAGGTTATAGTCCAGGTTACCTGACGAAGGAGCAGCGCTCCGAAAGCTTACTCTTCCAAATAAACGTGTTGGACTATGACCTGGTGTTATGTGATCTTTAACTTTGTCCACACCAGTCCAACTCCGGAACTCCACATGATGTTTTTGACCTGCATTGACTCGATGGGCCGAAAGGCATTTTTCTGAGCTGCAGACCTCGGACTTTAAATCGTAAATTTTAAAATGCTATGAGCCGCTAAGTTCAGGTTATTTGCATTCGTATTAGTGGAAACACTAACATCAAGGTTCTCCAAAACCTCCTACATAAGAAACATCACTTTTGGGTTCTGAACATAAAATTGCAAAGTTTTTGAACCTGTAAAGATCATGACCCACCAGCTAGATATCGTAAATATAGAACCAAAACAAATCCACACAAATATCAGCTGAGAACACGAGAGGAAGCATCTTCCACCTGAAAACTTGTCCTCAGATGTACACCATAAGCTTTGTTTATGATTTGATTCTGTTACAACTTGCGCCAGACGCAACGTTTCCAGACTATTCATGCTTCTACAAATTAAAACGCATCGACTTCTGAAAAGTTTATTCACCCCTCCCCCAAGTGCAGCAGCAAATGAGGCTCAAGTTTACAATTACGCATAAAGGAACGTAGTTAGACCCAGGTCCCTCCTCAACATTGCAAACTATTGTTTGCAGCCTTTTAAGATTTTTCAATCATTCACCAAAACCGAAGCAATGCGCCCTCTCCCACTTCTCCCTGCCGCGAGGCAATTCTTGTAACTCGATCTGCTGCTACCTACCTGCTGATGTAGCCGTCACCATCCCCATCACAAGTCTGAAAGAGGCGCTTCATCCTCTCCTCCTCCCCGGTACTTGAAGTGTCACTACTGCCGCTGCTAGCGCTCACCGCAGCCGCCATCTTCTCTTCACCCGGCCCCCAAACACCGCGCGTCACAATCAAACAACGCGCGCGCACCCGCAAGAGGACTGGGGTTCCAAACGGGAATTGCACGCGCTAGCCCCGTCCTGTCCAGACTCCGGTCCGGCCCCGCCCTACTCCCGAAGTGACGATTCACCTATCCGTTCTCGAGTACCACCCACCCGCCGGTCAATCCACTAATCAAAATGGGAATACCGCCCACCCCACTGCACAGTCACCAATCGGATCACGGATACCGCCCACATGCCCGTCAGCCACTTCACCAATCAGAATCAGCGACCGCCGAGGGCACGTTGCGCATGCGGAGAAGAGTCCTAAAGTTGTTCTCGGATGCGCGGATCTGTATTTATTGGAAATGTCACCTGGATGTACAGTAGGACCAACTTATTAGCCAAAGAGGAAGAGAGAGCGCGCGAATGTGTTTGACTGTAAATGATTAAATTGTCATTTATTGTTCTGCCGCAGATCTCTCGCTTTCCAAAGCTCAACGTTTGAGAGATGCCCTGCGTTTATCAATGGTGTAAACTATGTGCGAGTCAATGATTCTTTACTCGTCTGATGAAATCTGTTGTTCCTCCTTTCCGTCGGTTTAAATGGTGTTTCGTTTGTATTTCTCTTCGAGGATAATTAAGAGTCAATCACATTCCTGTGCGTGTGGAGTCACAAGCCAGTGAACCACATGTTTTATTCCCCGTACAATCGGCAACGGATTCATTCTTAATTCCGAATTTTATTGAACTCGTATAACACCATCTGCCATTGCAGAATTTGAACCCAGGTCTCCCAGAACTCCGATAATACAACTAGACCATCACCAACCCTTGCCAATAAGTTGTTTTCTTCCAACCTATATGAAATAAACAGCGTGGGAAATATTGAAATGACTTCAGAAGCATGCAATCGCTAAATTCCATCCAAGGAATTTCAGTTGAAGACTGAGGTTGAATAAATAACGACACTACACCAATGTTAAATTTTAAGGAAAACACTTTAACACTTGTAGGATTGATGACAAAGAAGGGCAGTGTGAATATTAAAAAAAAACGAAAGGCTACACATGTGGAAGTAAAATAAAATTAACAAGAAAAAGGGCTAGAGAAGAGCTCTCAGTAGCCATAGTATTACTGTATGCAGCATGTTCACTGAAGTGGTCATATCACAAGTGAAGAATGAACAGGGGGTGGGTGATCACCAGACAATGTAAAGGAAAGCAGGGAGTGCAGGAGTCCCCAGCTATAACAGATGTATCATTTTAAATACTATCAGGTGGGGAGTAGAACTTCTTAGGGCATAGTAGTAGGAGCTGAAAATGTGTTGCTGGAAAAGCGCAGCAGATCAAGCAGCATCCAAGGAGCAGGAGAATTGACGTTTTGTGCATGAGCCCTTCTTCAGGAATGAGGAAAGTGTGTCCAGCAGGCTAAGATAAAAGGTAGGGAGGAGGAACTTGGAGGAGGGAAATGTGATAGGTAGAAGGAGGTTAAGGTGAGGGTGTTAGGCCAGAGTGGGGGGGGGGGGGGGGGAGAAGAGGTCAGGAAGAAGATTGCAGGTTAGGAAGGTGGTGCTGAGTTCGAGGGTTGGGACTGAGACAAGGTTTCCTGGAGGGGAAATGAGGAAACTGGAGAATTCTGAGTTCATCCCTTGTGGTTGGAGGGTTCCTAGGCGGAAGATGAGGTGCTCTTCCTCCAGCCGTCATGTTGCTATAGTCTGGCAATGGAGGAGTCCAAGGATCTGCATGTCCTTGGTGGAGTGGGAGGGGGAGTTGAAGTGTTGAGCCATGGGCTGGTTGGTCCAGGTGTCCCAGAGGTGTTCGCTGAAACGTTCCACAAGTAGGCGGCCTGTCTCCCCAACATAGAGGAGGCCACATCGGGTGCAGCGGATGCAGTAAATGATGTGTGTGGAGGTGCAGGTGAATTTGTGGCGGATATGGAAGCATCCCTTGCGGCCTTGGAGGGAAGTAAGGGGTGAGGTGTGGGCACAAGTTTTGCATTTTTTGCGGTTGCAGGGAAAGGTGCAGGGAGTGGAGGTTGGGTTGGTGGGGGGTGTGGACCTGACGAGGGAGTCACGGAGGGAGTGGTCTTTCCGGAACGCTGATAGGGGAGGGGAGGGAAATATATCCCTGGTGGAGGGGTCCGTTTGGAGATGGCGGAAATGATGACGGATGATACGATGTATATGGAGGTTGGTGGGGTGGTAGGTGAGGACCAGTGGGGTTCTGTTATGGTGGAGATTGGAGGGGCGGGGCGCAAGGGCAGAGGAGCGGGAAGTGGAGGAGATGCTGTGGAGAGCATCGTCGATTACGTCTGGGGGGAAATTGCGGTCTTTGAAGAAGGAGGTCATCTGGGTTGTACGGTATTGGAACTGGTCCTCCTGGGAGCAGATGCGGTGGAGACGAAGGAATTGGGAATATGGGATGGCGTTTTTACAGGGGGCAGGGTGGGAGGAGGTGTAGTCTAGGTAGCTGTGGGAGTCGGTCGGTTTATAGTAAATGTCCGTGTTGATTCAGTCGCCCGAGATAGAAATAGAGAGGTCAAGGAAGGGGAGCGAGGAGTCTGAGACGGTCCAGGTAAATTTGAGGTCGGGGTGGAAGGTGTTGGTAAAGTGGATGAACTGTTCAACCTCCCCATGGGAGCACGAGGCAGCGCCGATACAGTCATCGATGTAGCGGAGGAAAAGGTGGGGGGTGGTGCCAGTGTAGCTGCGGAAGATGGACTGTTCCACATATCCTACGAAGAGGCAGGCATAGCTGGGGTCCATGCGGGTGCCCATGGCTACTCCTTTGGTTTGGAGGAAGTGGGAGGATTGGAAAGAGAAGTTGTTCAGGGTGAGGACCAGTTCAGTCAGTCGAAGGAGGGTGTCAGTGGAAGGGTTCTGGTTGGTACAGCGGGAGAGGAAGAAGCGGAAGGCTTTGAGTCCTTCGTGATGGGGGATGGAGGTGTACAGGGACTGGATGTCCATGGTGAAGATAAGGCCTTGAGGACCGGGGAAGTGAAAATCATGGAGGAGGTGGAGGGCATGGGTGGTCCTGAACGTAGGTGGGGAGTTCTTGGACTAAGGGGGACAGGACTGTGTCGAGCAATGCAGAGATGAGTTCGGTGGGGCAGAAGCAGGCTGAGACAATGGGACAATTATTCAACTGAACAATTCTTCCGTTGCCTTCGCCTCTGCGCCTACTTCTTCAACCAGGATTCTCGCCCACCCTCTGACGACCCCTTCTTCCGCCTCCAACACACCCCATTCACTGGACACCCCGTGCTGGCCTCTTACCTGCCCTCAATCTCTTCATAGCCAACTGCCGCCGCGACATTAACCACCTCAACCTCTCCACCCCTCTCACCCACTCCAACCTCTCATCCTCGGAAAGTGCAGCCCTCCACTCCCTCCGCTCCAACCCCAACCTCACTATCAAACCGGCAGACAAGGGAGGCGTGGTAGTAGTTTGGCGCACCAATCTTTACACCGCTGAGGCTAAACCCCAGCTCGCGGACACCTCCTCCTACTGCCCCCTTGACCATGACCCCACCTCCCACCACCAAACCATCATCTCCCAGACCATCCATAACCTCATCACCTCGGGGGATCTCCCATCCACCGCCTCCAACCTCATAGTCCCACAACCCCTCACCGCCCGTTTCTACCTCCTGCCCAAAATCCACAAACCTGACTGCCCCGGCCAACCCATTGTCTCAGCCTGCTCCTGCCCCAACGAACTCATCTCTGCATTCCTCGACACGGTCCTGTCCCCCTTAGTCCAAGAACTCCCCACCTACATTCGGGACACCACCCATGCCCTCCACCTCCTCCATGATTTTCGCTTCCCCGGTCCCCAACACCTTATCTTCACCATGGACATTCAGTGCCTGTACATCTCCATCCCCCATCACGAAGGACTCAAAGCCTTCCGCTTCTTCCTCTCCCGCCGTACCAACCAGTACCTTTCCACTGACACCCTCCTTCGACTGATTGAACTGGTCCTCACCCTGAACAACTTCTCTTTCCAAACCTCCCACTTCCTCCAAACCAAAGGAGTAGCCATGGGCACCCACATGGGTCCAAGCTATGCCTGCCTCTTTGTCGGATATGTGGAACAGTCCATCTTCCGCAGCCACACTGGCACCACCCTGCACCTTTTCTTCCGCTACTCCGATGACTGTATCGGCGCTGCCTCGTGCTCCCATGAGGAGGTTTAACAGTTCATCCACTTTACCAACACCTTCCACCCCGACCTCAAATTTACTTGGACCGTCTCAGACTCCTCCCTCCCCTTCCTTGACCTCTCTATTTCTATCTCGGGCGACCGAATCAACACGGACATTTACTATAAACCGACCGACTCCCACAGCTACCTAGACTACACCTCCTCCCACCCTGCCCCCTGTAAAAACGCCATCCCATATTCCCAATTCCTTCGTCTCCACCGCATCTGCTCCCAGGAGGACCAGTTCCAATACCGTACAACCCAGATGGCCTCCTTCTTCAAAGACCGCAATTTCCCCCCAGACGTGATCGACGATACTCTCCACCGCATCTCCTCCACTTCCCACTCCTCCACCCTTGAGCCCCGCCCCTCCAATCTCCACCAGGACAGAACTTCACTGGTCCTCACCTACCACCCCACCAACCTCCATATACAGCGTATCATCCGTCGTCATTTCCTCCACCTCCAAACAGACCCCTCCACCAGGGATATATTTCCCTCCCCTCCCCTATCAGCGTTCCGAAAAGACCACTCCCTCCGTGACTCCCTCGTCAGGTCCACACCCCCCACCAACCCAACCTCCACTCCCGGCACCTTTCCCTGCAACTGCAAAAAATGCAAAACTTGCGCCCACACCTCCCCCCTTACTTCCCTCCAAGGCCGCAAGGGATGCTTCCATATCCGCCACAAATTCACCTGCACCTCCACACACATCATTTACTGCATCCGCTGCACTCGATGTGGCCTCCTCTATATTGGGGAGACAGGCCGCCTATTTGCGGAACATTTCAGCGAACACCTCTGGGACACCCGGACCAACCAACCAACCCAACCAGCCCATGGCTCAACACTTCAACTCCCCCTCCCACTCCACCAAGGGCATGCAGGTCCTTGGATTCCTCCATCGCCATACCATAGCAAAACGACCGAAGGAAGAGCACCTCATCTTCCGCCTAGGAACCCTCCAACCACAAGGGATGAACTCAGATTTCTCCAGTTTCCTTATTTCCCCTCCAGGGAACCTTGTCTCACTCCCAACCCTCAAACTCAGCACCACCTTCCTAACCTGCAATCTTCTTCCTGACCTCTCCGCCCCCACCCCCACTCCGGCCTATCACCCTCACCTTAACCTCCTTCCACCTATCACATTTTCAACGCCCCTCCCCCAAGTCCCTCCTCCCTACCTTTTATCTTAGCCTGCTGGACACACTTTCCTCATTCCTGAAGAAGGGCTCCTGCCCGAAACGTCGATTCTCCTGCTCCATGGATGCTGCCTGACCTGCTGCGCTTTTCCAGCAACACATTTTCAGTTCTGTTCTCCAGCATCTGCAATCCTAACTTTCTCCTCCATAGTAGTAGGAGCCAAGTTCATGACACCTTGACTGGCTCTGCTGTACAACAGAAGAGAAAGAAGAATGGCAAGGTTGTAGTGAAAGGGAATTCAATTGTGAGGCGAACAGCAAGGCATTTCTAGGGCTACAGAAGAGTCTCGCTGGTGCTTGGGTCAATGATGACAGTGGGTAGTTACTAGACATTGTGAACGGGATGTGAACAGCTAAGGGCCATTGTACATATTGGTACCAATGACATGTCAACCTTTCATCAGGACCTGAAACGTCAACTCTCCTGCTCCTCTGATGTTGCTTGACTTCCTGTGAGACTTTCTGCTCATAACATTTACCTCATCCTCCACTTGCTGACCTGCTGCTGTGTTTCCCAGCTCCCTGCCACTCTAGTTTAAACCCTCCTGAGTAGCAGTAGTGAAACTTCCCTGCGAGGATATTGGTTCCCCTCCAGATTATGTGCAACTCGCCCCTCTTGAACAGGTCACCCCTGCCCCAGAAGAAGTCCCAATGATCCAAGAACATGAAACCCTGCCCCTTGCATCAGCACCTAAGCGAATCATTCACTTGTCCTATTTTTCTATATCTTTGCTCAGTAGCACATGGCACTGTGAGTAATCCAGAGATTAGAACCTTTGACACCTTACTCTCTAAGCTACTGCCTAGCTCCCTGAATACTTGGTGCAAAACTTCATTCCTCACTTTGCCCATATCATTAGTACCAACATGTACCATGACTTCTAACTCATCATGCTCCCATTTCAGGATATCATAGAATCCCTTCAGTATGGAAACAGGCCTTCACCCAACAAGTCCACACTGACTCTCCAAAGAGTAACCACCCCAGATCCATTCCCCTGCCCTATGACTCTACATTTACCCTAGACTAATGCACCCTAACTAGGAGAAAGTGAGGACTGCAAATGCAGTCAGTCATTCAGTGACATCCCTGACCCCGATACCAGGGAGACAACACACCATCCTGGAGTCACATCTTTGGTCACAGAAGCACCTGTCTGCTCCCCTGACTAAAGAATCCCTCACCACCTCCCTGCCCCGCCCACTCCACTCCATGCAGTCAGGCTGCTCGTGGTGCCAGAAGCTGGGTCCGACTGCACTTTTCCGAGAGATCAGCACCCTCACCAGCTTCCAAAATGAAATGTCAGTTAGTGAGTTGGACCCCAGAGGACACCTGCACTACCTGCCTCTTCTTTCTGGTCTGTCTGGTGGTTACCTATTCCCTTCTTTCCTGTAGTCCCTTGAACTGTGGTGTGATGATATATGATTGTCTCTTATGAAACATCAGGCTCAACATTACAGCTACTAAAGCCTCCTCCCTGAAATAGTCATTTCGATCCAGGTAGTTGGAGCTGCATTAGTACAGTTGCAATTACAAGACTAGAGAGAAAAGGGCTATCAAAGGAAATTTTAAAATTTCTTAAAACCAAATATAGTTACCTTGAAATTTGGAGCTATTAGGTTTTCAGGTCATGGTAATTACTCCTATACTCCCCTCATCAATCTTTTTTTAACATCTTCTGTCTGAAACTTTTCCATAGCATCACTGATATCCACTTGCTCTTGTTATGATTATCATCCCAAATTATGCTCCCTATCACTCCATTGCCTTGATCAGTTCCTATTTCTTCCTGCTTGAGGACCATATTTTAATTTTCCATGTGTAAAATGCAGCTCTCTATCTTGACTATCCTGAAGATCTCACCAGTGCGAGGACCAGTGGTTAACGCAAATGATACCAAACTTAAAGCCCAGCTGAAGAATATTTCAGAAACCGCAAACCAGGAACTGGTCATCATGCTATGTATTTTGACTATTACCGTTAATGGCATGGCTAGGCGTAAAGGAACACTCACTTTGAGGACAAGGACCAGGAGGTTTTGGTGGGTGGGCAGTGGGGTGGTGGAGAAGAGGGCAGTTTTTTTTTCCCCTGTAGATGCCAAAGGAGGCTACACCACCAGACCAGAGCAGCCTGAATCCTGATTGCAACCTGGTTCAGTGCTGTGAAGTATTCAGGAAAAAGGGAAGTGCAACAGTCTTCTCTCTGCTACCTCAAACTGCCAGGGTCACAACTCATCCTAATTTTGCCAACGCACACACACACTCCTTGCCAAGATTTGTGGACTACAACTCACATGATTCCATGCATGATGTCCACCTAACACCTCTCACTCACCTCAGCCTCTTAAAACACTAACTCCTTTCTGAATGCACCCCTGCATCCCCCGTGCTTCTTACTCACTCACTGGTATACCTCATCATCTCACCTGTTCATGCAGGACCCCAAACTATTTTTCCATCCACTTGGATGGTTGTATAAAAAGATAGTATATAAAACACCTGGTATGTGCTGTAGGTATGACATTTCCGTAGTTTGGTACCATTCAGGGGCATGTTCAGACCCCTGACCCTTCAGTAGGCACCGCCCCCGCCCTCCCAACCCCATGATAAGCCGCTTGCCTCTTCCTTTGTGCTAAAATTTATGCAAATTACAGAGGTTAGCAACGTATAAATTGAGAAATAAAGACCATATAGACTGAAAGCAATGAGATGTAGATGGAGGCTGACAGATAGATAGGTGCACAGTGAATGAGCACAAAGAAAGCAAGCTAAAATGCATCCAGTGTAGATGCGTGAGTTGGCTGTTTGTCCTGAATACAAGGCAGCCTGGTAGAAACATGTGTAGGTGTCCTTGACCTCCACAATAAAGTACTGAAGGGCTAAGATGGTGTGTGAGTTGGTCTGAAAGCAGTTATGATTTGGAGAGGCTGATGGTTTGCTGTTGCTAACGTGAGAATGAAGGATCAAGGAGGATAGTGACCATGGAGAACACAATAATGTTGTTATGAGAAAGCATTTGGACAATGGCTGAGTCAAGCATTCAGAGAGTTTTAACTTTGATTCAATGTTCCGCATTTGCATAGTCTAGTTACTTGGAAGAGAGAATTGGAAGCAATATGTAAGTCGAGACAAGGTAGAACTTTATTTCCGTGCATTTGCATCTTATTAAGGTAGTTGCCACTCAATGGTGATATTCTGAAGTCACTATTTAAAGCTTGAGGGGAAAATTACAAATATTTTTCTCAATGACAAGATTCTGAAACTTTTATTCTCTGTATTTTCTCACATTTTTTCACTATTGTTCATGCCACAACATAGAGGGGAAAACTCCACAAACATTTTCAATTGGCTTATCTTATATTCCCTTCATAAATTTCATTGAATTTATAATTACATTATTTTACATTTTTCAAATTTCATCCTTGCTCTTTTGTCATTTTCTGTTCTCCTTTCCTTCTCTGCATCCTAAATAAGTAAATTTTGGCCTTTTCCAGTTTCTTTTCAGGTTTCCTTGCAAACATGGTATCAGCATTGACCTCTGATAAGTGTATAGCCTTCTATTCCTGTTTTCCCATGCTTACTGAATCTCATCCTGCATGCAAGCTTCTACACTCCGTGCCATCTCTTTGATATTGTCACCAAACAAGATTTTGGCTAGTTGGAACTTTCAGTCTCTGATAAGGCCAGCTCCAGTCACAACTTGTTTGCTCCTGATTCTTATCCTATATTTCCAGATAATGCTCTCTCATCATATAACAGCTCCACTTCGACCTAATTCCCCAGCATTCAATTAACTCAATATTTCTCCTCCTGTCGATCTATCCGACAATTTATTTTTTTTCTATTTAATGCATATGCCTTCTATATGCTGCTGTTCTTTACATTAAAGCTTCTATTCCTTTGCCCTTAAGTCCAATAGCACAGATTCAGTTGATTGTCTAGAGCTGAAATAAAAAGTACAACAGCAAACAGTGAAAAACAAAAAGTGTTTTACATCGTGTCCCCATGGAGAGAGTACCTCACACATGATGACAAGGTTTTTACCCACAATGAAGAAGGAGTAGTGCTCTGAAAAACCTAATTTCTGCCTCACCTCGGCGATACTGTCCTCCCATATTTTTGTACATGCCTCAGCCCTTCCAAACCATACTCCCAGCACCTTCAAGTAATCTGTCCTGATGGTGAAGGGGCTAGAGGATCGGTTGGCCGAATTCCCAACATGGAAGAACATGGCCTCAGCCTTGCCTCTATTTACGTTGGCGCTTGAGGCTAGTTCTAACTGGTTGCAGATAACCATGAACCAGTGCACTGACAGCAAATTCAAGCAGAAAATGGCAACATCATCCAGAAACAGGGAAGTTTTGACCTGTAGACCTCCACTGCCTGGAACAGTCACTCCTTTCAGATTCTTGATAGATTTGGCAAAAAGCTCGATACAATGTACAAACAAGACAATAGCAAAAGTAGACTATTCAGCCCATTGAGATCATGGCTGAATTGACAATTCTCAATTCCAGTTTTATGCCTTTTCCCCATAACTTTTGATTACCTTACTGATTAAAGATATATTTATCGAGCTTTGAATATACTTAACAATCCCAATCTCAACAGCCTCTGTGGTAAAGATTTCCATAGTTTCACTAACTACAAGAGAAGACATTTCTCCACATCTTAGTCTTAGTTGAGAAACCCTTTATTCAAAAATCATGCACTCTGGTCCTGGACTGTCCCACAAGCATCTTTTTAGCATCTTTTACCCTGTCAATTCCCCTTTGAATCTCATATGTTTCAATAGAATCACCTCTTATTCTTCTAACTTCCAATTTGTGCCGGCCCAAACTAGGATCAACCTAGTTAAGGGGACCAAAACTGTTCACAGTATTCCAACTGTGGTATGACTACTGCCCTGATAGTTTTAGTAAGATCTTCATATTTTTATATTCAATTTCCTTTGAAATAAAGGGTATTTGTTTTTATTTTCTTGCTTCATTACTTTCTGAACTGGGATGTTGTTTTCTCTGATTTAAGTATAAAGACTTCAAACCTTTGTGCTGTAGCCTTCTGCAAACTTTCCCAAAGTCATTAATATTCAGCCCCTCTATCCTTCTTGCCAAAGTGCATTTTTCCACATTATATTCCAAGTTTTTGCCCACTCTTTTAACCAATTTATATCCTTCTGCAGACTCTTTGTGTCATCCTCAGATGCTTCCCCACCCATTTTTGTGACAGACAGTTATAGAGATGTACAGCACGGAAACAGACCCTTCGGTCCAACCCGTCCATGCCGAACAGATATCCCAACCCAATCTAGTCCCACCTGCCAGCACCCAGCCCAGATCCCTCCAAACCCTTCCTATTCATATATCATCCAATTGCCTCTTAAATGTTGCAATTGTACAGCCTCCACCACATCCTCTGGCAGCTCATTCCATACCCGTACCTCTGCGTGAAAACGTTGCTCCTTAGGTCTCTTTTATATCTTTCCCCTCTCACCCTAAACCTATGCCCTCTAGTTCTGGACTCCCAAACCCCAGGGAAAAGACTTTGCCTATTTACCCTATCCATGCCCCTCATAATTTTGTAAACCACTATAAGGTCACCCCTCATCTTCCGACGCTCCAGTGAAAACAGCCCCAGCTTGTTAAGCCTCTCCCTATAGCTCAAATCCTCCAACCCTGGCAACATCCTTGTAAATCTTTTCTGAACTCTTTCAAGTTTCACAACATCTTTCCAAAAGGAAGGAGACCAGAATTGCATGCAATATTCCAACAGTGGCCTAACCAATGTCCTGTACAGCCGCAACATGACCTCCCAACTCCTGTACGCAATACTGTGACCAATAAAAGAAAGCATGCCAAACGCCTTCTTCACTATCCTATCTACCTGCAACTCCACTTTCAAGGAGCTATGAACCTGCACTCCAAGGTCTCTTTGTTCAGCAACACTCCCTCGGACCTTACCATTAAGTGTATAAGTCCTGCTAAGATTTGCTTTCCCAAAATGCAGCATCTCGCATTTATCTGAATTAAACTCCATCTGCCACTTCTCAGCCCATTGGGCCCATCTGGTCAAGACCCCGTTGTAATCTGAGATAACCCTCTTTGCTGTCCACTCCACCTCCAATTTTGGTGTCATCTGCAAACTTACTAACTGTACCTCGTACGTTCGCATCCAAATCATTTATGTAAAAGATAAAAAGTAGAGGATCCAGCACTGATCCTTCTGGCACTCCACTGGTCACAGGCCTCCTGTCTGAAAAACAACCCTCCACCACCACCCTCTGTATTCTATTTTTGAGCCAGTTCAGTATCCAAATGGCCAGCTCTCCCTGTATTCCATGAGATATAGCCTTGCTAATCAGTCTCCCATGGGGAACTTTGTCAAACGCCTTACTGAAGTCCATATAGATCACATCTACTGCTCTGTCCTCATCAATCCTCTTTGTTACTTCTTCAAAAAACTCAATCAAGTCATCAGGAAGGGCTTTTGCCCGAAACGTCGATTTCAAAGCTCCTTGGATGCTGCCTGAACTGTTGTGCTCTTCCAGCACCACGAATCCAGAATCTGGTTTCCAGCATCTGCAGTCATTGTTTTTAATCCCTAATCAGTCCTTGCTTTTCCAAATATATGTACATCCTGTCCCTCAGGATTTCCTCCAACAACTTGCCCACCACCGACATCAGGCTCACTGGTCTATAGTTCCCTGGCTTATCCTTACCGCCCTTCTTAAACAGTGGCACCACGTCTGCCAACCTCCAGTCTTCCGGCACCTCACCTGTGACTATTAATGGTACAAATATCTCAGTAAGAGGCCCAGCAATCAGTTCACTAGCTTCCCACAGAGTTCTCGGGTACACCTGATCAGATCCTGGGTATTTATACACCTTTACCCATTCCAAGACATCCAGCACTTCCTCCTTTGTAATCTGGACATTTTGCAAGATGTCACCATCTATTTCCCTACAGTCTATATCTTCCATATCCTTTTCCACAGTAAATACTGATGCAAAATACTCATTTAGTATCTCCCCCATTTCCTGCAGCTCCACACAAAGGCCGCCTTGTTGATCTTTGAGGGGCCCTATTCTCTCCCTAGTTACCCTTTTGTCCTTAGTGTATTTGTAAAACCCCTTTGGATTGTCCTTAATTCTATTTGCCAAAGCTATCTCATGTCCCCTTTTTGCCCTCCTGAATTCCCTCTTAAGTATACCCCAACTTCCTTTATACTCTTCTAAGGATTCACTCGATCTATCCTGTCTGTACCTGACATATGCTTCCTTCTTTTTATTAACCAAATCCTCAATTTCTTTCGTCATCCAGCATTCCCTTTACCTACCAGCTTTTCCTTTCACCCCGGCAGGAATATAGTTTTTCTGGATTCTTGTTATCTCATTTCTGAAGGCTTCCCATTTCCCAGCCGTTCCTTTACCTGTGAACATCTGCACCCAATCAGCTTTTGAAAATTCTTGCCTAATACCATCAAAATTGTCCTTTCTCCAATTTAGAACTTCAACTTTTAGATCTGGTCTATCCTTTTCCATCACAATTTGTCACTGGCCCCAAAGTGTTCCCCGACTGACACCTCAGTTACCTGCCCTGCCTTATTTTCCAAGAGTAGGTCAAGTTTTTCACCTTCTCTAGTAGGTACATTCACATACTGAATCAGAAAATTTCTTGTACGCAAATTTCTCTCCATCTAAACCTTTAACACTATGGCAGTCCCAGTCTATGTTTGGAAAGTTAAAATTCCCTACCATAACCACCCTATTATTCTTACAGATAGTGAGATCACCTTACAAGTTTGTTTCTCAATTTCCCTCTGACTATTAGGGGGTCTATAATGCAAACCCAATAAGGTGATCATCCCTTTCTTATTTCTCAGTTCCACCCAAATAGCCTCCTTGGATGTATTTCCAGGAATATCTTCCCTCAGCATAGCTGTAATGCTATCCCTTATCAAAAACACCACTCCCCCTCCTCTCTTGCCTCCCTTTCTATCCTTCCTGTAGCATTTGTATCCTGGAACATTAAGCTGCCAGTCCTGCCCATCCCTGAGCCATGTTTCTGTAATTGCTATGATATCTCAGTCCCATGTTCCTAACCATGCTCTGAGTTCATCTGCCTTCCCTGTTAGGCTCCTTGCATTGAAATAAATGCAGTTTAATTTATTAGTCCTACCTTGTCCCTGCCTGCCCTGACTGTTTGCCTCACTTCTGTTCTCAACTGCACCAGTCTCAGATTGATCTCTTTTCTCACTATCTCCCTGGGCCAGCATAATGGATGTTGGTTTGTCTTTCCCCCCGCTTTGGTTTATATCCCCCCCTTTTTTTCTTACTTTACTGATTAATATTATCATGGGGGATGGGGAGAGGGATTTGATTTTCTCCCCCCGCCCCTTGGGGTTGTTTTCTTTTATTATTTTATGTATATATGTGGGATGAATGTATATGTGTGTGTGTATATATATATATATATATATATATATTAAAAAGCTGGGGGGTTTGGTTAATGTTGGTGGGGGGAGGTGGTTACCTTATTCAATTTTACCTCTGTCTTTAGGAGCGGGTTGTTTCTCCCTTATTATTTTGATTTAAAATATATTTAATTATTATTTGTTGAGGTTGTAATTTTATAGTTAAAATGTTTATATATGGTATTAACATTAACAAATATATCCAGGTGTTGGTATGGTGGGGGTAGGGTGCTCACTGTTAACTCTAGCTTTGTATTATATCTGAATTCTCCTCATTTTATTGAGGGGTGCCTGGGTCAAAGGTGGGGCATTGGTTGGGAGAGGATATGATGGACCTTTGGAGAGGAACATGGGGGAAAATCTCCACTTAGATACTGTTTTATATTTTTTTAATTTATTGTATTGGTGTGAGTGTATTAGAGAGGCTTTATTTTTGTAAATTTTATATGCTCTATGCTCGGGATGTTCTGGATAGGGTTCCCCCTCCCGAGGGGTCTCGGATTTGCCCGGATGATTATGGTTGATCAGTCGGTTAAGTGGTGCACCTGGAATGTCAAGGGGAGTAATTCACCAGTCAAAAGGAAGAAAATATTATCAAATCTTAAGAAGGAAAGAGTTGATATAGCTCTCCTTCAGGAGACACACCTGTCGGATAAAGAACACTTGAAATTACGACAGGGTGGATTTGATCAGGCCTTTTTTCCTTCTTTTAGCTCAAAAAGCAGGGGAGTTGTTATTCTTGTTCGGAAGAATTTCCCTTTCAAAATCCTAAAGCAGATAAAAGACGAATCTGGACGATATATCTTGATTAAAGCCCTCATAAATGGAGAGGAATATGGGATTTTAAATTTGTACTGCCCCCCGGCACACCCCTTTAAATTTATAACGGAAGCCTTTTCAAAATTGATGGCTTTTGGTGCCTGTCATACAATTATAGGGGGAGACTTTAATTGTATTATGGATCCGGAAATAGATAGGATTCCAAAGAATACTGCAGGAGTATCTCCCAGATCTATACAAAGAATTAGGATTAGTAGATGTATGGAGATGTCTTCATCCACAGGGCAGAGATTTTTCTTTCTACTCCAATCCACATAAATGTCATTTTAGAATTGATATGTTTTTGCCCCCTCGATTTTTTAAAATTCTATATCATCCTGTAAAATAGGTAGTATAGCAATTTCCGACCACGCTGCTGTATATATGGAAACTAAGGCGAGGAACAATGGGACATCCCCTCGGCATTGGCGTATGGACCCCTTCCTAATGAAAGATAGTAAATTTGTAAAGTACTTCTCTCAAGAATTTAAAACTTTTTTAGAAATTAATTCAGGTACAGCTAGCAACCCATCAATGATGTGGGAGACCATCAAAGCTTACACGCGAGGTTTGATCATTCCTACTCAGCGACCCAGAAGAAATTGAAGGGAGAACAACAGCGTCTGCTTGAAGCTCGCTTAAAAGCAGCTGAAACAGCATACACTGATAGACCTTCTTTATTAAATTGCAAAGGATTACGGCTCTTAGGACAGCTCTAAACCTACGCTTACTCAAACGGCTAAGAGGGAAACATTATTTGCAAAACAAAGGTTATATGAATATGGCGACAAACTGGGTAGATACTTAGCATTTCTTGCAAAGAAAAAAAAGCCCCTCAGATTATTACGTCTATCAAGGAAAGTACGGGTATTCTGACTCATGATCATAAAAAGATTAATGCGATCTTTAGAGAATTTTTTCTGAGTTATATAAATCGCAGAATTGTGAAGATAGGACAAGGAGAATGCAGTCATTTTTTAAAAATTTGACCTTTCCAGGCCTAACTCCAGAACAGGTATGGGTCCTAAATGCTCCTCTAACAGTCCAAGAAATACTTGATGCAATTAGGCAACTTCAGAGCGGTAAGGCACCGGGCCCAGATGGTTTTCAAGCTGAATTCTATAAAGAATTTACAGAAATATTGGCTGGTCCACTTATGGACATGTATAACTATGCATATAGTCAGGGATGTCTCCCGCCTTCGCTGAAAGAGGCAAATATCTCTCTTATCCTTAAAAAAGGAAAGGATCCAGAAGATTGTACATCATATAGACCAATATCCTTGCTAAATGTAGATTTTAAAATCCTTTCTAAAACGTTAGCACTGAGACTAGAAAGGGTATTGCCACATATTATAAAGGAGGATCAGACGGGGTTTATTAAGGGCCGTAGATCATCCAATAATATTTGAAGGGTTTTGAATATGATTCAAACCTGCCATCAGGGAAAGATACCAGGAGTAGTAGTTTCATTAGACGCGGAAAAGGCATTTGATAGGGTTGAATGGTCATATTTGTTTTACACATTGGAAAGGTTTGGCGTTGGACAGGTGTTTACCAAATGGGTCTCAACATTGTATAGTGATCCCAAAGCAGTTGTGGTTACCAATGGATTAGGTTCGGATAGCTTCAGTGTGGATAGGGGCTGCCGTCAGGGATGTCCCCTCTCGCCATTGTTATTTACGCTAATAATTGAACCACTAGCAGAAGCTATATGAGCTGATCCTAATATAACGACCCCGAGGATTGATACAGGTAAACATAAAATTACCCTGTATGCAGATGATGTTCTTCTATTCCTCAGTAATCCTCTGATGTCCGTACCTCGCCTAATCCAAGTTATTAATACATTTAGCGCATTCTCAGGCTATAAAATTAATTTTTCAAAATCGGAGGCTATGCCAATGGGTGGCCTTGCTATGATACCCCGCTTAGTGGACGGATCCCTTTTTCCCTTTCGTTGGTCCCTGGAGGGCTTCTTATATTTAGGCATTTTTATTACCCCAGTATTTGGTCAGTTGTATAAGGCTAATTTTGTGTATTCACTGGAAAGGATAAGGCAGGACCTCCAGCGATGGGGAGACCTTCCAATTTCCTGGTTGGGTAGAATAGCACTAATCAAAATGAATGTCCTGCCCCGTCTCCTATATCCTATGAGAATGCTTCCGGTGATGCTGCCGAGGACGGCTCTACATAAATTATATGGCTGGCTGGGTTCCTTTATCTGGAATCATAGACAGCCCCTCATTAAGCTGAAGAAGCTACAGCTTCCACAGACAAGGGGAGGATTGGACTTCCCAGACTTTAGGAAATATCAGTTAAGTTCCCTATTAAGTTACATAGCTGATTGGGTCTTGTCTGATCCACAATCAATCTGGTTGGACATCGAGGCCTCTAAAGTAAAATACCCACTTATTAACCTTTTATTTTCAGACAAGAGGAAAATCATTACAGATCACTGTAAAAAACCCTATAATACTAAACACAATTAAGGCTTGGAATATAATGCGGCAAAATGAGGGCAATTCATATAAAACATTCCCCTGTGCACCGATAGTGGGAGCATGGGGATTCCAACCGGGGTTTACAGATGCCACTTTTAAACTCTGGAGATCCAGGGGTATCTCATGTCTGGGGGACCTATTTAAGGATGGGGTCCTGATATCTTTTGAACAGCTGCGTCAGAAATTCGGATTACATAATGGACCTCTTTCGATACTTCCAAATTCGAGATTATATACAGAAGAAGACTACGTTATTAGATAGTCTTTATAAATCAGATAGAGAATGTAGTGTCCTACGACCAGTGGGGGTAACTTCCGTCAGTACTATTTATCATTTATTACACGATGAAGTATCGGGAGATATGGATAATCTGCTTAAAACATGGGATCAGGATTTGGGACTAGAAATCTCTATAGAAACGTGGAATGATATTTGGGAAAATGCTAGAAGAATTACTATCTGTAACAGAACCCAGGCTATCCAGCTGAAGATACTTCATAGGGCCCATATAGCACCGGTTCGACTGGCAAAATGCAAGGCAGGAGCATCTCCAATGTGTCCCAAATGCAAAATAGAAGTGGGCACTCTTGTACATTGCTTATGGACCTGTCATAAGATCCGTAGATATTGGACTAAAGTAGCAAGTACCCTGACAGAAATTTTAGGAACAGAAATTAAAGTGGACCCTGTATCTCTCCTTTTGGGCTTTTCGAACTTTCCCTCCCTGGACATGTACGGGAAGAGACTATTTTCTATTCTTTCTTTCTGTGCAAGGAAAAATATTTTGGTGAACTGGGTGGCTGAGGGCCCCCCTGGACTTTCAAATTGGCACAGATTAATTATGGAATGTATTCCCCTTGACTTCCTTACAAATATGGTGCACCGAAAGACCGAATTATTTTATAAAATATGGCAGCCCTTTTTGAATTACATAAATACAGATATCTCGGCTATCCTAACAAGGGCTTTTATTTAATTGAGATTACAAACCTGGCTGGTCCGGGGCCCCTTAGGAGAGGAATCCCGCACGAATACGGGTTTTATTACATCTGATGTAAACACATTCCGAGCATGTAAGAGACTTAAATATACACTCTGGTTAGTTATAGGTTAGATTAGTAGATAGTTGAGTTTATTTTTTCTTTTTCGGTATTTTTTTTTCTTTCTTCTTTTGTTAAATTTTGGCTATTGTATATTTGATTTAATTGTATATCAATATTTATATTTGAGAGTTTTGTTTATTTTTGTAAACTTGTATAAATGTTAAATTTCTCATAAAAATATCTATTAAAAAAAACTCTCTTTAAACTCCCACATCTGACAAGAAGCACATATCACTCTACTAAAGGCCATTTTTGCTCCTTCACAATCTACAGACCCAGAAAATAACACCGTCTTATTCCTCTACAAAACACTGCTCCAGGTTAAATTAATAGTTATGGCTTATATTTTAAGTTTAATCAAAAGACATATCTCCAAAAACATTGGCAAACTTTACACAATATCTGGGATGGGAGATTTGCTCGAGCTCTTTGGGGGTGTTTAAACTAGTTTGGCAGAGGATGCGAACCGGAACTACGGACCAAAGGATGGGGTAGTTGGTGAACAGACAAATACAGTGTGCAGCGAGTCTGTGAGGAAGGATAGACAAAGTTGATAGGGCAAAGTTGCAGTCAGTGTAATGGTTTGACGTGTGTCTATTTTAATGCAAGAAGTGTCATGAATAAGGCTGATTAGCTTCGAGCACAGATCAATATTTGGAGCGATGATGTTGTGGCCATTATGGAGACTTGGATAGCACAGAGGCAGGAACGGTTGTTGGATGTTCCAGGGTTTCGATGGTTTCAAAAGGAATATGGAGGGAGGTAAAAGAGGTGGAAGATGGCATTGCTAATCAGGGATAGTATCACATCTGCAGAAAAGGAGGCATTGAGGAGGATTTGTCCACTGAGTCAGTATGGGTGGGAGTCAGAAACAGGAAGGGAGCAGTCGGTTTATTGTGTTTTCTATACACCCTCAATAGCAACAGAAACATGGAGCAGAAGATCAGGAGGGAGATTTTGGAAAGGTGTAGGAGTAACAGGGTTGTCAACTTCCTTAATATTGATTAGAATCTCCTTAGTGCAAATACTTTGGATGAGCAGAATTTGTTAGGTGTGTCCAGGGAGGATTTTGGACTCAATGTGTAGATAGGCTGACTAGAGGGAAGACCATATTGGATTTGGTGCTTGGCAACGAACCAGGTCAGATGTCAGATCTCTCGGTGATAGCGATATAACTCCCTGACCTTTACTATAGTCACGGAGAGGAATAAGAGCAGGCGGTATGAGAAAATATTTAATTGGGGGTGGAATTGCAATGCTATTAGGCAGAAACTGTGGAGCATAAATTGGAAACAGATATTCTCAGGGAAATATATGACAGAAATGTGAAGGTTGTTTAGAGAGCACTTACTGTGAGTGCTGGGCAGGTTTGTCCCAGTGAGGCAAAGAAGGGATGGTAGGTTGAAGGAACCTTTGGTGACAAGGGATGTGGAACATCTAGTCAAGAGGAAGAAGAAAGCTTACTTAAGGTTGAGGAAGCAAGGATCAGATAGGGCTCTAGAGAATTACAAGGTAGCCAGGAAGAAACTGAAGAATGGACTTAGAAGAGCTAGAAGGTAGCATGAAAAAGCCTTGGTGGGTAGGATTAAGGGAAACCAAAGGTATTCTACACATGTGAGGAACAAGAAAATGGCCAGAGTGAGGGTAGGGCTGATCAGGTATAGTTGAGGGAACTTGTGCTTGGAGTCGGAGGAGATGGTGACATCCTTACCGAATACTTTGCTTCAGTATTCACAAGTGAGAGGGTTCTTGTCAATTGTGAGGACAGCATGCAACAGACGAACATGCTCAAACAGGTTCATGTTAAGAAGGAAGATATGCTGGAAAGTTTGTAAAACATGAGGATAGATAAGTCCCCTCGGCCAGAAGGGATATGCCCACGGATACTACAGGAAGGAAGAGAAGAGATTGCTGCGCCTTTGGTAATGATCTTTGTGTCCCCACTGTCCACTGGAATAGTGCCAGATAATTAGAGGGTGGCAAATGTTATTCCCTTGTTCATAGAAGGCAGAGGGTGGTAGTTAATGGGAAGTATTCAGCCTGGTGTTCCGCAGGGATCTGTTTTAGGACCTCTGCGCTTTGTGATTTTTATAAGTAACTTGGATGAGGAAGTGGAAGGGTGGTTTAGTAAGTTTGCCGATGACACAAAGGTTGGTGGAGTTGCGAAAATTGTGGAGGGCTGTTGTAAGTTGCAGGATGCAGAGCTGGTCAAGGTTAGAGAGATGCTAGAAAAGCACAGCAGGTCAGGCAGCATTTGAGGAACAGGAAAATCGACATTTTGGGCAAAAGCCAGTCATTCCTGAAGAAGGGCTTTTGTCTGAAACGTTGATTTTCCTGCTCCTCATATGCTGTCTGAGCTGCTGTGCTTTTCCAACACCACTCTAATTTTGACTCTAATCTCCAGCATTTGCAGTACCCACTTTCACCAGGATGTAGAGCTGGGCTGGGAAGTGGCAGATGGAGTTCAGCCTGGAAAAATGATTCATTTTGGAAGGTTGATTTTGAATGCACATTATAGGGTTAAAAGGCAGGAATATTGCAGTGTGGAGCAACAGAGAGTTCTTGGGGTCCACGTCCATAGATCCCTCAAAGATAACACTCAATTTGATAGGGTTGTTAAGAAGGCATATGGTGTGTTAGCAGGGGGATTGAGTTTAAGAGTCGCATGGTTATGCTGCAGTTCTATAAAGCCCTGGTTAGACCACACTTGAAATTGTGTGTCCAGTTCTGGTTGCCTCATTATAGGAAGCTTTCGAGAAAGTGCTGAGGAGATTTACCAGGATGCTGCCTAGAATGGAGGCCATGTCTTATGAAAAACAGTTGAGGGACCTAGGGCTTTTCTCATTGGAGTAAAGAAGGATGAGAGGTGACTGGATAGAGGTGTACAAGACAGATAGAATGGATAGCCAGAGACTTTTTTCCTGGGCAGAAATTACTATAATTTTAAGGTGATTGGAGGAATATTTATGCGAGATGTCAGAGGTGGGTTCTTTACACAGAGTGGTGGGTGCGTGGAACGCACTGCCAGTAGTGGTAGTAAACATTACGGACATTTAAGCAACTCTTGGAAAGGCATAGGAAAGATAATAAAACATAGCATATGCAGGTTAGTTTGATCTTAGAGTAGGATAAAAGATTGGCACAACACCAAGGGCCTGTACTGTGCTGTACTGTTCTATGTTCTACATTCGCTTTCCTCATCCAAGTCATTAATATATATTTTAAATAACTGGCCCAGCACTAAGCTGTGGCACTTCACTAGAATTTCATAGAATCCCTACAGTGTGGAAACAGGCCATCTGGCCCAACAAGTCCACACCGACTCTTCGAAGAGTGTCCCACCCAGACCCATTCTATTACTTTACATTTCCCCTGACAAATGCAACTAACCTACACATATCTGAACACTATGGGCAATTTAGCAAAGCCAATTCACCTAACTTGCACATCTTTGGACTGTGGGAGGAACCGGAGCACCTGGAGAAAGCCCACACAGACAAGGGGAGAATGTGCAAACTCCACACAGTCGCCAGAGGCTGGAATCAAACCCAGGTCCCTCACACTGAGAGGTAGCAGTGCTAACCACTGAGCCACCATGCCGCATTGTCTGAAAGAGTGGTGGAAGCAGATTTAAATGAGGTCTTAAAATAGAATTGAGAAGTTTTTTTTGTGAGCGGCACGGTGGCACAGTGGTTAGCACTGCTGCCTCACCCGGGTTCAATTCCCGCCTCAGGTGTGGAGTTTGCAGGTCAGGTGAATTGGCCATGCTAAATTGCCCGTAGTGTTAGGTAAGGGGCAAATGTAGGGGCCTGGGTGGGTTGCGCTTCGGCAGGTCGGTGTGGACTTGTTGGGCCGAAGGGCCTGTTTCCACGCTGTAATGTAATGTAATCTAATCTAAATCTAAAAAAAAGAAAGAGTTTGCAGAATGACTGAGAAAGGGGTGAGGGGATCTGAAGAAGGGAGGTGGAGTAAGTTCCCATGTAGCTCCTGCCCTTGTTCTCCTAGATAGAAGTGGAGGATTTGAAAGGTGCTATTATATGATCTTTGATGAATTTCTTTATAATTCTATGATGCACAGATAAGCGCATTCAGATCTGGTGTAGGAAAGGCATGATCAGAGAAAATAAAACTTTCACAGTATGAACTTCAGTAACCCTTGGTGCCAAAATTACTAACCTGGGTTGACTTCAGAGACATGCAGATGTTATTCTTCTCCAGAACCTCTCCCAGGACCTGATGGAAGTCTTTATCATTGGACTCCATAGTGATGGTGAGTACAGCATCATGAGGAGTGTCACAATCTGGTGTTCCCAGCCAGCAGTGGAATGAATCTCCCATCAGCCATCTGCATCCTATCCACTTGTAGAAGGAACAATTGTTGGTCTTTGCCCTCCACCAAGACTGAATGCATGCACATGACCACCACTGAGATGTCCAATAAACAGCTCAGTGAACGAGCGACAACAGCGTGCATTTCTGTAGCGCCTTTCACTACCTCACGCTGTGTCATGGGCCTTTCACAGTCAAGGAAGTGCTTTAAATTCAGTTGCTGCGGAGATGCCCTGACCCACCACCATCTTAATTTTTACCACGCTCATTCTGGCTTTCAAATCCTCCCACAGTCTTGCCTTGCCCGCAGCACTGGATTCAGCACTGGCCCCATTTCTTGCCAAGACCTTTATACGCCTCCAATTTTGACCTTGCATGCATTCCCAATTTGAAATCTGTAATGATGCTGTCACTTTAAAGAGGTTATTTTGTCTTGGTTTTTTTTTTGAAGAGAAGTTGTGAAGGCAGAGGTGCTGAAATGGCCTAAGTCAACAATTTAGGAAGCCTTTAGGTTTTTTTAAATTTAAGAACAGTTGCAACAATGGAAGGCCAGTGGCCAGTTCTTACAGATCAGGCTTTCTAGTTTTTTTTTAACTGTAGCAGTCAGAAGCTGTTTGGATCCCAGAAGGGTTAGAGCTTCAGTAAAATGATTCTCAACTGCATGTAAGAATTTGTATCTGAATGTGCCTTTTTGCCAAGGGGTGTGTTTATGGGATGTTACAATATTGGAACAGTTAATTAGTAGCAGGTAATGTATCTATTATTCAGTTAAGTTTTCTAATAGTTAATTTATTCTAAATTCCTCTTTCTTTTGGTTGCATTTTAACTGTAAGGTTTAAACAAATTTTTTAACATAGATACGTTTTACCAGTCGCATTGCATCTGGGACATGGCACTTCACATCTATCTTTACAAGAAGAAAAATTTAGGTTACCTTCTTAAAACACGGAGGGCATCTGGTCTGGTCCATAACAAATCTCTCCACTATTTCCAATTGCAGCCTTCAGCTTGGAACTTGTTTAAAAAATTAATTCATGGATGTGGGCATCACTGGCTGGGCCAGTATTTATTGCCCATACCTAACTCCAACTTGAGAAGGTAGGGGTGAGCTGCCTTCATGAACCCCTGCAGACCCCTGTTGTGGAGGGATACCCACACAGTACTGTTATGGAGAGAGTTCCAGGATTCTGACCCAGCGACACTGAAGGAACAGCTGGAACATTTCCAAGTAAAGATGGTGAGGGGCTCAGAGGGTAAGTTGCAGGGTGTGGCATTCCCATGTTTCTGCTGCCCTTGTCCTTCTACATGGTGAAGGTTATAAGTTGGGAAGGTGCTGTTAAATGAGCATTGGTGTTTTGCTGCAATGCATCTTGTAGATGGGACACACTGCTGCTACTGAGCATCAGTGACGGATGGAGTGGATGATTATAGGTGTGATGGGTCAAACTGATAGCTTTTTTCTGGATGGTGTTGAGTCTTGTTGGAGCTGCACCCATTCAGGAAAGTAGGGGGTATTCCCTCACACTCCTGGTTTGCGCCATGTAAATGATGGACAGGTTTTGGGAGTCATAGAGATGTACAGCAGGGAAACAGTTCGGTCCAACTCGTCCATACTGACCAGATACCACAACCCAATCTAGTCCCATCTGCCAGCACCCAGCCCATTTCCCTATTCATATACCCATCCAAATGCCTTTTAATGTTGCAATTGTACTAGCCTCCACCACTTCCTCTGGCAGCTCATTCCACACATGCACCCCCTCTGGGTGAAAAACCTACCCCTTAGGTCTCTTCTATATCTTTCCCCTCTCACCCTAACCTATGCCCTCTAGTTCTCGACTCCCCAACCCCAGGGAAAGGACTTTGCCTATTTACCCTATCCATGCCTCTCATGATTTTATAAACCTCTATAAAGTCACCCCTCAGCCTCCGACACTCCAGGGAAAACAGTCAGAGCTCAAATCCTCCAACCCTGGCAACATCATTGTAAATCTTTTCTGAACCCTTTCAGTTTTCACAACATCTTTCCGATAGGAGGGAGACCAGAATTGCATGCAATATTCCAAAAGTGTCCTCACCAATGTCCTGTACAGCTGCAACATGGCTTCCTAACTCTTGTACTCAACACTCTGACCAATAAAAGAAAGCATACCAAACGGCTTCTTCACTATCCAAACAACCTGAGACTCCACTTTCAAGGAACCATGAACCTGCACTCCAAGGTCTCTTTGTTCAGCAACACTCCCTCGGACCTTACCATTAAATGTATAAGTCCTGCTAAGATTTGCTTTCCAAAAATGCAGCACCTCGCATTTATCTAAATCATACTCCATCTGCCACTTCTCAGCAATTGTTCATCTGATCAAGATCCTTTTGTAATCTGAGGTAGCCCTCTTTGCTGGCCACTACACCTCCAATTTTAGTGTCATCTGCAACTGACTAACTTGGAAATGAAGTATTCCTGTGAAAGAAATCCTGTCTACTGTAGACTGGAAATACAGGATCTAAATTTGAGTTGGAGGAAAACAGACGAGGAAGAGCTTCCACTTCAGTTTTCGATGGGCCAAATAGCTGACTTAGGCTATGTCTTAGGCTGTGTCTTAGGCTATGTCTTAGGCTGTGTCTTAGGCTGTGTCTTAGGGTCTTTGTTTCAATTTTAAGTTCTGTTCAACCTTAAAAATATGTGCCTAAATACGCATAGAGAACTTGGTTTGTAATGTCAAGTGGTAAGAAAACTCTCCACTTTTCTCCCCTCCTTTAAGGCAAACTTCATTTATCCAACCCCTTTGATCATCAGTCATATCACTTTCCTAACAGCACAGTTTTAAAAATGCATTTTTTCATGGGATCTGGACATCATCGGAAAAATCAGTATATGGTGGCAAAACCGAATTGCCCTTGGTCAGGGGTAGTTCAGAATTCATAGTTTTTAGGTTACCATCCTTAAATGCCCCCCACCCCGTATCCCACTCTGTCTTCTATTGGTGAGCCAATCCTCTGACCATGCTAATATGCCACCTCCAACATCATGGACTCTTGTCTTATTAAGTAACCTAATATGTGGTAGTATGGAGATTTCACAATTCCTCCATAATGTGGCATCATCAGATTGGATGGAGCCTAGTCGAGACTTCAACATGAACCCTTTCAGAATGGTTACCTCATACAACAATGGTGACAATCCACTCTCAGAAAAAGTGTTTTGATGGTCCATTGTTAAGTTCCCGATTATCCTTTGATAGAAAGGGGACTTTCAATCCTTTTTATATAAACCAAATCACATTAAGTCCTTATCCTGCAATACCTGTAGTTGAGCTATCTCATCCCCGACATGGGTCGCCTGTAATCTCTATATCGTTAGTGAATTACCCTTAGATACCATTTTTTGAGGTATGGTAGACATCCCCTTGTCATTGGCTAAGTGTTTGGCTACTTTCAGATCATTTTTACTGTTTCTTTTGCAAACCAAAGATCCAAGGATTTTGTATTAATTGATGAGATTGAAGATTAATCGTCCATATTTGACATTATCATGATATCAAGGTATGCAAGGCTGAAAGTCAGAGAAACAGGTTTCACGGAGTGGAGGTGGTGAGGTGAGGATCCTGGCAGAGAAATAAAAGGACAGACAGAACACCAGAATGGGACTTGGGTCAGAACCAAGAACATGATCTTTCTAGAAGCAAAGATAAATACACTCAAGCATTCATGTCTGGGGAGTTCAAGGCTTTTAGTTTGACATCATACACAATGGGAAACCCGAGACTTTCCTGGCAGTCTAAATGACCCCGTATGTAGGAAGTGCCTTCAGCTGGAGCAACTTGAGCTCCGAGTTTTGGATAATAAGCAGCAGTTGGGGGGGAACAACGACACATTTGTGACATGGAGATGTTTGTGGACAGCAGATTTCAGAATGTGGTCACTTACGGTTTGACTTCAGTTTAAGGAAGTGCAAGCAGAGGGGGCATGGGTAACTACTAGACAGAAGGGGACCTGGCAGATAGTGAGGGAATACCATGACCATGCATAGTCCACAGGAGCAGTGAGGGGTGAAGTTATAATTTTGAACAAGTGATATGAAGGAAAAGAATAATCAAATGAGGTCTGTTGGGTGGAAGTAAAAAAAACCCAAAAAAGGACAAGCACGCTGTTCAGTGTGTACAACAAGCCCTCAAACAATCATAGATAATTTTCCTGTGTAATAGAGAGAAAGGTAAATTCGTAAATTGTATTCAGGAGATTTTTAGCCAGTTCATAGAAAGCCCAACAAGGAAGGGGGAGCTCCACACCTCATTCAAAAAATGAACCTGAGCAGGTTGAAGGCTGCACTTTGGAGAAATTAACCATAATCCAATTAGACTGGAATACTTATGAGAAAGGGAAAGGGTGGACCAGGAATTAAAGTTATAAACCAGGGAAAGACTAATTTTACTAAGAGACAATTTGATTCACGTAGGCTGGGAACATTAAAATTAGAGCTGAAAAATGTGTTGCTGGAAAAGCGCAGCAGGTCAGACAGCATCCAAGGAGCAGGTGAATCGACGTTTCGGGCATAAGCCCTTCTTCAGGAATGAGGAAGGTGTGTCAAGCAGACTAAGATAAAAAGTAGGGAGGAGGGACTTGGGGGAGGGGCGTTGGGAATGCGATAGGTGGAAGGGGTTAAGGTGAGGGTGATAGGCTGGAGAGGGGGCTTGGGCAGAGAGGTCAGGAAGAAGATTGCAGGTCAAGAAGGCGGCGCTGAGTCCGAGGGTTGAGACTGAGATAAGGTTGGGGGGGGGGGGGGGGGGGGGAGGGGAAATGAGGAAGTTGGAGAAATCTGCATTCATCCCGTGTGGTTGGAGGGTTCCTAGGCGGAAGATGAGGCGCTCTTCCTCCAGGCACCACGAACCGTGCAGCTTCTGCGATCACCGCCAAGACAACCGTCTCCACAATCGCCAGGAAGACCATCGCCAACAGATTCGCAGCCTCTGTGGGGTCCACAGCTACCAGGAACAACACCGTTTCTGCCGTCGCCGCAGCCACTTCCGGCGCCGGAGTTGCTGTCGCTGCATCTACTTTTTCCCCCAGTGATGTTACTCACCTGCACAATGACCACGCTGCGTGCGTCTCCGCCCCCACGCCCAACCCTGCCCCCACACCAGGTCCAAGCTCTCCGCCCTGCCGTGTTTTCACCATCCCTCCAGACCTCCCCCTCTCTCAGGATGAAAGATCAGTCCTCAGCAGAAGCCTTACCTTTATCCCCCATGCTCCCGGATTAGTGAGTTCAACATGCAGCAAGACATTGAACAATTCTTCCGCCGCCTTCGCCTCCGCGCTTACTTCAACTAGGATTTTCGCCTACCCTCTGACGACCCCTTCTCCCGCCTCCAACACACCCCTCCACCTGGACACCCCGTGCTGGCCTCTTACCCGCCCTTGATCTCTTCAAAGCCAACTGCCACCGCGACATTAACCGCCTCAACCTGTCGACCCCTCTTACCCTCAAACATGAAGCCCTCCAATCCAACCCCAACCTCACTATCAAACCGGCAGACAAGGGAGGCGCGGTGGTAGTTTGACGCACCGATCTTTACACCGCTGAGGCTAAACGCTAGCTCATGGACACCTCCTCCTACTGCCCACTTGACCATGACCCCATCTCCCACCACCAAACCATCATCTCCCAGACCATCCATAACCTCATCAGCTCAGGGGATCTCCCATCCACTGCCTCCAAACTCATCGTCCCACAACCCCGCCACGCCCGTTTCTACCTCCTGCCCAAAATCCACAAACCTGACAGCCCCAGCCGACCCATTGTCTCAGCCTGCTCCTGCCCCACCAAACTCATCTCTGCATACCTCAACACGGTCCTGTCCCCCTTAGTCCAAGAACTCCCCATCTACGTTTGGGACACCACCCATGCCCTCCACCTCCTCCATGATTTTCACTTCCCCGGCCCCCAACGCCTTATCTTCACCATGGACATTCAGTCCCTATACACCTCCATCTCCCATCACGAAGGCCTCAGAGCCCTCCGCTCCTTCCTTTCCCGCCGACCCAACCAGTACCCTTCCACTAACACCCTCCTTCGACTGACTGAACTGGTCCTCACTCTGAACAACCTCTCTTTCCAATCCTCCCTCCAAACCAAAGGAGTAGCCATGGGCACCCGCATGGGCCCCAGCTATGCCTGCCTCTTCGTAGGATATGTGGAACAATCCATCTTCCGCAGCTACACTGGCACCACCCCCCACCTTTTCCTCCGCTACATCGATGACTGTATCGGCACTACCTCGTGCTCCCACGAGGAGGTTAAACAGTTCACCCACTTTACTAACACCTTCCACCCCGACCTCAAATTTACCTGGACCGTCTCAGACTCCTCCCTCCCCTTCCTTGACCTCTCAAATGCTATCTCGGGCGACCAACTCAACACGGACATTTACTATAAACCGACCGACTCCCACAGCTACCCAGATTACACCTCCTTCCGCCCTGCCCTCTGTAAAAACACCATCCCATATTCCCAATTCCTTTGCCTCCGCCGCATCTGCTCCCAGGAGGACCAATTCCAATTCCGAACAACCCAGATGGCCTCCTTCTTCAAAGACCGCAATTTCCCCTCAGACGTGATTGACGATGCTCTCCACCACATCTCCTCCACTTGCCACTCCTCCATCCTTGAACCCCGCCCCTCCAATTGCCACCAGGACAGAACCCCACTGGTCCTCACCTACCACACCACCAACCTACAGATACATCGTATCATCCTTCGTCATTTGAGCCACCTCCAAACAGACCCCACCACCAAGGATATATTTCCCTCCCCTCCCCTAGCAGCGTTCCGGAAAGACCACTCCCCCCACGACTCCCTAGTCAGGTCCACACCCCCCACCAACCCAACCTCCACTCCTGGCACCTTCCCCTGCAATCGCAAAAAAAGGAAAACTTGCGTCCACACCTCCCCCCTCACTTCCCTCCAAGGCCCCAAGGGATCTGTCCATATCCGTCACAAATTCACCTGCACCTCCACACACAGCCTCCTCTATATTGGGGAGACAGGCCGCCTATTTGCAGAACGTTTCAGAGAACACCTCTGGGACACCCGCACCAACCAACCCAACTGCCCCGTGGCCGAACACTTTAACTCCTCCTCCCACTCCAAGGTCATGCAGGTCCTTGGCCTCCTCCATCGCCAGACCATGGCAACATGACGTCTGGAGGATGAGCACCTCATCTTCCGCCTAGGAACCCTCCAACCACAAGGGATGAATGCAGATTTCTCCGGCTTCCTCATTTCCCCTCCCCCCACCTTATCTCAGTCCCAACCCTCGGAATCAGCACGGCCTTCTTGACCTGCAATCTTCTTCCCAACCTCTCCGCCCCCACCGCCTCTCCGGCCTATCACCTTCACCTTAACCTCCTTCTACCTATTGCCCCTCCCCCAACACCCCTCCCCCAAGTCCCTCCTCCCTACCTTTTATCTTAGCCTGCTTGGCACACCTTCCTCATTCCTGAAGAAGGGCTTATGCCCGAAACGTTGATCCTCCTGCTCCTTGGATGCTGTCAGACCTGCTGCGCTTTTCCAGCAACACATTTTTCAGCTCTGATCTCCAGCATCTGCAGTCCTCACTTTCTCCAACATTAAAATTAGGAAAAGAAAGACTGCGTGAGAAAGCATTGGCAGGTAGAATAATGGCTATCTGAAAGTTTTTTTTAAAAACACTGGAATATTACAATACACAAAGGTACCAAGCCAAACCAAATCAGTCTCCCTTTCACTAGATTTGCAATATAGCAAAATTTAAATATTCAATGACCCTTAAAATTGCTCAATTGTTCCTAACAAGACATGACAAATAACAGATCTTGGTGGATCTGTTTAGTGGATCACAAATGATCAAAGCATTTTAATTAATATTTACAATCTATGGACAATCTTCTTTGATCAGAAAACTCCACCCATACACCAGCAGGCGGAGTTAAGGTACAAATTTCTAAACAAAAATAAATCAGCATTTTCCAGTTTGATAATCATTTCAATGAAGAATACCAGGCCTTCATGAAATGATTGGTTGATGTGTGGTATTACAGGCCCGTAGGACTGTATAGTCTTGTTTGAATTCCAGTCAATGAAACAGATACTGAAGATCTGAAGACATCAGCAGCATACCAGAATTTCAAGCGATCCGGGGCAGAAGTGAATATAGCAGCCACTCACAAGGTGCAGAAGAAGTTGAAAAGTTTGAAGGTGGGAAAAAAAAATCACACAAAGCAGATGGACTCACCCTTGAGTTCTAAGGGAGATAGTGGTAGAGATTGTGGAGGCATTGGTCGTGACCTTTCAGGAATCACTGGTGGGAGGGAGGGTGCCAGAGAACCGGAATGGCTAATGTAACATCCTGTTTAAGAAGGGAGGAAGACAGAAGACAGGAAACAATAGGTCAGTTAGTTCATTCTCGGTCATTGGAAAGATTTGAGAGTTCATTATAAAAGGAGATTGCAGAGTAATGGAAGTGCATGGTAAAATTGGTCTAAGTCAGAATGGCTTTGTCAAGGGAAGGTCATGCCTGACCAATCTGTAAGAATTCTTTGAGGAGGTAACAAGAAAGTTAGACAAAGGATAGCCACTGAACATGATCTGTTTGAATTTCCAGAAGATGTTTGACAAGGTGACACACAGGAGGCTGCTAAATACAATGAGCCCATGGTGTTACTGGCAAAATACTGATATGGATATAGAATTGACTGATTGGCAGAAGACAAAAGATAGAGTGTGTCTATAATGGGGTATTTTTCAGGGTAACTAGTGGAGTTCTGCAGGAATAAGTGTAAGGAACATAACTATTCACATTATTTATTAATGATCTGGATGAAGGAACTGAGGGCATTATTGCCAAGTCTGCAATGACACAAAAGATAATTGGAGGAACAGATTACGGTGAGGAAGTAGGCAGGCTGCAGAAGGACCTGGCCAGGCTAGGTGAGATGGCAAAGAAATGGCAGATGGAATCCAATGTGGGAAAGTGAGAGGTTCAATATGTTAGGAAGAAGTATAGTCTATTTTCTAAATGAGGAACGCTTTAGAAATCTGAAGTGCAAAATGGACTTAGGAGTCCTAATTCAGAATTATCTGAAGGTTAGCACACAACTTCAAATCGGCAGTTAGGAAAACAAATGTAATGCTCACATTCATTGCAAGACGTCTGGAATATGAGAGCAGAGGTGTACTGCTGAGACTGTATAAGGCTCTGGTCAGATTGCACTTGGAATCTTGTGAGCAGTTTTGGGTCCGATATCTAAGGAAAGATGTGCTGGCTTTGGAGGAGCCCAAAGGAGGTTTACAAGAATGATCCCAGAGATGAAGGGCTTGTCATATAAGCAGTTGAGAACACTGGGTCTGTACTCGATTGAGTTTAGAAGGATGAAGGAGGATCTCATTGAAACTTGATAGGCCTGAATAGAGTGGATGTGGAGGAGATGTTTCTGCTAGTAGGAGAGACTAGGACCAGAGGGCACAGCCTAAGTGGAGGGACCTCCCTTTAGAGCTGAGATGAGGGGGAACTTTCAGCAAAAGGGTGATTAGTCTGTCGAAATCATTGCTACAGAAGGCTCTGGAGGCCAATCATGGAGTGTATTTAAGACAGAGATAGATAGATTCTTGATTTGTAAAGGAATTGAAGATTATAGGGATAAGGCAGTAGAATAGGGTTAAGAGACATTTCAGATATGATCAAATGGTGGAGCAGATTTGATAGGCTGAATAGCCTAATTCTTCTCTTATATCTTACAATCTTATGGAGACTTTTACTTATGATTGGAATCTCTTTTCTCAGAACTTCCTACAGTTGATAACTGGAGAATAACGAGACAGCAAGACTAAACAAAAAGCCCAGCCTAGTCTAGCAGCTTTCAGAGCAAACTGCCTCCTGCTCAAAACCCAGTGGGAGCCGGTTCACTATGTTTTCTCCTTCCTTCTCAACATTCTCTACGGTTGGCTGGCCAGCACGAGTCCTCCTTTGATTGACCAATTAAATAGCTAAGCAACTGCCAATACAGTGTTCCAACCACAGAAAAGGTAGAGAGAAATCAAAATTAACATTGAAGAGGTCTGTTCAAATGTCTGATTATTGCAAGGAAAAGCTGTTCTTGAATCTGTTCATACATAACCATGTGGGCGGTACGGTGGCACAGTGGTTAGCACTGCTGCCTCACAGCGCCTGAGACCCGGGTTCAATTCCCGCCTCAGGCGACTGACTGTGTGGAGTTTGCACGTTCTCCCCGTGTCTGCGTGGGTTTCCTCCGGGTGCTCCGGTTTCCTCCCACAGTCCAAAGATGTGCAGGGTCAGGTGAATTGGCCATGCTAAATTGCCCGTAGTGTTAGGTAAGGGGTAAATGTAGGGGTATGGGTGCGTTTCGCTTCGGCGGGTCGGTGTGGACTTGTTGGGCCGAAGGGCCTGTTTCTACACTGTAATGTAATCTAATCTAATCTAAACCTCTGCCTGACAGAAGAGGGTGGAAGAGATTATAAGCCGGCTGGGAGGGAAACTTGATGATGTTGGTTGCTTTCCCAAGGCAGCATGAAGTACAGATAGAGTCAGCAAATAGAAGGCTGGTTTAGGAGATGGTCTGGGTTGTGTTCATGACTCTCTTTGGTTTCTTGCAGTTTTGGGAACAGCAGTTGCCATACCATGCTGGGATGCTTCCAGATGGAGAGCATCCACTCTGTTGCATCTATAAAAAAAATTGCTAAGGGTTCATGTGGACGTACCAAATTTCCTTAGCAGAGATACTATTGTGCTTTCTTGGCTGTTGCATCGGTCTGGGTTGACAAGGATAGATTGATGATTACCACTCCCAGGAACTCAATGCTGTCGACCATCCCACCTCAACACCAATGATACACACAGGGGTGTGCTCTCCACTCTGCTTCCTGAAGTCAATGACCAGCTCCTTCGTTTTGCTGATGTTGGAATGATTGTTGTCTTTACACAATGCGCTAAGGACTCAATCTCTTTCCCGTATACAATCTTGTTTTTATTGAAGACCTGACCTACAATGGTGTCGTCATCAGCAAACTTGTTAATAGAATTGGGGTGGAATTTGGCCACACAGTTATAAGTGTATAAGGAGAGTAGTAGGGGACTGAGTATGCAGTCTTGTGGAGCACTGGTGTTGAGGATCACGGTGGAGGTGTTGTCAGTTAATCTTACTGATTGCAGTCTATGGGTCGGGAAGTCGCAAAGTCAAGGAGTTTGTTTGAAATTACGGTATTCAAGACAGAACTGTAGTCATTAAGTAGCAGCTTGACGTAAGTATTCTTGCTATCCAGATGTTCCAAAGAGGAGTTTAGATACAGGTAGGTGGTGTCCATTTTGGACTGTTACGCCACTAGGCAAATTGCAAAGGATCAAGGCAATCTTGTAGGCTGGAATTGATGTGAGCCATGACTAACCTCTTGAAACACTCCATAATTATGGAGGTCAGAGCCACCAGGCATTAGTCATTGAGGCTCTCATGATTTCTTTTGGCACCAGAATGATGGTGATCTTCTTGAAGCAGGTGGGCACTTCAGATCATAGTCAGGAGAGGTTAAAGATATCTGCGAATACTCCTGCCAGCTGGTCCACACAGGATCTGTGCACGGCCAGGGACTCCATCCAGGCCAGTCAGTTTCCATGAGTTCAATCTCAAGAAGGCTGATCGAACATCTGTGGCAGTAACTGGTACATGTGCATCCAAGGCTGATTGGACAGGTGACCGTTTCACTGATCTTCCATTCAAAGCAAGCACCAAATACTTTGAGCATGTCAGGTGGGGATGCGTAGTTGCCTGTGATGCTGTCCACTTTGTCGGCATGGGAAAACTAGCAACAGTAAGTTTCCTTCCAAGTATCAGACCATTCTGGCAGTAATGATGATAGAATAGCTAGTATCGGAACCAATAGGGAATGCTGGCTGATTAGCACTTTGATAGGAATGGAGTCGAGAGAACAGGAAATCTAGTAAACAAGATGAGTTCAGAGACAGCATAAAGTGACAGACAGAAAGTTGTCTTGGAATAAATAAGATTGTGATAGAAAAGAAACAGACAACTGATCAGATAGAATAAATTTGTGAGCCCTCACACTTGCAGAGAAAAGAATGGGCAGATATTGGAAGAAAACAGCTGTTGGTGAAGGAGCCATTGGATTATTTTTGCTTGGAGGAATGATCCTCGCACAATATGCAGTTTGGGCAGAGCAGTGAGGCTGAATGGAATGATCCTCGCACAATATGCAGTTTGGGCAGAGCAGTGAGGCTGAATACAGTTCCTCAAACCAGTTGCAATTGACTTCCATAAATCAAACATAAAACAAATGCCATTTCTTAAACAAAAAAGAAAAGCAGGTAATTACTCGATTGCTTTATAAATAACCAGATATCAATTTGGTGAGTAAATAGAATCAAAGCTCCCATGGACAAATTTCATCGGCCAACTATCCAGCTTTTGTGCTGTAATATTGTAAATTATTAATTCCATGATCAATAGTCTGATGGTAGGAAGATCTGGAATTACTAACTAGGCTGATGTTGATAATGTACCATGAAAAATATCAGACCAGCACTTACATAAATGTCTTTTTCATGCACAAGTTGATTTCAATTTTAATTTACAGCTTAATTGAATCATTAAACCCCCCAGTATCAACGGTGAAAATAAATATACAAGTTACACAGCTATTGCCTTTCTTCTCCCCTCTCCCTAAACTGCACACAATGATCTTGAGCCAAAAGTATTTTAAAAGTACATTAGTTCAACATTTAAATGTTAGGCTTTCATTCAAGATCAATGCCTTCTTCAAACAGATTTAGATCAGCTACAATTCAGAATATAAAATTTCAGGCTTAAAATAAGCAAAGACAGATCACAAATTGATTCTCATTTATTTTTATATACACAGTGCCTTCATTAATGTCCAAAACATCAAAATTAAATACCTCCAAAATATCATTCCATTCACAGTTACTGTATATAACACTAATAAATTGTTGGTTTCAGAAAATAGGCTTGGACATTCTAGATGTATTTGTCTACATACCTAGGTTTGTTACTATGCTCTCAAAATCCCAACTGGTAAAATTGGTGCTCACAAATTTTGCAGTCCTTAAAAGACTTTCCAAAACAAAAGATGTCAGTGACCATAAAAATATAAAATCATATTACACAATACTTCAGCAATTCAATTTTGAAGTACCTGCCATTGATATTTGTAACATATGCTAATTCAAAACAATTTTAGTATAAAAGTAAACTATCAAAAATGAACTCGAGTTTTGCACAATTATTTACACATTACAAAAAATGTGAAGCGAAGCTAAAATGCTAATCAGTGTTATATAAAATGAACTAGTGACAAATGAAAACAGAACATAAAAGCAAACAAACTGAATTACATTCAGTTTTAAATATATTTTAGTCAACGCAGTCTGAGTTTTGAAAGGGTTAGTATGCAATGTGTTAATCCTATTGTGTTCCTCTTGCCCCAGAAGGAAAACAAAAGCTTCCAATGACAAAGTTAAAAATCACACAACACCAGGTTATAGTCCAACAGGTTTAATTGGAAGCATACTAGCTTTTGGAGCGACGCTCCTTCATTAGGTGATAGTTCAACTTTGTCCAATGACAAAGTCATTTTAAAAAGCCAAAGAAGCATACTTGCCAGAAACTAGATATCAATTTAATATTCATTTATATAATCACTTTTGATCCTAAGATAGCATTTAAAATAAAACTAAAACTATGAAAAGTGGTTGAGCAGGCATCAATGTTATAACAGACTCATTTACTATTTTAAATTGCAATATTTATTTTTGTATCAATATACCCACCTCTCACTGGCCTGATTGATCCAAAGACAGAAGGGATGCATTCTATTTACTTGCATACATTGCCATATATTTACTGGGTTCAACTTGCAATTCGGTCAGTTCATTTCAATTTAAGAGCAGTCCATCCTGAACTGTATCCAAATATCAGTGATACTATCCTTACCCCAAATCATACAAACATCATACTGGACTTGTACACCACAAACTACACCATCTTCTAAAGCAATCATTATTTGAAACAAAAAAATGCCATATCTCTTGAATTAGTGAAATTAAATGTCTTTCTGTGACATAGTCCGTAGTTGAAATATAAATTTTGCACGTTACTAGGAGCAATACTCCATCTTTGTACTGAAGTTAAAAATTACTACTGTGTTTTCCAAGAACAGAATCTAACCATGCCCTCTTGACATGGAATGGTTTTAACATTGGTGTCTATCAGCATCTTGGGGAAGACATATAGATGTAAATACAGGTGAGCAGGACAAGTGTGATTGAATACTCTTCACCTACCGAGATGAGTATAGTTCCAACAACACTCAAGAAGCTCAACACCATCCAAGGCCAAAGTGGTCTACTTGATAATTATTGCATTCAATACCTTAAATATTAACTGCTTCCACCACTGATGCAGCTGCAGAAGGGTGTTGTATATTGAAGATGCACTTCAGCAACTCAACAAGGCTTCTTTGACAGATTCTTCTAAATCTGCAACCTTTACCAACTAGGACAGGAGAATAGGCACACAGAAACACCACACCTGCAAACTCCCCTCCAAGCCATGCACCATCTTACCTTAGAACTATATTGCTAATTCTTGTTGCTGGATCAGAATCCTGGAACTGACTGTGGGAAGTCCCTACACCAGATGGACTGCGGTGGTTCAAACCAGCAACTCTCACCACATTCTCAAAATCAACTCATGGTGGGTAATAAATGTTGGCCTTGCCAGCAATACTACCATCACATGAAACACTATTAAAAAATAATTTTCAAGTTCATAAGTATTGTGTGCTGTGTCATTTGGACTAAGAACTCCCTATGTTTGGAGAACATGAGAAATCTTTGAATTAAAATATATCAAAATCAAAAAGAAAGAAAAACATTTTCTCTCTGAATTATAGTTCTTTGCTAGAATTAAGACAGACATTCTAATGAAACTACGCAAACTTCACCACACATTTACAATAACCAATTATCCAGTGATGTTTGCATTCTGATTGCACTCCAAAAGACAGTAAGGATAGTTTTAAAACTAGAAGTCCATATCACTAATCTTTCATAAACACAACTGAAAAACATAATAGAATTATTTGTTCTTCTAGGAAGCAGAAAGCTTTAGATGTTACATTGATAAATCCCAGCTATAATATATAGCACAAAATAATTTGTAATTGGTTCAGTTCTTCAAAATGGACTTATGCAAATTACAAAAACAGATGCTTACTAGATTGCATCACAACAGAAAAAAATTCAGTTTACGTATTTATTGCCTAAAACAAGAAGATCCAGAAGCCATTTTGTCTTTCACTAGTCTTCAAGGTAGGTGAGAAAATACCTCAAATTGTTAAATTAAAACATTAGATTTAAAAAAAAAACATTTAAAAGATATAGTTCTTTTAAAATGAATGTTAATCTAAGCACAAATTAATTTGAAACAAAATTTTGGAAATAAAGCATTAAAATATAACAAGCCAAACAGCAAAAAGAGAAAATTATAATCTACAAATTATTCTAAATTGGAGCCCCTTTGCACAGGGTCTTCAAGTTCAAAATTATCTTGCAATTATCACTTTGACTTTAAGTATAAAATCATGGGTAAGTTTCATTGAAGTTTCAGTACCAGTCTGCATTGACGTTACACTTTATGCAACCATTTGTATCATTATAACTTACTAAAATTGTTTCATAAGTTATAAAGACTCAACTTAATTTCCATTAATCGCCTTGATTCAATTTTGAAACTTTCTCAAGTCTGTTTAAAAAATACAACCACAACATGAATAGATATTACATTATTCTAAGTTTATCATATAGAGAATGTATTTTGTTCCTATACTTACTATCAAGATCTCATTATTATCACATGTTAAACAATGATGTGGAAGTGCTGGTGTTGGACTGGGGTAGACAAAGTTAAAAATCACACAGCACCAGGTTATAGTCCAACAGGTTTAATGGAAGTACAAGCTTTTGGAGCGCTGCTCTTTCATCAGGTTGCTACCAGAAAGTACCCCAAAAGCTTGTACTTCCAAATAAACCTGTTGGACTATAACCTGGTGTTGTATGATTTTTAACTATGCTAAATAATGATCAAAATTCTCTCCAACTAGTGAACACCAGATATGTTAATTTAATGCAAACCTAAGACTAAATGCCCATTTAAGCTGTGCTCATGGGTCTGCGCACAGAGATTGGGGGGCTAATCCCATCCCCAGCATTAACTATCAGTTTTGGGAGTCACTCAGAGGTCCACCCAGAAGAAAAAAAGAATTAGAGGGAACGTAGCCTGAAACTGTATTCACAGACTCAAATGAAGGGACACTTCATTTAGAACAGAAATCAAAGGTATGTTTCTGTGGAAGTATTTCTTTACTTTTCGTATCATCCATGATAGATCTATTCTGATATCCAAGATAAGGTGCTGTCAGAGAATATAATTAGGGGAAAATAGCTTTCCTCTTCCTCTATTTCTATATATTTAAATAGCACTGTTAACGTAGTGAAAGCATTGCAAAGTGCTTCACAGGAGATTTATCAAACAGCATGTGAAAATAAGTCACATAAGGGAAAAAGAGGTATGGAAAGTTTTGGGACACAATTGCAGAGCTTAGGCCTCTAGGAACTTGAGGCATAGTCAGCAATTGTGAGAAAATTGGAGATGCACAAACAGCCAGAGTTGGAAGGCGAATAGGTTAGCGGTCAGGAGGGGTTAAAAATAAAAATGTGAATTTTACAAATGAAACATGTAATTGGAGTCATTGCAGGACAGCAAGCAGCGAGTTGATTGGTGAATGGTATTGGTGCAAGTTGAGACATCGATGAGTTCAAATTTAATGAAAGTGCAAGGTCGGGAACAGAGGTAAGCATTGGAACCGTGGAGTCTATAGGCAATAAAAGAATGAATAAGGATGATGTATGCAACAGGAGAAAGTGAGGACTGCAGATGCTGGAGATCAGAGTCGAGAGTGTGGTGCTGGAGAAGCACAGCAGGTCAGGCTGCATCCGAGGAGCAGGAGAATTCATGTTTCGGGCAAGAATCCTTCATCAGGAGTCACGAATGCATGCAATAGGCCAGTTGAAGCACATCACAGAGGTGCACTATCATATTGATGGAAGTAGGCAATCTGGGTGATGGAGAGGTTAATGTCACAAGCTCACACAGAGGTTGTAGGATGACAAAAGGTTGAAAACATTTAGTTTTAGGTTCATCCTATGACTGTGGCTAGAGACTTTTCGATAGGGACCAAAGGCATTGACTTCAGTCTTTCCAATATTTTGTTGGAGGAAAATGTCTGATAATCCGGATCTGGATATCAGACAAGTAGCATGCCAAATCAAAGAAAGTAGAAGGGTCAAAAGTAGAGGGGGCAAGGTAGATCTGGGAGTAATCACTCTGGAGAAGCAGACAGTAGGAAGTGCAATTAGTAGAAGTGCTTCCTAGTTTGCACAAAATACTAACAAAGATCCAATCATGCGATCAGATCACTTGCCCCTTGTAATGTAGATTGGGAGTGCGGTGGAACAATGGTTTTCTTTGTATTTCAACAAGGCTGCACTTTAATTGTCATTATGAGTAACTGTGCTGTTGGTCACAAAATGGTACTAATGGTGCTTGCATATAAATAGAAGATAGACTTCTGAAATTTTCCAGTTTAACTGACTGTATGAAATGAATTGATTTTCCCAATATACAATTACTTTACACTATTTCAGTTTTCCATTTTCTAACAATGCTAAACAGCACCATTGGAGATTTTTAAATAGAAATACACTAAGATTAATTTTACCAACTAACATGAAGCCTGTGTTGAAGCAATAATGAGCCAATAAATATATCAGTGAACAACAATCACTAGAAGCTGCTATTATAAAAATGTTATTGCACAATAATTTTGACATATCTAACACAAATTTTGTTATATCACATACATTGCGCTGACATATATCACATGTATTGTGATACATATCACATATTGTGCTGAGATCATATATAATTTGTTTGGACATTATCCAAAGTGAAGTCATTTGGAAGAAATTGGAGAAGGCTATGGAATTAAGTCATTTCTTTTAACTTAGAGTCATAGGGTCATAGAGACGTACAGCATGGAAACAGACCTATCGGTCCAACTCATCCATGCCGACAGATATCCTAACTTAATCCAGTCCCATTTGCCAGCACTTGGCCCATATCCCACTAAACCCTTCCTATTCATTTACCCATCCAGATGCCTTGTAAATGTTGTAATTGTAGCAGCCTCCACCACTTCCTCTGGCAGCTCATTTCAGACACGCACTGAAAACAGGACTTAAAACAGATTTACTTTATGTTTTGAATAGTTGATGCTTTAATAAGACATTATTTAACAGACAGAATTCTATTTTTATAATTCAGTGCTTTTGATCTATTTCTGGACATTTTAGATAAATTGTCCTTAAGCTTCTGAAATTAAAACAAAATCACTAGCACACCAGCTTCACCCACCCACACTGGAAAAAAAATTAACACTTCCACATTTTTTCCAATGACATTATTATTTTAAAAAAGGGGGATCTGGAGTATTTTTCAGCACAGTTCAATCAATGTTAGTGAAAACTCCATGAAAGATTGCATTTTAAGCTCAAATTGAGTTTCAATCGTTTGTGCTACTTTAAAAACAAAATGTTGGTCACTAAATTTATCACATGCTCAAATTCAATCAATCACATTGGACACTTCTACTAATTGCACTTGTCTGAATGCCATTAAGGAAATATAAAACTACAATCACTTTATTCCTTTTATTCTTGGACAGTAGACAAAACTAAAGGAAGTTACTGCTTTAAATCAAGGAAACTGTGCAAAGAGATGGCTGCAGTTTTAAAAATAATGTTAACTGGAGCACACTAGGTTATATACAACACTGCTTTCCCTTGGACCATAGAGAGCAAAAGAGACACACCACAAAGCCAATGGGTCTGAACTGAAGGAAAATTGCTCGACAACAATATTCTGATTTGCTCTTAATCAAATGACCATGGCTGGTGTGGAGTTAATGCAGCAGAGAGCTATCTAGCCTGCAAAGAGAAACACTGATTTGTGTGTCTCCCTCATGTGGAGCAACAACTGGCTGTCTTCCACTCACTTTTCTCTACAAATGCCCTGTTGAAAGAGGGAAAAAAATCTTTAAAGAAAGTAAAAAGATGAATTCTTAACCAGTTAATGTAAAAGAATATACTGTACAAAAAATGTTATGTCAGCAGCAAAAAACTAAAAAGGAACTGAAAGGAAAAGAAAGAAAGCAACTTGTTGCAGGCGGTGGTCCAGACTAATGCTATCAAACGGTGTTCTTTTGTCTTTATCCATCCTTAACATCCATATTTTGTATGTTTTTGTGCCTGTTTGTGAAGAAGGGAATTTAAGGGATAGAGTTTAAGCTTACAGTTATAAGTTAGCAAATCAAATTTCCTAATTGCCATTGGTTAAATACAATATATTCATAATAGACTGTCATTTTGTTGTTAAATACAGAAACCTCGCAAGTGTTTTTTCGTAAACTAAGTTTATCTTAACTGATTAAGTGGGGACTCTGGATAGTTTGACTAAATCTTTTCACATTTGCAACAACTCTGGGAATATTGAGTTGTGACATTAGCTCTAAAAATGTAAGCTTGTTCTTTTGGGTGAAAGGACACTAATAAATATCTTACAAAAGGTTTGGAAAAATTCCCCTTCACATACTATGAATGACTGCTGTACTCCATTATAAATAATTTCTGTATACATTTAAGATCAAATTACTCATAACTGGTCAACAGATTAAATTATTTTTATGAATAAAGCCATTTTAAGCCTTATAATTAAACTGTTCTGTTCTATTTACCACTCTTGAATATGTATGGAAATTGTTCTTAAAAATGCTTCCCAAAATGTTGTTGGGATTCCACTGGTTCGAGGGAAATTTGATATTTACCAAAATGGAAGTGAATTTGAGCAAAATAACTTGCCAAAAAAAAAAAAAAATTGGCATAATTAATGCCCAGATTGCAGCCAAAGATGAAAATTTACCATCAGAATGTAGGGCTTGCACTCAGTTTTGAAATAACCCCCCACCCAAAAATTCTATTCTAATGCAAATTGATTTTTATTTTCACAAGAGCTCAAAACAACCTCATACAAAATTTTATCACGTGCTTCATTCAAACTCTTCCAATGCATGGGAAAGATGAAAACCTGACAAACAAATGTATCTTCTATTGTAACAATATTGTTTTTATAAGGTTATAAAGCCTAACAAAGGATTGTTACTTTCATTAAACAGTTTACCATCATAATTTAGTTGGATGCTGTTTCTGCACTAACTGCATGCACTGTATTTTTCCATAGAGAAGTTGAGCAGAAGTACAAAACTGAAAAATTCAATTCAGGAATTTGTTAAATTTCTCAAAATATAAATTTATAATCAATCAATTTGAGAGATTTTGGGTTTGTAACTGGCTACAAGTAAACAGGTCATGACTTTTGATGTTTCTTTTCTCTGCAATAGGATTGTAGTTAAGGTCGCATGTCCACTAAATAAGCAAGGTAACTGAAAAGGGATCTGAAATTACTCTTTGAATAATAGCCTTCACTTCACCAAGCCTATTTCCAAAACTACTTTGGATAAATTTCTGTAATGGGACAATGATCAATAATGATTAAAGTGGATTAAATTTAAAAATAACAAAATTACCATTACTTCAGATCTCCTGAGTTCAGGGTCGAGATTTGTAAGCTCACACATCAAGTGCTTCGTCTAGTCACATGCTTCTTTTTAATAAAACATTAAGCAGTCAAGGAATTCAGTGGATTTTAATTTTTTGCTAGTAAGTCACTCAATATTTTTAAGTCAGTAATGTATTGGAACTTCAAGGAATTCTACACAATTGATTATTAATGGACTGTAAGTGAAAGGTTGAAGGTAATATTCTCACACAGACTCAACAGCTTCCCATTTTCACCATTAACATAGATCTGATCCAAGAATACAATGAAGAATTTCCTTGAAACTTTAAAGCATATAAATTGAAGTGAAGAAAAAAAACCCAATATGACCAGGTCTGAAATTGCCAGAAATAGCTTAACATTCTGTAACTATAGCAACACCGAAGAGCATTCTAAATATCCAATAGAAACAAGCAAATATCTACAGTATAATTACATGAATGACTACAGCATGAATATCATTGTAAATGGAATTGATTAAACTGCATAAAACAAAACCTAATACTGCAATAATCCATTCTGTCCTATCTTTCCTAACATCCACTCAAAAAAGCTCAATAACCTTCATCTGCTTAAAGTATCATATCCACGGCTAACTTATGGGGATGGAATCTAGAAAGGAAAAGATTATTTACAAAAGAAAATTTAAAATTTTTCCTTTCCAGTATTGCACTAATCTACTAAAATGAAACCAATGGCCAATTTCAAATACTGAAAAGGTTGCTTGTATACAAATGCTAAACTGTGTTAAACATGACCTCATCTTATTTATTTCTGCCCACTTTTAAAAACTCCATACTGTACTTTTTAAAATCCTTAGGAGTTTGTAATACTCAAGGGTCAAAAGGTCAGTTTTTCATTGATCTTGCAACTTGCTCCATCTAAGCTTGTGATCCCTTTACATCAAAACTCAACATGCCGTCATAGGTCAAAGCATTTCATAATTGCATCACGATCAAACTTGAAGCTGAGAAAGGCTCTGGATGAGAAATTAAAATTGGAGTGTCTGCTGCAGGAATCCGAGGGCTCAGAACCCGATATGCATGTCCCAGTATATTCCAGGAGCTGATTCGAACTGCACAGTTCACAGACTGCATCTAAGTGAGGGCGGGGGGGAGAAATAAAGATATATTTGTATAATTAGAAATAAAAATTTTTTTCAAAATGAATTCTCATTAGCATCAAATTCTGCATAACAGAAATTAAAAAGTTAGACAATTCTAATTTTGAAAAAGTTTTACAAAGTGGTCTTACCTGTTTCAAAATTGTCTTGTAATCGTCTTGGCTGAAGTTTTTTATCAGGTTTCTAAAAGATTTAAAACAAAAAAATTTTGAATTTACTGACAATTAGCTGTTGAGACATTATGGACATACTACTAAAATGTATGTCACAACAGAGGGAGAGGAGGACTGTTATCACACAGCAGGAGGAGTGATAGAGGAGTCAACCTCGGCATTAATGCAAGTGTCCACAAGTTGGTGTTTACCTTCACCTCCATAAACTGTTGTTAAAAGTACCATATATTGGTAACTGCACTGGGTGCTTTAATTTCAGACTACTTTTTAAAACACGATTTTATGTTTGCAAGAAAACTGGGAAGTTTATCAATAATGAGTGGTTAACTTCTGCAAAAACATATAACCCAAGCACAGTTTATATTAAAGTATGAATAAATATATCTAAACATTTTAAAATGAAACAGATGGGAACATAGGAATCCAATAAGACTTAAGGGATTATGCCTAATGGATAAATTTGATCTTGAGCATTGCAACTTGCCCTTATTTGAAGGAATCAGCAATACAGATCAAAAGATCCACTACAAACTTAAACAAAAGATTCTGACATTTTACTCTTCCTCTCCTAAATGCAATAATGCAAATGGGGGCAAACTTTCCAAGTTTGCAGAATTCTTTTAGCATCTCAACTAAAGAATAAATGTCAATGTGTGGAGACAGTGAGAATCAGACAATACCATGCTATGACACCAAAATGAAGGCTAATCCTGTATTCATAGTTAAAAATCACACAACAACAGGTAATAGGCCAACAGGTTTATTTGGAAGCAGTAGCTTTCAGGGCGCTGCTCCTTCATCAAGTGGTTGTGGAGTATACAATTGTAGGACACAGAATTTATAACAGACGTTTACAGTGTGATGTAACTGAAATTATATATTGAAATTATATATTGAAAAAGACCTGGATTGTTTGTTAAATCCCTGGTCTTTTAGAATGGGGCATGTTGGTTTCAGTTCTTTCATATGTAAACCCCAGAACTTTCTTAAAGTTACATTTTCAAATGAACTTTAACAATAGGTGCCATGTTGGCCTAGATAATGCATTGAAGGTGTGAGGTGCACTGTGTAAGGTTGTCTGTGCCCCAATGTTCAGACTGATTCTAATCTAAAAAAGGGATTTACAGAATCTTACATGGAATCATGCAGTTTTTGAGCAAAACAAAATGTAATTCTGAAGTACAAATTCACCCCACAAACTTATATGTGGGTGTGTGCGCATGGGGGATTATAAGTGTCTGAGCGAGAGTGTGTATGTGTAGGAGTGTAAAGGGGTACAAGTCTGAGAGAGGGTGCGTGTGGAAGTGTATGTGTGAGCGTATGAGAGAGGGTGCGTGCGTGTATACGCGCGCAAGTACATGTGCGTTCACCTGTAGTGTCATGTGAACCCAAGGTCCTGGTTGAGAACATCATGGAACCAAACTTGGCTATCAGCTTTTGCTTAGCCACTTTGCGTTGTCACCTGTCCTGAAGTCAGTCTTGAAGGGTCATTGTTCGCAGCAAACTGCCCAGCAAACAACACCATACAACCTTGTCACGGCAGACGCTGCAAGACTTGTCAGAGTGTTGACACGGATATCACCATTACACATGGGGACACCTCCCACCATGTATGTGGCAGGTACTTGTGACTCAGCCAATGTTGTCCATCTCATACGCTGCAGACAAGGATGCCCTGAGGTATGGTACATTGGGGAGACCAAGCAGAAGCTACGGCAATGGATGAATGGACATCACACAATAATCAGTAGACAGGAATGCTCCCTCCCAGTCGGAGAACACTTCAGCTGTCTGGGACATTCGACCTCGGACCTTTGGGTGACCATCCTCTAAGGCAGACTTCGGGTCAGGCAACAACGCAAAGTGGCCGAGCAGAGACTGATAGCCAAGTTCAGTACCGATGGGGATGGCCTCAACTGGGACCTTGGGTTCACGTCACACTACAGGTGACTCCACCGCACTATGCACTACACACACACACACACACACACACACACACACAGACCAATATCCCTTCACACTCTCCCTCTCACAGACACTCATACACCATCCACTCCACTCCACCCCCTACCCCAAACGTGCACAAACCCGCATAAGGTTTTGGGGTGAATTTGTACTCGCAGAATTACATTTTGTTTTTCTCAAAAACTGCATGAATTCATGTAAGATTCTGTAAATTCCTTTTTTAGATTAGAATCAGTTTGAACATTGGGGCACAGACAGCCTCACATAGGGAAGCTCACACCTTCAATACATTTGTGGGCGGCACGGTGGCACAGTGGTTAGCACTGCTGCCTCACAGCGCCAGAGACCTGGGTTCAATTCCCGCCTCAGGCGACTGACTGTGTGGAGTTTGCACGTTCTCCCAGTGTCTGCGTGGGTTTCCTCCGGGTGCTCCCGTTTCCTCCCACAGACCAAAGATGTGCAGGTCAGGTGAATTGGCCATGCTAAATTGCCTGTAGTGTTAGGTAAGGGGTAAATGTAGGGGTATGGGTGGGTTGCGCTTCAGCGGGTCGGTGTGGACTTGTTGGGCCGAAGGGCCTGTTTCCACACTGTAATGTAATGTAAATGTAATTATCTGGGCCAACATGGCACCTATTGTAAAAGTTCACTTGAGAATATGACTTTTAAAAAAGTTCTGGGATTTACATATAAAAGAACTGAAACCAACATGGTCATTCTGAAAGATGAGAGACTTAACAAACAATCCAGGTCTTTTTCAAAATATATTTTCAGTTAGATCACACTATAAGCGTTTGCTTAAATTCTGTGTCCTACGATCTTATACTCCACAACCACCTGATGAAGGAGCAGCGCTCTGAAAACTAGTGCTCCCAAATAAACCTGTTGGACTATAACCTCCTCATGTGTGATTTTTAACTTTGTACACCCCAGTCCAACATCAGCACCTCTAAATCCTGTATTCATAGTCACACTTACAGTACAAAGAAATTTACACCACCTGGCATGAAAAGGCAATTGTTTTTCTTTTGTCTAATCCAGAGAAAGCACAGAGCAGCTTTAATGCCTCTGGTACTACTTCACTCTAATAAACAAATTCCACATGCCACAGATCAAATCTGCACCTTCCTGATGCCAAATGACACTAATAAGCAGTAATTATGGTATTTTGGATAAAATACCATAAATACCTTAAATTCTGATGTTGGCCTACATTTAAAAAATGAAAACCATATCTTTCCAAGAAAAATTTTAAACGTTTTTGAAAATGCAAATAAAACACATACATAGCGTCTAGGCACAAAAAAAACATTGCGTAGAGATACAGAACATCCACAATCTAATTGAATGATAGGACAACTCAAAAGGTTAAATAGCACACTGCTATTCCGATGTTCTCTCTCCACATTCCTAAATTATAAGTATCGAAACATCGAACCATTTTAATAAAGTGAGGTGTAGACTTGAAATGTTTCAAAGATGAATGTTAACTTTCCCCATGTAGCTGACTTTGAAGAGAGCTTTTTCCTTAATAATAAGACACTATGCTAATGTTGGAATTATGAACCTATCTTGTTCCTTATTACAAATACCTTACAGTTACACTAGTGCAATTCAGAATTTTGACAGAAAATACAGCAAATACTCACCAATATCTGAAATTGCTTAACTTGCTGACTATTTACTCCATTAGGCTTCTTCTTCTGGTTTGGAGTATCTTGATACTGTTTTCTGCCATTACCCCTGACATTATGGGGCTAAAAATGTAACAAAAGTTCATATGTACAATGTAAATAAACCTGAGATCACTTGCTTCCTTCATTTAAAAATATTTTGCCTACCAGCAGAGCAAATTTCATACAAAACGATATCTGCACCACTTACTTTGAGAAATGAGAAATGAGTACGCTATAGTCATCACTTTTGAAAATACTTGACTGTTCGATGTTAATGACATTATTAAAGTGTAACATACCAGGGTCTTGTGGCACAGTGTAGTGTCCTTGTCTCTGTGCCTGAATTCAAGTATCACCTGCCCCAGAGGTATGTCATAAAATGCCCATACAGGCTGATTAAAAATAAATTAAAATGAGCACACCATTTTAAGTAGAATTATGAACCTCAAATAGATATGACAGTTTTGTCAGACAATATCCAGCTAAAAGTGTATGGCGAGATGACACCTGTAACGCAAGTCCATCATCTCAATTTTCCAACGTCTCACTGCACTCTGGGATGGTTTCTTTAGAGTTCGTGGAAGATAATATGGTCAAAGTATTCCTCCTCCCACCCAAAAAAAGGACCTGTGATTAAATAGCAATTTCCACAGCCAACAGAATGCAAGACTCCTTTACTGCCAATGCTGTTCTGTTGTAGGAAAAATGACAGTCTATTTATGCACAGTACACATTCCACAAGCAGCAACTTATAATGACCAGATACTTGTTGATCAAAGGAAGACCTGGCCAAGTCAGAGATAACTCCTCTGCTCTTCAAAATAACACCAAGGAATTTTTACATCTATCTGAGGGCAGGTGAAGCATTTTAATATTTCATCCAAAAAGCAATATGTCAGATAGTACTGACTGAATGCTGCACTATGGAGTTGCAGCCTAGATTGCTGCACTCAAGACCTAGAAGAAAGATCTAAGCCACAACTTACTGTTTCTGAGGCAGGAGTGTTATCAACCAAAAACAATAGGCAAAGTAAAATTTTACAGTTCCCAGTAGATAGGTTTGGGAGGATAAGCAATTGGAATTTTAGGCTGCTTAAGGCCAGATCTAGGTTATTAACCCAGGGAATTGTGGCTGTTGGCTTATTCAGTGAATGCCAATTCAACGAATTGCACCAAATGTAAACAAAACCATTTCAGAGTGGGGAGGAAATTGCAATATACAAAAGCTAGGCAGTGCAAGAGAATTTTCAGGATCACAGGAAATCACAGCTAGTTTTAATTACCCAAAGGAATCTGAGGAAATTCTCTAAATGGCCTGCTATTTTTTAAAAAGCAGTTTTTCGTCTCTCCCAGATCACATGGTTCTGGGTGGCACAGGAGCAATTATTGTGACGCACAAGGTTTCATAAACTGTCAGTCACTATTCGTAAATTTGTAGCCAACCAGTTACAAGGATTTGAGATAACTATTTCTTGAAGATGCAGAGAGAAAGAAAATGAAAACAAAGTTAAAAAAATTAAAACAATATGTAGTTTACTCCAAGACTGTCTCTGTAAGGATGTCCCTGGTAGAGGAGTTAATGTCCTTCCAGGGATACAACAGATAGTGCTGTGCCAATATTTTTACGGAAAGTGGTACTGCTCAAATACAAACTTGAATCCATAATTTCCTATTATTTAGATTTGGTATATTCTTCATTTCAGCTAACACTTTTTAAAATTTGTATCACACAACTTATGTCTTGAAATTCTACTGCTTGAAATTATTGCATAAAGTTGTTTAATTATCTTTAACAATCCAGTATTTTGAAGTTATGTGCCTTTCCTATAACAGTATAAATCCTATTGAAAAGAGGTTTTTTAAAAAAACTTTAATGTACTTTACAAGAAGGCAAGCAGGAAAGTGGCAGAATGTAGGAAGACGTAAGACCAGGCTTGTCTTTTGAGTGAGGCTCAAATCTAAGGCAGGGAGTTGAAGGAACTAAGAGGGGAATTTTGTGGATAAGGACATCAAGCTTCAGCTGATCATATAAAGTAAAATTTCATGCATTAATCAACGTAGTCAAAATGACAAAACAATTATTCTGTGCCTGCATTACATTAAAGTTATATGAATAATGTGCACAAATAAAAACATGAACCCTAACCCAGTCCAAAACAGATGCCTAAAACAACCACCTCATATTCAGAGAAACAAAGCCATGAATAAATGCAGTACAGGAAAGATGTTAGTCATCACTCTATTGAGTCTCTAAAGCAACAGCAATTTAGGATAATAAACTGATTTTTAAAATTTAATTCTTAATGTATAGGCAATCCAAATATTTTTCTTCAATTAACATTACCTTGCACTTCATGGTCTCAGAAGTGTCACACTGATTATTTTGACTGAAAGGCTTCTGCTGTGGCCTGTGTTTATTGGAGCATCCCCATGTTTCTCCTGTGAACCCCTCCAGTAACTGTGAATTCTGCCGTGTTCGTGATCTATGAAACATAAATACCCACACGTGTCAAGGAACTTGTGGTTTTTGGTGTAAGTGTTGAAACTTACCAATGTAAAATAATCAAAGTTTTCAATTCTAATCTAGAACTCAGCACATAATTATGACTAACATTCCACTGCAGAGCTAATGAATGTTAAATTATCAGATGTGTTATTTTTCCAGATGAGACACTAAGCAGGAAACTGCTTTTGTGGAATTCACTGTGAAATACCTCTGGCCATTTAAGTAGTAAGGCACTTAGGTTCTTATTTTTCTCTACAGCTACAATGTGGTTTATGCCAAAATGTTCCTTTCAGTTCAAATTGATTATTGGATACTCAGTCAATGGTATAGCATAATTCAATCAATCAAAGCCATCAGCAAATATAGTAATAAAATACAATGTAATATGGTATCACAATTCAATGGGGTAGCAGACTGGAAATAAAGCCCCACTATTCCCAGAATCATCACAGTGTGAAAATGATTAAATCAACAAATTGCTCCAGTTTATCACAGTGTCTAATTCAGGCTCAAATAGTATGCACATCAAGTTTTTGATCTTTAAAAAGAAAATAACTACTTTCTGTAAACAAACTGTTTTTAAATAAATGACAAAAAAAGAAACATGAATTGCTAACTTATAATTCCATAATCTAAATCTACCACTTTCTAAAACTTTCATACACATGAGAACAGATAGATGAGACAAAAATATTGAGGGGGCATGGGAAAAGAAAAAAAAGTCAGAAAAGAACAGTTCAGGCATCAGTCTGGATTACAATGTTGACGAGTTGTTTGCTTTGGGTCCTTTCAATTTCTTTGGACTTTTTGCTGATAATGTGAGATTGTGGATTCTTCAATACTCAGTTTTGCCTTCACTGGTTGAGGATTTATTCTTTCAGAGCCTTTGAAAATGGGTTCTCCTCTTTTTCTTTCAACTGGGATTAGCAGAAAGAACAGCTTATTTAGAAAAATATCGGAGAGCAGCTACGAGGGATTTGTTTTAACTTTACCACATAGGTCAAATAGACAGTACAGACAAATACAACAGCAAATGAGAACGACACACAGCAAGAAGACGCATGTGAGATGGATGCTTTCTTTTTGCAGGTTAGACATTTCTGCTGTGTTGTCTGCACCCAAGGCTGCAGGCATCCAAGGAACCAATCAAGCTGTTGGGCCTGTTAAGCCCTCCTGAACCAACAACAATTGGTCCTAATTGAAAAGCCACTTGACGATCATACAGGTGATGCCATTCTGTCTAGAGTTCTCCCTTATTGCTGGAATAAGGCAAAGTTATAGATACAATTCGATGTGCTCCAGCAACTTGTTTTAAAAACTGCAAACACCTTCTTACAGTTGCCTTGATTTAAAGCAACTTCTTTTCCATTTTTAGTCCAAAACAAAAATTGGTTTCAGAAATGCACTGGCCAATTTGCACACAAAGGTCCCATAAACCAACGTATAAGATAATGACAAGATAACTTGCTTTTGTAACATTGGTTGAATGATAAATGTTGGCTAGAACACCAGCAAAACCTCACCACTACTCTTTGAATCATATCATGGGAATCTCTTACCTTCAAAAGAGGGGACAATGACCTTGCGGTGTTATCACTAAACTATTAATCCAGAAGCCCTGCTAATGTTCTGGAGACCTGGGTTTGAAACCCTGCCTTGACAGATAGTGGAATTTGATTTTGATAAAAATATCTGGAATTAAGTATTTACTGATGACCATGAAACCATTGACGATTGTTGGAAAAACCCACCTGATTCACAAATATTCTTCAGGGAAGCAATCTGCCACCTGCACCTAGTATGGCCTACAATTACAGACCCATAGCTATGTGGTTGACTCTGAACTACCTTCTGGAATGGCTTCGCAAGCCACTCAGTTGTATCAGTCGCTACAAAGTCTCAAGAAAAAGGAAATGAAACTGGACGGACCACACAGCATTGACGTAGGCAGTGGAATAGACAACAGCAGAAACAGCTCTTTCAGCCCTGCAAAGCCCTCCTCAATTACATCTGCCAAAATTGGGTAAGCAGTGTCACACATTAGTCAAGCACTAACCTGATATAGTCAAAGTTAGGAAATCATATCTGACAGATAATATCCAAAAACACTACCATTTTTGGATATGTCCTGTCCCACCAGCAGGGCAGACCCAGCAGAGATGGCAGCACAGTGGTTGAGCAATACTTGGAAGAAACACTGAGGGTGGTAAAGGTGAAAATATACTCTATGTGGGGGCTTTCAATGTTCATCATGAAGACGGACTCGAGCTGGTTGGGTCCGAAAGGACACAACTGCCAGTCTGGGTCTGTGGCAGATTGTGAGGGACCAGCAAGAGGGAAAAGCATACCTGACCAATCTGCCAACTGCACATGCATCTACCCATTACAGTATTGGCAAGTGGATACTTGTCTGGAATGATTGCTTTATTGCAATCAATTAAATTCCCTGCAATTGGAAGTGGTCAACTAAATAAATTGAAATATAGTAAACTATGTTTGTACCGGCACCTTATGAACCAGCACTCTCAATGAACTAACAAAAATTATATATCTCAAAAACTTTAAGCTTACTGTATTATCATGATATCTGTGATGTTGAAGTAGTCAGTTGTGGTGCGAGTGAGAAGGCTCTCTGGCGGCAGGTTTGATTGAATTGAATTGAATTGATTGTCATGTGTACCAAGGCACAGTGAAATGTTTTGTCTTGCGAGCAACACAGGCAGACCACATAGTTAAATAGCATAGATAAGTGAATAATAGGTAAACAGCAACAAAATAAAAACACAGGTACAGGCGAATGTTAAGAGTTTGAGAGTCCATTCAGTATTCCAACATTAAGGCAGTAAATAAAGTATAACAGTGATGTTCATACCCCCTGCAATTCGTTTTGATTATTTAGTGTGAACTTTTACACTGATTACGTGGACCTCTTGATCAACTGGAATTTTCAGATACTCCTGGTCCCATCGGTGCTGGTTAATAAAAGTTTTACTGTACAGTGAATAGTTTTGGACCGTTTACATAAGAGTGATATACTAGCATCTGAGGTAGTCCATAGAAGGCTCACTAGGCTGATCCTGGGTATGAACAGACTGTCTTGTGAGAAGTTGAGTAGGTTGGCCTGTACTCACTGAAGTTTAGAATAATGAGGGGCGACCTTATTGAAGCATTTTAATTTTTTCGGGGCTTGACAGGGGAGATGCGAAAGGACATTTTTAAATCAGGAAGGGAATCAAGCCACCTCCACATCAGATTAACTCATTACCCAACCCGCTGTTTACTCTCATCACAATACCATTTTAGTTCAGATGAGTATCTTCAGCTTAACCTTTCCTGATGCAAACTTCACCCAATAGGAAATGTCCCTCCTGTACCAATCTTGTAGTCCCTAACAATGCTAGTCTTTTGCTTAATATTACCAGTACAGAGATTAATCAACAAGTTACTCAAAAAGTAAAATGAGCAAAATTAAGTTGTGATAAACGTTTCTCAATAGTATAGCATTCATGCATTTCATCATTGGAACATATAAATTGCGAGATACCAATTCCACTTGTGTATTTTTTTAAGTTTTGAAAACTAAGAAGTCTCTTTTGCTACTTCAGGGAGTAAGAGGAAAAGTTTGGTTTTATTTCAGTATGTCATCTTGGACACAGAACAACAGTGTTCATAAAATCCGTAATATATTCTGGTATTTGTATACCAGGTGTAGAACAAAACAAAAGGAGTGAATCCATAATAGTATGGATGAATTAAATGCTACAAGACCATATTAAATGGATGAGAATGAGGTAATAAAGACACAGACAGTAAGTGACAGAAAGAAATCATGCATGTTCTGGTAGGGATTGCACTATATCAACAAGCAGGTAGTATTCAATAAATCAAAACCCGAGGTGCAGATGGTGGTTAAACCATAGTCTCGATGCATTTTCAAAAATAGCACTACCAATTTAAAACATACTGCTGTATTTTCAGTTCTGATGCTCTGTAAACAAATTCAGCAGGTGAATTACAGTATTTCTACACGACTGCCTCAGCAAAAAGAAACTGGCAGAATACTAGTAAATAAGTCCATAAGTTTTCTAGAGGTCAGTCATACACTTTTTAAATAAAAAAAATTAAAGAACTACGGATGCCGGAAATCAGAAACTAAAAGTGAAATTGCTGGAAAATCTCAGCAAGTCCAGCTGCGTCTGTGGAAACAAATCAGAATGTTTCAGGTCCAGTTACCCTTCTTCAGAATTTCTAGGAACTCAACATTGAGTCCAGAAAACTGAACAGTTCTCAAGTGGAAAATGAGGTGCTGTTCTTCCAGCTTGCTTGGAGCTTTCTCTGAGCTTCCATGCTAGAGCACTGCAGCAAGCCAGAGACAGAGATGAACAAAGTGGAAAGTGATATTAAGGAGTTAATTTGCTCTGCCAACCTGCACGAAATTGAATGCCCTGTGTCTTTGTCTTATTAGTGGAATATGGGAGGTTTACATTCTCATCCCTTGCCATTCAGGGATGGTTTACATTGTCATCGTCACCTATTCAAAATCAATAAGAACATTATAGTTGGAATTCTGACTACTCCCTGAAGTTTACAAAAAATACAATTCACACCAGATCTGGCCTTTAAGGGATGACTTGCATTACATTGTTTCTGGAGGTGAGGTGGTCACTGCATTGTGCGGCAGTGGCTAGCTCTGCTGCCTCACAGCTCCAGATTCGATTCCAGCCTCGGGTGACTATCTGTGTGGAGTTTGCACATTCTCCCCGTGTCTGCGTGGGTTTCCTCCAGGTGATCCAGTTTCCTCCCACAGTCCAAAGATATGGTGGTCAGGTGAATTGGCCATGCTAAATTGCCCATAGTGTTAGGTGCATTAGTCAAAGGGAAATGGGTCTGGGGGGGTTACTCTTTGGAGGGTTAGTGTGGACTGGTTGGGCCAAAGGGCCTGTTTCCACACTGTAGGGAATCTAATCTAAAAGTGGCAGGCACCTGGAAGCTCAGTGTCTTTTTTGTAGATAGAACACAGGTGTTTTGCAAAGTGGTTACCCAGATTACGCTTCGTTACCCCAAAGTAAAGGAGACCACATTGTGAGCAGCGAATGCAGTAGACTAGAATGAGTGAAGTGCAGGTAAAGCGCTGCTTCACCCAGAGGTCTGTTTAGGCTCTTGGAGACTGAGGAGGGAGGAAGTAAATGGGCAGGTATTACACCTTTTGTTGATTCAGGGAAAGGTGCAAGGGTTGTTGTGATGGAAGTTGTTGAGAGTAAAGGTGGAGTGGACCAGGGTGTCCCGGAGGGAACGGTCCTTGCAGAAGTCTGACAAGGGAGGGGAGAGGGATAGGCGTCTGGTGGTGGTATCTTACTGGAGGTGGCGGCTAATGATCCTGTGGATGTAGATGCTGGTGGGATGGTAGGCGTGCACCAGGAAGACTTTATCGTTGTTGCGGGAGGGAAGAGAGGAGGTGAGGGCTGAAGGTCAGACCCAACTGAGGGCCCTGTCACCCATGGTGCTGGGAAATCCTCACTTGAGGAAGAGAGTGGACATTTCAGAGGTCCCCTTGTCATAGCTGGCATCAGCAGAACAGATGGGACAGAGATGGAGAAATTAGTTTGTAGTGGGTATTGGTGGCCAGCCAATCCCCAGAAATGGAAACAGAGGTGTCGCAAAAGGGAATGGGGGAGTCAAAGATGAACCAGGCAAAGTAGAGAGGTGGGTGGAAATTGAAAGCAAAATTGATACACTTTTCCAATTCTGGTCAAGAGGGAAGCAGCACCATCTATATACCGGAGAAAGGGTTGTGGACGGGGGCCGGAGTAGGACTGAAGCAAGGAATATTCCATGTATCCCACAAGTAAACAGGGATTAATGGGGCTCATGCGGATACCCATAGCCATCCCTCTGCCCTGAAGAAACCGAGAGGAGTTAAACGACAAGTTGTTCAGAGTGAGGACAAGCTCAACCAGGCAGAAGAGGGTGGTGATGGAGGAGGACGTTTCAGGCCTGTTTTTTCAGGGAGATGTGGAGAGGCTCGAGAGCATCCTGATGGACATATAAAGGGATTGCGTATCCATGGTGAAGAGACGGCAGCTGGACCCCTCAGACTGGAAATTCTGAAACTGATGCATCAGAGGGATCATGAATGTAAGTGGGAATGGACTGGACAAGGGGAGAAAATAAACTAATCGAGATAGGAAGAGGTAAGTTCCACGGGGCAGGAGCAGACCAACAATGGAGACACCTGGGCAGTCCTGTTTGTTGATTTTGTGAAGGAGGTAGAAGCAGGCTGTGTGGGGTTAGAAGATTATGAGCTTCAAGGTAGTGAGGAGATTGGAGGTACACTTACCTTGCATTTATTTTTTCCAATGAAGTTTTGGATGGAGTTGCATTATTGGATACAAGGCCATCACTATCTGAAGAGTCTGCATAGTTTTTGGATATCCAGTCTCTTAGTGGCCTATGATAACAATAACACCAACAACAACAAGAGATTATTTATGATACTGAACTAACTTAATGTGAAATGCTTACAGGACAAAGATATAAACAAATCTATCAAACTCAAATAACAAAGCAAGCTTTATATGAACCATCTTGAACCAGTTTTGAAGAATGTAATGGGCTTACGTTTTCTAAGGAACAAAACAGAAATTTAAATAATGAAAATATGCTATGAAGGTGAACCCATCTCAAAGTATGCAAAGGTAATTTTTTTAAAATTTTAAATTAGATTTTGAAAGTTTAAAAAAGTTCAACCATACCTTATAAATGGAATTGCCATGAAAAACTTATTTGGTGCTAAACCCAGTTTTGACTTGGGTGTCATGTCATTCCTATGGGATGGCAACTTCTCAATGGAAAACCACTCAATATTCTAAAAAACAAATACATAGCAAGATTAAAAGCTTGCAGTTCTTTATCATTTAAAATCTAAAGCATGGCACCTTACAGCATTTTACAAAATAAAAGGGGAACAGGTTGAGTGTACAGTGCTTAGAAAAATGAAAAGCAGGAGAAGCAGAAGCTGGGATAAGAACTGCATACATGGTTTAATAAGATGAATTTTTGTGAAAGATTTTGAAAACAGCGAGACGTTGAAAAGTAGAGGACCCGAGCACAATTGCAGAGCACAGCATCATGATACAGAGGTTAACATCGATGGGGAAATAGAAACACTCTGGGATAAGGAGAACTCCTGATTTAGGAATAGAAAAGTACACATAGGAAAATAAGACTGAGTAAAGGTATGGCAAAATTTTAAAAGATGAGAATTTTGAAACTGGCACATGGATACAGGACAGAGAAGATGGAACATGGATACATTTTAGGTTTTGGCTATGAGCAAGCTGAAACTTGAGGAAAGATGATAAGGAAAACCAGATAGAATACAGAACACATCAAATCTTGAGATGAAGTTAGGGAATAAGAAGAGAAAGAAGAGAGTGGGAAGTTAAAGGCAGGCATTTTGGTAATTGACAAGGGGTGGCAAAGAAAGCTCAATTTGGGGTTAAATACCAGTGACTTGCATTAGTTTTGTGAAAATATGCATCTCATGCTTTTTAATTTGTTCAGAGATTGTGGGCTTTGCTGGCAAGGTCAGCACTTATTGCCCATTCCTCATCATCCACAGGGCAATTAAGAGTCAACCAATCATTTTGCTGTGAAACTAGAGTCAGATATAAGTCAGAGTAGCTAAAGGTTGCAGATTTAATTCCCTAAAAAGGACATTACCAAATTATATGACTGATTATGGTGATTTAGTAGTTACATGGTGCTATTAAGCTAGGACTTTTTCCTTATTGAAGATCTTGTATCATTCAAATTTCACAACTGCCATTGTGAAATTTGACCCCACATCCCCAGAACATTAGCCTCTGGTCAGGATTACTGATCCAGTGCACTATGCCGTCAACTCCCCTAAATAAAATAAAACATGATTCAATCAATTACTCTAAGAGAACTTGGATTACAGGAGATCAAAAAAGATATACAGACACATTCTCTTCAACACACTATTCAATGCAAAAGGAATCTGACAACTCCATGCACTGAAATACTCTGACAAAATTTCTGGGTTGTCTTTAAAAATGCAACTAAGCATGACTGATCTCAAAAATCAAATATTTTCTACCCGGATTTCTCTTCTTGTTTTCGGGTTAAACTTAGTATCCTTTGGTACACCTGGGATGATATACAGTCGAGCTAACTGATCATTGATTCTCTGTTCAATGAAGTCATCTTTACAAATGCGATCTCTTATGTCAAACCCAGTTTCTTCAAGAACCTTAAAGAAAACATACAAAACTTATCACCAAATGCTCAACATACTTTACATAAAACCAATCAAATTCCATACAATTCCATGCTAATTCTTTTTGAAAACTATTTTGTAATATTTATATTCATCAACTCAAGAAAGTCAGCACATCAGAGGATCTGTGTACAGGTGACCTGCTCCAGCCCTCTGAACAGCTAGGTTGGTGGTGATTCGATGGAAGAGATTGATCAGGTTCTTCTTTTAAAACCAAAAAGAAAGTTGAGAAATGCTCTATAGATTTACGTGCTTCATCAATAATCATTTACAAAACAACAAATTTACAACATTCATGAAGAAATTCAGCAGTAAGACCATAAAACATAGGAGTGGATGCAAGGCCATTCGGCGCATCGAGTCCACTCCTCCATTTATAAAATCATAGAGATGTACAGCATGGAAACAGACCATTCAGTCCAACCCGTCCATGCCAACCAGATATCCCAACCCAATCTAGTCCCACCTGCCAGCACCCGGCCCATATCCCTCCAAACCCTTCCTATTCATATACCCATCCAAATGCCTCTTCAATGTTGCAATTGTACGAGCCTCCATCACTTCCTCTTGCAGCTCAGTCCACATATGTACCACCCTCTGGATGAAAAGGTTGCCCCTTAGATCTCTTTTATATCTTTCTCCTCTCACCCTAAACCTATGCCTCTCTAGTTCTGAACTCCCCGACCCCAGTGAAAAGACTTTTGTCTATTTATTCTATCCATGCCTCTCATGATTTTATAAACCTCTATAAGGTCATCCCTCAGCCTCTAACCCTCCAGGGAAAACAGCCCTAGCCTATTCAACTTCTCCCTATAGCTCAAAGCCTCCAACACTGACAACATCCTTGTAAACCTTTTATGCATGCTTTCATGTTTCACAACATCTTTCTGATAGGAAGGAGGCCAGAATTGCACGCAATATTCCAACAGTAGCCTAACTAATGTCCTGTACAGCTGCAACATGACCTCCCAACTCCTGTACTCAATACTCTGACCGATAAAGGAAAGCATACCAAACACCGTCTACTCTATCCTATCTACCTGCGACTCCACTTTCAATGAGCTATGAACCTGCACTCCAAGGTCTCTTTGTTCAGCAACATTCCCTAAGTCCTGCTAAGATTTGCTTTAATCATGGCTGATGGGCATTTCAACTCCACTTACCCGCACTCGCCCTGTAGCCCTTAATTCCTTGTGAGATCAAGAATCTATCAATATCTGCCTTGAAGACATGTGCTCTGTGGCAAATTAATTGCACAGACCCACCAGTCACTGGCTGAAGAAATGTCTCCTTATTTCCATTCTGAATTGACCCCCTCTAATTTTAAGGCTGTGCCCACGGGTTCTAGTCTTCCCACCTAACGGGAACAACTTCCCAGCATCAACCCTTTCTAAGCCATGCATTATCTTGTAAGTTTCTATTAGATCTCCCCTCAACCTTCTAAACTCTAATCAATACAATCCCAGGATCCTCAGCCGATCATGAAATGTTAGGCCTACCATCCCAGGGATCATCCGTGTGAAGCTCCGCTAGACACGCTCCAGTGTCAGTATGGCCTTCCTGAGATGTGGGGCCCAAATTTGGACACAGTATTCTAAATGGGGCCTAACTAGAGCTTTATAAAGTCTCAGAAGCACATTCCTGCTTTTTTATTCCAACCCTCTTGAGATAAATGACAACATTACATTCATGGACTCAACCTGCAAGTTAACCTTTAGAGAATCCTGGACTAGCACTCCCAGGTCCATTTGTACTTCGGATTTATGGATTTTCTCACCATTTAGAAAATAGTTCATGCCTGTATTCTTTTTTCCAAAGTGCAAGATCTCCCATTTGCTCACATTGAATTTTATCAGCCATTTCCTGGACCATTCTCCTAAACTGTCTAAATCTTTCTGCAACCTCCCCATCTCTTCAGTACTACCTGCCTGTCCACCTAAATTCCTATCATCGGCAAATTTTGCCAGAATGTCCCCAGTCCCTTCATCCAGGTCATTAATATATAAAGTGAACAGCTGCTGCCCCAACACTGAACCCTGCAAGACATCACTTGTCACCTGCTGCCATAAAAAAGAACCTTTTATCCCAACTCTCTGCCTTCTGTCAGACAGCCAATCCTCAATCTATGCCAGTAGCTCACCGCGAACACCATGGGCCCTCACCTCCCTGAAGCACCTTATCAATGGCCTTTTAGAAGTCGAGATAGATGATATCCAGTGGGCTTCCCTGGTCTAACCTACATGTTACCTCTTCAAAGAATTCTAACAGGTTTGTCAGGCACTGCCTCTCCTTACTAAATCCATGATGACTTGTTCTAATCTGACCCTGCACTTCCAATAATTTAGAAATCTCATTCTTAACAATGGATTCTAGAATTTTGCCAACAACTGAGGTTAGAATAATTGGCCTATAACTTTCCATCTTCTGTCTTGATCCTTTCTTGAACAAGGGGATTACAACAGCAATCATCTGGGACTTTCCCTGACTCCAGTGACTTTTGAAAGGTCACAACCAACGCCTCCACTATTTCTTCAGCCACATCTCTCAGAACTCTAGGATGTAGTCCACCGGGGCCAGGAGATTTATCAATTTTTAGATTCTCTGATTTTTAGATTTAGATTTTTAGATCAATTTATCAATCTTTTTTCACACTTTCTCTTTTGTAATGGCTATAATGTAGAAATTCAGGTCATTTCTAAATCCTAAATGGAGTACTTAAAACTTAATACACATTTACGTGAGCTGCATCGAGATAGAAAGAGGGTTTAAATGTTACACATTAGATTCTATCAATTGGCACTTGACTGAAAGCCTGTCCAAACGTTCTAAAACATTTTAGAAATAACAATGCCACTCTTTAAAAAAAGATTACTGAGGATAAATACAACATACTTACATAAAAATTACAATAACCCAAATAAAAATTGATTTGATAAGAACACACATCAATACCTTACCTCTCTCACAGCACAGTCATGTGGGGCCTCCTCTTTGTTCACTTTACCCTTTGGAAATCCCCAACCAGACTTTGCCAAATAACCCTGAACAAGAAGGACCTATTGAAATAGGAACAGGAATAATTTTTAAATTGCTGTTTGCTCAGATTTGAACGTGTTAAATACAATATCATTTTTATTGGCACTGGGAAAGGGAAGGGAGTCAATCTAAGGCTTTATCCTTTTTTTGCTTCTCCACAGTATTTTGCATGTATTGTTGTCACCGAGCCATTCTCTTAACTAATCATAGCTAGAAAATAATTTGCAATGGCTTCTCTCTTCCTGCTCTTGCACCATCACTTCTGGTGTGCCTGACTCCCTATTTCTCATCTACATGTTGCCCCTTAGGAACAAACAGTGTTAAGCTTTCATAGTATGTTGACCACAATCAGCTCTACATTACCACCATCTCCCTTGACTCCTCCACTGAGGCAATTAGTTTGCTTGTGGAAGCAATTTCTTCTAATTAAATACTGGAAGGACTGAAGCAATTATTTTTAGTCTCCTCCAAACTCTGTTCCCACTCTACCATTCTTCTTCCTGGTAGTAATCAGAGATTAAACCAAGCTGTTTGCAATCTTGTATCATTTCTGATCGTAAAATGGTTTTACATTTCTTCTTTCAAAGCCACCTACATCCAGCTCTCCAATCTCATTGTGACTCTGCCTGCCTCAGCTGACCTGCTGCTAAAACTCTTGCTCTATCTAATGCACAGCTGGCTGGTCTCACATTGTTTATCCTCACTTTATTCACACTTCCAATTCCTTCCTGACCTAGATCTTCCATATCTTTGTGATGTCCCCCAGACCCATAAACCTGTGCTCCTCTTATTCTGGCCTCCTTTAAATTCTGCTTCCTCGAGTGCCTCCAGTCATAATTGCTCCACCTTTGATGCCTGTGCCTTTGGTGTCTCGCTCTGGGATTCCTTCCCTACACCTCACTGCCTTACTTGTTTCCTTTTAAGATTCTCATCAAGAGTTCTCTCTTTCACCACGTTTTTGGTCGTGACCTAATATTTCCTCATATGACTATGCGTTATTATGCTAAATGTACTATATAAATGTACTTTGTTGTTATTGAACGAATTAATTAATTCAAAATAACTGACTGTGGTATATTGTGCAGTGAATTCTACTTATTTCAAAGTTCTTATTTCTGTCCATTTATTTTGCTTCATTTCAATGTCATAGCAATGTAGTGCTATAGCAAACTATAAATCTACAGCAGGAAATACTGACCAAAAAATTAGTAATCAATCACAATTCCAGTTCCCATTGCTTCATTTCATTGATGAGTCTTCCAATTAATTGGTAATTAAATATACAAACATGATCAGCGGGTAAGTACTTGTTCATAGATGGCTTCTCTTTAGAGATTGAAATTGCAGTGTTTTATTCAGCCAAGCTAACATGTTTCCCAATTTGTCTTACTGTAAGATCTTAATGTTGTTTTGATGAAATTTTTGATTTTGTGCAAAATTTAAGTTTCACTGCTCTGTACTTAACAAAAGATGGTATATGACCAAAGTTTATGGACCTAGTTCAACACATTTTCCACCTTACAGTTTAATGGGAGGCATGGATGTTATTTAGGGGGGAACAGTGTGTTAGTATTGTCTGGACTAGCATTCCAGAGAACCAACTGTACATGGTGAAATTTTAAAATCAGTTAAGTTCCGAATTAAAAGCTGTTTTAATTGTCAATTGGTTTAAGACTTATCTAGTTCTTTAATGTCCTTTAGGTAAGGAAAACTGGTGTCCTTACCTAGTCTAGTCTACATGTGTCTCCAGACCCTCTGCAATGTAACTGATTCTACTTTTTTAAAACAAAAGTAAAGATTCCTCCACAGTGTCACCATCAAGCACTTCCAGCACAGGAACAGTATGGTGTAATTGTCTCTAAATGGCCCCTGAAGTGGCCTAGCAAGTCAGTAATTCAGTTCAGGACAATTAGGGATATATACACACTGGCATTTTTAGCAATACTGACATTCTATTATAAGAAAGAGAAAGCCCTAATTTATCAATATCCACAAGAAAACAGCGATACCCCCTGTTCAGGAATAGGACTAAAAGTGCAGGTCACAGTGCAGCTTGTATATCTATAAGAAATAGATAAGCTCAACTGTAACAGAATCAATGGTTATGTGAAGGGGTCTAGTGGTGCAGTGGCAGTGTCCAGGAGGCATCTCTTTAAGTGTTATTATTAATTCTGCTTTGAGGACAATTTCGGGTTGGGCATTCCATTTCCTAACAAGGTTTGTATTTTCGAAACACAGCCTGTACAGTCTCATTGATTCCCTGGAATCAGTTTTATTCACCTATACTGCTTCAAAACATGTACCTGTAGGGCACAAAGCGTGAAGCTGACAACTAAATGATAGTCTAGCATGCCTGAAAGGAAGGTATTCTTCTAACCCAGGTAGATGTGGATGTTTGATCTTTGGGACAGGAAAGAAATGACACAGTTTTAAGATTTTGGGAAAGAGATTCAAGGGGAGTGTGAGGAAGAATTTTCCTTTTGCACCAGTTGCTGCCTACGAGGGGCTGAACTAGAAGTGGTCAATCATTCAGACAGGAAATTAAATGGGTACTTTTAAAGAGACAAATTTATAGGGCTGTGGGACCAAGTGGGCAAACAGGACTTGTCAAGATTGCTTGCTACTTCCGGAACATCGATTTAATGGGCTAAATTGACTTTTTTTCTGCCATAAATAACTCCATGATTCTGTTGATAATCTTAAATTTATGCCTTCTAGTGACTGACTCACTAGCGAGCACTAACATTTCACCTTTTTTAATATTATCTGTCTTCCTTATCAATTGACAAAAACCTGTCATTTATTTTATTTAACATAAACTTAGACTTGTGCACAGATGTGAAGATCTTTCCCAAATATAAAATCTGGGACTGCAGAAGTCATTCCAGGTTATGACTTACATTTTCCAGTGCTTCATCTAATATAATTGCACCATATGTTGGGACTCCCATCTTGTACTCCTTCCATTCATCTAAAATCTTTTCCACGTCATCTCCTTTCCGAAGTAAAAATGAACAATGATTGAAGAGTACAACAGCAGTTAAGGAATAAGCAACATTTTGGCAACAATAGTTCAGGGATAAACAAACAATCTTTTAACTACATAACTTTCAGCCAATAGATTTTCTTGCCATGTGAAATGGATTTGAACCCAAAAGGTACCAGATTCCAAAAGTGACAAAACAGTCACAAGAAGAAAGATCAGTTTAATCAATCACTGATTAGGAGATTCTCAGTGTAGATTTTAAAAGGTGGATTTGAATTGAAAATAACTTTGTGGGGGGGGAGGGAGGAAGAGGTGAAGGGGGTTTTCCACAATTTTGAAGTCCCACAAAAGAATGAACTGAGCGCAACAGGAAGTGTGCAAAGCAGATCAAAAACTAACCTGCTATTTCCATAGGCTGCAATATATTGCTACTCATCTAGTGATCAGTTCATCGACATGTCTGCAAGGAAAAATATTTTGCAGATGTTAACAAAATCTATCCTATATGTCGTTAAAGGATATCTGATTTGGCAAAATCTCTTATCCCACACTGAGGCAATCCTGGTGTGTTCTGCAAGTAGAAGTCCAAGTAAAACCAATGGGCCAGCTCAATCTGAAAGCATACTCTGATCGCATTGTCTCTTTCTTCACTTGGTATGTGCAAAATGAATCGGCTGTACAATAAATAAACCACACTTTTATAACATTCCATTGTCAGTTTCGCTATCATGCATAAAAGGTTTCACAATCTTGTACAGAATATAATGAAATATTCATCACGTTACAAAGACATTGCAACAGGTTAAATAATAGGACTAGCTGTAAAGGTTATACAAAATATACCATTGAAATCGCCTATACTTTAGACAAGCTTTGTTGTTTTTGATCTTTTCACAACGTTCTCATGTTCAAAGTTGCATATTATTAGGAAAATAACACTAGTTCCAAATAATATACTGTCAACTACATAATGCAAACTTCAATGCAGAAGGCTTCAAGATATCAATTAGAAGGAACACCATTTTGTTTAGAGCTTCGTGGATAATTAGTTCAAATACATGTACAAGCACAAATATCCACTACTTGCTCCACAAGCTTTATGACCAAAGTTCAATGCAATAAAAGAAAATGAAGCAAATTTGTTCTATAAAATGCTCCTTAACAAAATGGTCATGATGCAGGATGTGACAGGAGTGTGGTCTCACAGGAGTCTGAACTGAGGCCACCTTTTGTCCCCAAATTTATAATAACTTAGAGGGGGCAAATGAAGAAATGGTTGCTGTATTTGCAGATGATAACAATAGGAGAGAAAGTATATTGTGAAAAAACCCATGCCTGGTAGTATTATTGCTAGACTATTAATCCAGAGACCGCGGTAATGATTTGGGGTCACCAAGTTCAAATCTCACCATGTCAGATGTTGGAATTTGGATTAATTTAAAAATCTGGAATTAGAGTCTTCATAAAACTGTGAAACCAACTATGGCAATTATTGAAAAACCCATCCAATTTACTAATGTCATTGAGGGGAGGAGACTGTCTTTATTACTTGATCTAACCTACATGCAATTTCAGATCCACAGCACAGTGGTTGACTCTTAACCCTCAATTAAGCAGATAAAGCAAGTAATTAAGGCGGCTAAAGGATGCTATCCTTCATTACAAGAGAAACTGAACATAGAAGTAAGGATATGATGCTTCATTTATACAGGGCAATGGGGTGACCACATTTCAAATGCCATGTGCTGTTTTGATCTCTTTATTTAAAGGAGTCCAGAACCTCAACCTGAGCTACAAATCTTCTCAAAACTCACTAATACTATCCTTCGTCCCACAAGGTCTTGATGACACCATGTGCTGACCACTGCCTGATGGACTTGTGGTCAAAAGGTGTTTACTTTCACAAACGTTTCCACGAGGGGCAGGTGATGTGAAGCAGTCCAACTACTTGCAGCATTCCACAGCAACAAGGATAAGCCCATCCTTGGTAACACCAGGATCAGGTAGAACTTCAGTATGTAATGACACTTGGTGTTTGTGGTCCAGGGGACTATGCACAGCTTGATGCAGTCACTCACAAAAGATGAGAGGCAGCATTGTTTACACTCTTTACACCCTCGTCTACAGCTTTAAATATAGTATCCCTTTGGACCCAGTCCATCTTTGACCTCCAGTTGAGGTGGAAGGTGGCTCAGGTGACTGGAGTGATGCAGGCTTGGGGAACAAACCAAACCTACACCACATACAAAAGACAGAATATCTCACATCTGATGACCAGGTTTCTACCTGCAGTGTAAGCAATGCTCGCATATGACCAGTTTCTGCCTCACCTTGGCAACATGTTCCTCTCAAGTTTAGGCACATGCCCCTGCCCTCCCAACCATGTACCCAGCATCTTCAGGTAATGTGCCTTGACTGTGAAGGGTCTAAAGGACTGGCCGAGCCAGTTCCCAAAAAAACATGGCCTCACTTTTACCTCTATTTACCTTGGCAGATCGGAGGAGAAAATGACAACGTCATCCATGTAGAGGAAGGCTTTATTCTGCAAGCCCACACGGCCTGAAATAGTCACCCCTCTCAGGCTCTCATCCTATCTGATGGATTCAGCAAAAAGCTTTATACAAGGTAGGAGAGAGTGGGAAGCCCTGCCTGACTGGGAAGCTTTCTGATTCCCACCCAGATTGAGACTGTACTACAGATCCAATTGCAGGTATTCTACCCAAAGCACGTTTGAAAGCACATCCCTCAGATGGTTGTACAATAGTCTGTCAAATGCCTTCTCCTGGTCTAGGCTGATGAAGCAGGTGTTCACTCAACTGTCCTGCACGTAGGTGAATGTATCCCTAAGGAGCCTGGGAATCTCAGAGATTGTCCTTCCTAGTTTAGCATAGGTTTGGTTGGGGTGAACCACTGATCCTAGAGCAGACCTGACCTAGTTGGCGATGACCTTAAGACAGTATTTTCTAATCCACATTCAATAGTGACATTGGTTGCCAATTTCTAATTTCCACCTCACCCCTTCTGTATGTAAATGAGGGTGTTGATACCTGTTCTCATAGATTCACACATGCTACCAGCCAGAAGCATACAGTCTGAAAAGCAACCTTCCATCACCACTCTCTGTCTTCTACCTTTGAACCAGTTCTGTATCCAAATGGCTAGTTCTCCCTGTATTCCATGAGATCCCACCTTGCTAACCAGTCTCCCATGGGGAACCTTGTCGAACACCTTACTGAAGTCCATATAGATCACATCTACTGCTCTGCCCTCATCAATCCTCTTTGTTACTTCTTCAAAAAACTCAATCAAGTTTGTGAGACATGATTTCCCACGCACAAAGCCATGCTGACTATCCCAAATCAGTCCTTGCCTTTCCAAATACATGTACATCCTGTTCCTCAGGATTCCCTCCAACAACTTGCCCAATACCTAAAATACGTAAAAAAGGTGCAGCTCCTACTGCCACAACATTTCCCCATCCTCCTTCTTGGGGCCAGTGTAGACACAAGGGGCCAAATGGCCTACTTTCATGCTGTAAGGATTCCATGAACTCACTTGTACTTGGATTGTGTGTGAGGTAGTTTCTGCGCAAGAATTTTAAAAAATTTATTCATGGAATATACATGTCACTGTTTAGCCAATATTTACTTAGCCCATTCTCAAGTGCCCTGAAGGGCATGGTGAGCTGGTTCATGAATCAGTTGCTTACACTATAACAGGATAATCAGCATGTATCACAATTCTTGCCTGCAGATCTGGGAAGTGTAAAGCAATTTGTGTTCTCCTTTATTAGCATTCACTAGTGTCATGATAATATTGGAGTTGAAAAGTGTGGCACTGGGAAAGCACATCAGGTCAGGCAGCATACGAGGAGCAGAAGAGTCGACATTTCGAGCATAAACTCTTCATCAGGAATGTGGGGTGAGGGGGTTGAGAGAATAATGGGGGGGGGCAAGGTAGGTGGGAAGACAAAAAATACTGTTGGGGGAGGTGACAGTCATAGGTTGAAGAGGAAGATGGAACAGATCGGTGGGAAAGATGATGGACAGGTAGGACAATGCTGAATTGGAGGGGTGGATCTGGGATGAGGTGGGGAGGAGGCAACATGAGGAAACTGGTGAAGATCGACATTGATGTCGTGTGGTTGGAGGGTCCCAAGGCTGAAGATGAGGTGTCCTTCCTCCAGGTGTTGAGTGGCTAGGATTTGGTGGTGGAGAATGCCCAGGACTTGCATATACTTGGCAGAGTGGGAGGGGGAGTTGAACTGGTTGGCCACAGGCAGTGGGGTGGTTTGGTGCGCGTGTCCCAAAGATGTTCTCTCATACGTTCCTTGAGTTGGCGTCCTGTCTTCCCAATGTAGCAGAGAGCATATAGAGAGCAACAGACATAGTTATAATATTAGTCTACCACAGAATTTGAAAACCGTGCTTTCAAAACATCAAAAACTTGCTGATCGAAAGGAATCAAGGAACAGATTTCAGGGTCTTCTCTGCTTTTAATTAAAATACTGAGTTCTGAAATGTGTTCTAACTAAACAACTTGAATGCATAACAAAAGAAACAATACATAACATACTTATGAAACTCACTTTGAAATCTAGATTACATTCCCTACAGTGTGGAAACAGGCCCTCCGAAGAGTAACCCACCCAGACCCATTTGTAACTCACCCAGATCCATTTATCAAAGAGACTAAGTATATGTTCAATATTTTAACTTTTGTATATCATAAAGCCTAGGTTTAAGTTTAGTTTCAGCTTACAAACCTGATAAACATGATATCTTTTCTCATTAAGCTAATGAAAAATACCATGGGTAACATGTAAATTGCAGGATGCATTTTAATGCAATTAGATTTGGACCAAGACTCTGGTCCAGTTACAATCCAGTTATACAACATAACTGCCATAGTCACACAACTATTTATAAATGCATTAATAATAAGTACTGAAATGGAAGAATTTACAAATTTAATCACTTTAACAAACTTTGTTTGGAAATGACAAACCTGCAATGCCTATGACCTCCAGTTCACTTCAAGAAGTGCTTCCCTACAATCTTGGTCTACTGAATATTTTGAAGAATTTAGTAGCCAAGTCATACAGCAGGATTGACAATTATAACAGCATGAAAGTATGCTATCAAAGGTAACATTACTTATCATAGTTAATTTTGATCTCACTTGAAGTTCACAATATCACTTAGCCAAGGTGCAGTTTCTCCTTATAAAACTCCCATCACTGCTGCACATGGTACACACCTCAGGAAACATATATAGTTTGATTAGATTACTTATAGTCTGCAACAAGTCCGCACCGACCCTCCAAAGAGCAACCCACCCAGACCCATTCCCCTACGTTTACCCCTTCACCTAACACTATGGACAATTTCGCATGGCCAACTCACCTAACCTGCACATTTTTGGACTGTGGGAAGAAACCGGAGCACCCGGAGAAAATCCACGCAGACACGGAGAGAATGTGCAAATTCCACACACGACAGTTGCCTGAGGCGGGAATTGAACCCGGGTCTCCGGCGCGGTGAGGCAGCAGTGCTAACTGTTTGGGGAGGGTACAACAGAATAATACCAGGTCTTGAAATTGAGACACATTTAAGGAGAATGTAATTCAACAAATATCCCTTTTCCTTGTACCGATAGAATTGGGTGAAAAACAGAAGGGTTTCTCTGGAATAAAAACATCAGCAGGGACCTCTTGAGATGACTGTTTCAGTGCTGTATATCAACTAACACAAGTAATAGCAGTGTTATTAAGCAGCACATGCACAGCAATAGCCTGTTCAATGTTGATTAGTTTGGGTTCCACCAGAATCAGATAGCTCCTGATTTCAGCCTTGATTCAAACAGGGAAAAGTGCTGAACTCCAGAGCAGAGGTGAGCGTGACTGTTCTTGACATCAAGGCCACATTTGACAAAAGTTTGACATCAGGGAACCCTAGCAAAGGGAGTGTTCATGAGAATCAGGAAAATGGTTTGGAGGAGTCAGTGTTGGACGAGGGTTGGACAAAGTTAAAGATCATACAACACCAGGTTATAGTCCAAAAGGACTATAAAGGCCTCCAAATAAACCTGTTGTACGATAACCTGGTATTGTGTGATTTTTAACTTTAATCAGGAAATGTCTCCATAGTAGAAATCAAAACACAAGGGAAGATGGTTACGGTTGTTGGAGGTCAATTACCTCAGCTCCATGACATCTCAGTGGAAGTTCCTAAGCGTTTCATCTTTGGCCCAACCATCTTCAACTGCTTCACATATGACCTTCCCTCCACAACAAGGTCAGAAGTGGGGATGCTTGCTGATGATTGTATGATGTTCAGCATTAGCCACTCCATTAGACACTGAAGCCATGCATGTCCAAATGCAACAAGATCTGCACAATATCAACGCTTAGGTTGACAAGTGGTAAATAACTTTGGTGCTACAATATTGCCACAGCCAATGACCACCTGCAACAAGAGAGAATCCAATCATTTTGTTTTAACCTTGAATGACATTCTGATGACAATCCCCCACAATCAACATCGTGGGCTTACCACTGACCAGATCAGCACTAGACTAACCACAGAAATACTATGAACAACAGCTGATCAGGGCTAGGAATCCTGCAGTGAGTAATTCAGCCCCTCACGTCCCAAAACCTGTTCACCATCCACAAGGCACAAGCCAAGAATGTGATGGAATACGCCCCACTTCCATGGAGAAGTGCAACTCCAACAACAATGTAGAAGCTTGACAATACCCAATACAGGGTAGACCATTTGAATCACACCACATTCACAATATACATCCCTCCACGATCAATACTCAGTAACTGCAGTGTGTACTGTTATATTCAAGGATGCAATAGAGAAATTCACCAAAGATCTTTAATCAAACTTCTAAAGTGAAATGGGAGATGAGCCATCATGAAAACATTAAGAATCTGGATTCTGGAAACGAGACCAAGATTTAATGTGTATATTCTCCTAACATTTATGACTACATAGAACTAACATCTAGAAAGACAAGAGCAGCAGATACATGGAAACTCCATCTGGGAGATCCCCTCCACTCACTTCCTGAGTTGGGAATAAACTGTTGCTCTTTCAGTGTCACTTAATCAAAATCCTGGATCTCTTTGCCGAACATAGCAAGTAGTCTGCAGCTGGTCAAAAAGGCAGCTTGTCTTCTTCTTAACAGCAATTAGGGATAAACAATAAATGACCCAGCCATCGATGCTTATATCCCATGAATGAATTACCAACAAAAAAAAGTTAACACTTCAGTCTGACTGTAATCCAAAGCCAATGTTTGGCCATTGGTAGTTGAGCAAAAAGGCATGAATTTCCTCCAAAACTGTACTATAATTGGACATCTTCACATTTATCCTTCAAGGTAAATATATGTTTCAATATCCAAGGTATTTGATAGACTTCCAGATAGTATATAGCGAACCACTAAGACCATTTTGCACCGAACAGCTTCTGCTGGATATTGCAAAGGACACCATAGATTATTTGTGTTTTGAATGAGTTGGTTCCTGTTCTTACATTTTGTCTCTGCCTCTAACATGCAGTTGCTTTTGTGGGAGGTCTTGAATTTATTGCATCAGTTGTAGTACCCATGGACAAACCTTTCCTAAGACTTCAAATTACTATCAAAACTCCAGATTCGAGCCTTCAGACTCTTCTTATAGAGATACCCTTGAGCATCGCGAGGATGGAAGAATGATCATCGATGAAGCAGCTAAAGCTGGTTGGGCCTCAGAATCTCCCTGGAGGCACTTCTGCAGAGATGTCCTGAAGTTTTGATGACTGCCCTCTAATGACCATTGCTTAAATCAAAAGAAAGCTTTAAAACAAGGCTTGCTGGGCTTGTATAGCAGCAAAAAGCTACTCAGTAGTATATAATGATTGCACTTGTCTGACTGCATCTAGGCACACATGGAATGCCCAGACAAAAAAATCAGGCCCTATTTTATCAACGAGCAGTTCTGCACAATGTGAACTGACAAAATAGTTGGGTGAGTTGCTACAACCAGTTTTAGCCAAGTTTTACATATACATAATGAGGTACTCTTTCACATTTTCAGACTATCATTTCGATAGCTTTGCAATGTTTGTGCTCATTTGACATTCACCAAAGTAGCACCCAAGGAGGCCACAGACATTTGTACTGCAGTTCTATATTATGATGAACTGGACACACCACCTTTATGTGGATAAATGGAACTTATGAACTCAACAACTAGCTACAGTTGACTTCAGTTTTAACGACATCCTCCATACCCAAATAGCTGCTATTGCTATCAGCTAAGCACTAGCCCCAGAGGGCAAAAACATCTTTGTTCAGACCCATGAGAAACATTTCTTCAATGGAACGAAGCCAAACTTCCTATCCTTTGAATACTTCCAATGCATAGATATTTAGCAGCTGTGATGGCCGAGTGGTTAAGGGCTTGAAATCCAATGGTGTCTCCTTACACAGGTTCGGACCCTTGTTCGCAGATTTGGTTTTGTGGGTGGCACGATGGCTCAGTGGTTAGCACTGCTGCCTCACAGTGCCAGGGACTCAGGTTGGATTCCCACCTCAGGCAACTGTCTGTGTGGAGTTTGCACGTTCTCCCAGTGTCTGTGTGGGTTTCCTCCCATGATCCAAAGATGTGCAGGTTAGGTGAGTTGGCCCTGCTAAATTGCCCATAGTGTCAGGCACATTAGTCAGAGGTAAATATAGGGTAGGAGAATGGGTCTGGGTGGGTTACTCTTCAGAGGGTCGGTGTAGACTTGTTGGGCCAAATGGCCTCTTTCCATACTGTAGGGAATCTAATCTAATTGTTAAAAAAAAGATATTTTGCTATATTTGAACTGCAGCTAAACCTAGGATTTCCTTACGTGTGTTATTAGGTTCCATCCTGTGCACAAATTCACCTTTGCAATGGAGCTCCTTTTCCACAACATCCTAATCAAGAAACCAGCTAGAAGCCTCTCGACTGTGTATCACCATTCTTGATGAAGGGATTTTGCCCGAGGTGTCCATTTTCCTGCTCCTCGGATGCTGCCTGGCCTGCTGTGTTTTTCCAGTACCACACTCTCTACTGTTGATCACAAGCCTACCTTCGTGAATCAATATAGATGGCTGGGAATTCCAAGCTTTACAAGATTGATCTTATCAACATCCTCATAAATAGGTCTCTTTTGTTCACCAGAGCTACACTGATCACATCTTTTCTCACCTATATCATGCAAAATCATGATGAGGCCGAAGTTCATCACTTTTGGACCCGATCAGATTTTTTCTGGGTATCTAAAAGGTTTGAGTTGCTACACTGCAGTACCAACATGAGTAGCTTTTGCCACTAACTGCCATCAGACCAAATAAAGTTCTTTGATCATCCAATCAGACAAATGAGTAATGTTGTATATGAACTTCTGTATTGCTATCTCAATATACTAGGTATGTAGATAATATGCCAAATGACTAGCAGATTGTTTAAAATAGTTCATCCTTTATGCTGTTCACAATAACAAAGGTATTTACTATACCCAATTACCTGCTTTTGCTTGCAACAGAATCCTGAACTTTGGAAGTGATTTTACAATCAAACTATATTTGCTATATAAACCTGACTGTTCTAAGAATTATGCTGACAATCAATGTAGAATTGTCAGTTTTGCATACTTGCATGTATAATATGTATGCACACACACACAGTATGAGTTCCAGCACAAAACGAGGTGACAGCCATTCTCTGGTTTATTTTTCAGGGCTTTGCAATGATCAGAATAAACTTGGCCTTTTTGAAATGTAAGCAAACAGAAGTTAACTACCATTCATCATAAACTGGTGCGTTCTCCAAAGACAATGTCACAACCAAAGCCTGCTTATCAACGAACAAGCACCCTCTTCTCATACACTGTAAATGTTATCTTCCCTTTACTCTGGGAATTCTTGCAAATTGACCCAATGAGTGGAAGTTGAAAATGTGCTTTTTTAAAAGTGATCATATTACAAACGCATCTTGACCTGGTAGACTAAATAGATGATATAATTATATCTTTAAGAAACAAAAACAGCAAGATTTTTTTAAAAAGTATAAAGTGCTCGTACATATGATCTCTTTGTTTAAATACTTAAAGAGTGCGTGTTAAATTCTGCATTCTAAATAAGGGATAGCCAGGGGGAAAAAAATGCCTAAGAGTGAGTAAAAGATGAATTGGCACCAGTTACACCTCGGAAGTAACTATTCACTTTTAAACACCCCACAGAAACACAACTGTGGCATGTATCGTTTTAATATATTTCTTGTAAGCCCTAAGCTTTTAAAGTGTGAAACGAAACGTTTCTTCATTCTGTTTCTTCAAAACTAAATGTGCTGTTGGCTTGTATTTTACGAAACAAAACACACCACAAAATGTCCTCTCGTACAACATTTCACAATTCGTTGTCGTAACCAGATTGAAAAGCGGGACTTTTTCCTCTCACTTCCTCATTTATGTAAAACAACATCCATTGATTTTTAAACACTTTATTCCTTTAAGTCGGATCCGATTCTAACTTTGGCCTTGGTCAGTCGGGCTCTTTGCTCCGAACGTATTTCCTCCTCCTCCTCGGCCCTCACTTCCTCCTTTACAGCCACTCTGCGCCGGAATGGGGTGGTGGGGGAACTAGAGCTTGTGTGTGTGTGTGTTTTCCAGGCCACTAGCTGTATGTTTACCTGCACAAGTCGTCCAGTACCCCAGTTGGAATCTCCACTCTCTTGCCCTCCATAGCGCACACATACCGCCGCCACCGCGGCTGCTGCAGCTCGAGGTCGTCACCTCTTCCGGGAACCCGAACACCGCCGCCCGCTCCATTCGAGCCGGCCTTTGTGACGTCGCCGCTGATTGACAGTCGCTAAAGCCGCCAGACAGCGACTGGCAACATAGTCACTCATTGAGCCATATAGAACAGAATATGCTGTATTGTGGAGGTGCCTCCGAGCTGAAATGAGTCGGTCTCACACAATTGACGGTAAATTATTTTCCCCTGTAAATAATCCCCACAGAGATCCGGTGTTCTTCCAACTCTGGCTTCCCACAGCTACACCATTTGCAGTCCGATGCCATGCGTGCCCCAACTGAAGTCTATATTCGCTACCTGAATTTCGCTGCCCTTTCCCCACCTCTTTCCCCTTTAAGGGGCTCCTTAAAAGCCAAAAGCGAAATATTGCCAGTGATGGAAATTTGAAATGTTAAGAAAAAACTTTTTTTTCACCTGGCTGGTAAGTTCAATTGACTTCTTCAATACTGGAGGATGATTGAAATGTAGTCGATTTTGATGGGGTAGGGGATGAAGATCAAAAGGGAAAGTGGAAAGAAAGGGTTGTTGTCATGGGAAATTAAATGACAGAATGACAAAGGTGATGAGCACACGATTTGATTTAGGCCACTTGACCCCTCAAACTTGATTAGCCTGATATGATGTTAGCTGATCTGAATGTGACCTCAATCAACTTCACTGGTTGCTTTCCCACAGCTTTTGACTCCCTGCTGATCAGAAATATATCTAACTCAGGCTTGAATATATTCAATATCCCAGATCCATTCTTCCTGGGAAGAAAATTTCTCAAACTAATGACCTTATAAGAGGAAAAATATGCTCAACTCAGTCTTAAATGCAACACCCTTAATTTTTAAATTGTATCCACTACTTGTGGACTCTTCCACAAGGAGAAACATCCTATCAGCATCCACTGTTAAGTCCATTCAAGATCTTATATGTTTGAATAGGATCATTGCATTCTTCTAATTGGATTAAGCACAACATTAAGAATCAGTTCCATGAACCTTCTCTGAGCTGTTTCTAATGCAATTATATCCTTTCTTAAATGAGGAAAATAAACTCTACAGTGCTTCAGATGTGATCTAACAAAGGCTTTGTATAGTCAAACTCTGGACTGGTGTCAAACAAGGTTCATTCCTGAAGAAGGGCTTATGTCCGAAACGTCGATTCTCCTGTTCCTTGGATGCTGCCTGACCTGCTGCGCTTTTCCAGCAACACATTTTCAGCTCTGATCTCCAGCATCTGCAGCCCTCACTTTCTCCTCGAAGGTTGTAGGATAGCCAACATATTATTTCTGATCTACCTGATGGTAGTTATTCACATCAAAGTTCAACTGTCCTCTGGTCTGAACAGTAAATATCACTGATGGAAAATTCTTTAACCTTAGTCACTTCCATACCAAAGTTAAACTGAGCATCATCAATAATCATGACCTACAGTATGCAAATTAGTGCAGTGCCATTGCCTACTCTAAATCAGATTTGCAAGCCATTCTTGATTCCTTTAATTCTGCATTCAAATAACTAAACCTGTCCTTGAATGTTGCCAAAACAAAATTTCTATATCAATACGAGCCTGGTAATCCAATTTTTCCAACTCTCACATATGTTGAAAGAAAGACTTTGGAAAATATTGAGCACTTCTCATATCTTGACAGCCACCTCTCTCATAAAGGCACCAATGATGAAGTGATCCAACACTGGATAGACTGTGCCAACTCAGCCTACTACAAACTATCACAGCAAATGTTTGACAACAAAGACATTTGCCAGTCAACAAAAGGCCTTGTATTCAGAGCACCAAGTTCTTGTACTACAGTGAGCAATACTAAAAATGCCACAGAAATTTGATCAATAAAGCATCTGCATTCTCCAAATTCAATGATTCTTGATAAATTTCCTTCTTGAAGCCAGCTGTACAAACTCCTACAAAACCAACAACAATAGATTGGATGCTGCATTCAGATGGCTGAAAGGTCTCTCTTCTGCCAAGTCCTGTTTTCTCAACTCTTAAATGGTTAGTGTTCCAGGGGGCACAAAGAGAATCCTAGAAAGACATTCTGAAGCTTTCCTTGAAGCGTGACAGCATTGATGTTAATGACTGGGAGGAGCTTGCTACCAATTTTCAAACTGGTGGCAACTATTCATCGAGGTGCATCGTGTTTCAACTCCAAATTCCTTAATGATAGAGCTGAATAGCAGCAGAGAGGGAAATAAAAATAAGCAAATCCTGCACTCTGGAACTCACTACCCTGTGGGATGCCACCAATGATGTTCGTGGTCTGATATTATTAAACTCAGTGTTGACTCCAGAAGATTCCAAACTGCTTAGATGAAATATAAGGTGCTGCTCTTTGAGTTTAGCTTTGAGCTTCTTTGGGACACTGCAGCAGGGCAGTAATGTGAACATCATAGTAAGACACATTTCTGTCCTCAGCACAATCCAGGAGGATTAACATCCCTAAAGAATGGTTTATAAATATTGAGAATAGGATAGGGATATAGAAATACAAATCCAAAAATTCCCACAGGCCTAGAAAACAGGACAGATTTAGGAAAGGTGCAACATTTTAATCAGTTTTGTTTGAATTAAGGACAAAGCAAACAATTGATATTCTGTTCAGAGAACATTATTATTTATTATACAGTGAAAAGGTAATAGTGGAAAGATATGTAAATAAATTTCAAAAATAAGAACATAAAGGGGCCATAAGAATTAGTGTTTTATTTATCCAAAAATGGGGAGGGGTTTCTAAAGTGTCATGCCTTTGTGCTCAAAAGATCTGCATGTCAACAGTCTACCTGTTCAATTATATGAAGACCCAGGACTGAAATGCAGCCTTGAGTAGATGTCATCCTAAATCAGGGATAGGATGATAAAGACAAATTTAGCAACATATTTTATTTATTCTTTCACGAAATGTGAGTGTGGCCGAGAAACTTGATTGTTGCTTATCCCAAATTGATTAAAATTGAGTAACTTGCTCATCCATTTCAAAGGGCAGTAAATAGACAATATATGATTGGCTGGAGGCCAGACCAAGAAAAGGGCAGAATTCCTTCCCTAAAGGATTTCAATGAACCATACTATATTATTCAACAAGCAATGATGGTTTTATGGGATCCATTACTGGGTCTAGCTTATTTTTATAATTTCAGATTTTATTGATTTAATTTAAATCCCATCAGTTCCCATGATGAGGTTTGAACCTATGTTCCCAGTGTATTAGCATGGGCCTCTGGATTTCCAGTAACATTACCACTATTCTGTACATTTATAATATATACTTAAATACAGTATTTTTATATTCCATTCTCCTTGCAATAAATACCAGCATTCCACTTGCCTGCTGAGAAACCTGCAATACCTCTAAGCCAATTTCTTACAATTCATGTACCAGGGCACCCAGATCCCTTTGTGACCAGAGTTCTGCAGTCTCTCTAGTCAAGCAATGTAATGCTGCCAAAGTAGACAAATGCACATTTACCCAAATTATACTCCATCAGCCAAATGTTTGCCCACTCGTTCATATATCCCTCTTCAAACTTTTATGTCCTTTTAACTTTTATGTACTTTCATGTCATTATCAAATTTAGCTACCATATATCTCACCTTTTATCCAAGTCATTTTTATAATGGTAATGGTTGGAATGAAGAAGCAAAGTATTTATCCAGAATGTTTATGGATGGCAGATTAATACAAAACTCTATCCAAAAGCAAAATTAACAAAAAGAAGATTCAGGCTGTAGTGATTGAACACTTGGCACTGTTAATCTGTCCAATCAGGGAACCCTGACTGACAGATAGAAGGAGTGTCAGACATTCTGACACTCTGTGAACTGGCTTTGAGGAAGCTGGACCGATGTCAAGGACTTTCCACGTGTAAATAAACGGTGACTTGGTGATGGGATACTGGCCTCTGGAGTTATTTAATTGGCGACAAGTGTAAGGCACGTTCCTGAAGAAATTCGCTTGCAGCAGTCGTCTTTGAGTTGGGGTAAGCATTTCGATCATCATGCCGTTATTTGGGAAGCTTGACTCATTCAACCCTGCCATCGAAGACTGGGCCCAGTGTAGGGAAATGACATCGGGGCAGTTGAAAAACAATGAATAATTCTCTTGACAGCTTATGGACCTACAGATTTTTAGGTTATTAGAAGCCTAACTTTCCCTGAGGCACCAGATACTAAAACCTTTCAAGAGTTGAGAGATTTAGTTAAGGAATATGACGACCCCAAGCCTCCTCTAAATCTAAGACACTATAGTTATTACTCGAGAACCAGGGGAATCTATATTGGGATTTTTGACTAGTTAAGACAACTGGCAGAGGTACCTGACTTTGGGCTAACCCTCATGAGATGCTGAGAGACCAGTTGGTATATGGGATTAATAATGTAACCATTGCAAAAGAGCCTACTAGCTGAAGCTCAACTGGACTTCAAACAGGCATTACATCTGGCTTTATCAATGAAAAATACAGCAAGTGGAGCATATGAATTACAGACCCTCACTAGTTCAACTGCGCTTTGGGAACACCACTTGAGTGAAGGCACACTCAGAACATATTTTTCACTGAGGGACTCTAGGTCAGCCCACAGCAAAACCCCAAGACAAAGCCATTTTTTTTCAGGATCTGGGTTGAAAAGCCAATGTAGTTGCTGCTGATATGAGGACTCAACGCAACAAAGGAATCCTGCTAGACCTGAATTGAGTAAGTGCAGAGGGTGGTGTCTGTATGGAATGAGCTGCCAAAGGAAATAGTGGAGCCTGGTACAATTGCAACTTTTAAAGGCATCTGGATGGGTATATGAATAGGAAGGGTTTAGAGAGATATGGGCCAAATGCTGGCAAATGTGACAAGATGAATTCAGATATATGGTTGGCATGGAAGAGTTGGATCGAAGGGACTATTACCATGCTGTACAACTCTATGACTTAATGGAGGTCAATACCAGTACAGCCATTTCAGTGATCATGGAACCAGTCTTTAACAAAATTTTTTCCACTCTCCAACCCTTAAGATAGCGCAAGACCTTAACTAGACTGAAAACCTATACCGGGGAACCTTTGCAGATTAAGTGTAGTACTTCAGTTCCACTCTCTTATGAGAAACAGCTGCTTCAATGACCAGTGATTGCAGGAAATGGCTTGGGCCCAAGTTTTATTGGACAAAATTAGGTTGAGAGAGCTTTATCTGGATTGGCTCAACTTTTTTTGATTAGAAAAAGGCTGCCTAAAAGTGAAATTCTAATTAAATACCCAGGTATTCCTTCAGGAAGGCCGAGGGACTGCCAAAGGAACCAGTGCAACCTTTTATGTTGACCAGGAAGCAATTCCATGATCCTGCAAGGCCTGCCCAGTGCCATTTGCCACATAGGCAAAAGTAGAGGCAGAAATCAAAAAGTTATAAAGTGAAAGAATTATCAAACCCATACAGTTCGTGGAATGGGCAGCATCGATCATATCAATTTTGAAGCCCGACAGATTGGTTCACCTTTGTGGAGATTTTAAACAAACGGTAAACCGTTTTTCACAACTGGATAAACACCCAATCCTTCACATAGAGGATTTGTATGTAAAGCTGTCCTTCACGCTGGACATGAGCCACGCTTACTTGCAATTGCGATTAGATAAGGATTCCCAGAAATATGCTACAGTTAATACCCATAAGGTTTTGTACCAATGTATGAGACTGCCCCTTGGGATATCATCAGCCTGTGCAATTTTTCAGCAGACAATGGAGAACATTTTACAAGGTCTATCCCAGGTCACCATTTTATCGAGATGACACGCTAATAACAGGGAAAACCAATAAGGAACATAGTCCTTAAACCTTTCATCCAGGTGGGTGAAGGTGTAAGAAGGCAAAGAAAATGTATGTTCCAGGCACCCCAAGTGACTTGGTTGTGCTATAGAGTCGACAAAACCAGATTACATCTGTTGGAAGATAAACTGGGAGCTATCAAAAGTGCACCGGCTCCCACGTCTGTATCGGATCTTAGGTCTTTCCTTGACTTGGTGAATTATTATGGAAAGTTCTTACATAACCTGGCCTCCATCCTGGTATCATTGCATCATTTCCTAAAAAAAGGGTCAGACTTGGAAATAGTCACGTAGCAAAGCCATAGCTTTCAGGGAAGTGCAAAAACAGCTATCATCTTCTAATGTTGGCAACTATGATCCCAAGCAACATCTGGTATTGACATGCGATGCCTCTCGGAAAGGCATTGGGATAGTATTAACTTATAAGTGGCTCAATGGAGAGGAATGCTCCTGTTTCCAGGACTTTGACTAAAGCAGAATGTGCCTACACCCAGATAGAGGAGGAAGGTTTGGTGATCACATTTTAATTCAGGAAGTTCCACCAACACTTTTATGGATGTAAGTTTGTAATAATAATGACCACAAACCCCCTGCTAGGTCTACTAGGCAGTGTTGCCCTTAGTTTCAGGCCGAATTCAGCAGTGGGTTCTAATACTAAGTGTATATAATTACAAATAGGAATGTTGCCTGGGAGGCCAAGTAGCAAATGCAGATGCATAGAGATGCCGCTCAGCCAGGTGGACCTCATAGAATAAGTTCCCTAATTGGGGCTGTTAACCTGGTCCAGTGAGGGAGTCCTGGCAGACAGATAAGAACAGGAGTCTCAGATATCCTGTTCACTCTGAGAGCTGGCTGTGATGGTGGATCAGTGTCAATGACTTTCCATGTGCAAATAAAGGGTGATTTGGTGACAGGATACTGGCCTTTGACAAGGTATTTCACCACTGATGCATACAGGGGAATCTCTGAAGGAGATAATCCTTCCCTCCTCACCTGGCACTTGCATATGCAGAAAAACCATCAGGGTACTAATTTGGCCTAGGCTCCCTCATGCTGTGAATAAAACAGTAGTGGAGGCAAAAAGAGGCATTTAAGAGGCTATTAATTGGCAAGGCTTTAATAAGCCCAAAGGTAATAGGCCATTTGCATGTCCACTGTCTCCTGCAAGATTGGACACGTATCAGGGTGGGTGGGCAGTTCTGTCATGAGCTGCATTTTAGAGTCCCTCACCTGCCTTCCAACATATCAGCAAAAGGCCATAAAATCTAACCCCAGGAAGGAATCAGAATAGATAAAGGGGAACTAGTAGCTGTAATATGTTTGGATTTCCAAAAGGCATTCAATAAGGTACCACACATAATGCTACTTAATAATAGTTCATGGTGTTGAGGACAATATACTATAATGGATAGAAAATTGAGAAAAGATTAGAAAACAGAGTTGGGATAAAGGAGGCATTTTCAGGATGGTAACCTGTAACCAATGAGTACCATTGAGGTCAGTGTGGGGGCCACAGTTATTTACAATATAGATGATTTGGATGATCGAAGTGAATATAGTTTGCAGAGGACACAAAAATAGATGGGAAGGCAAATAAGGAGGATGACAGAAAGTATCTACAAAGGGATTTAGACACGTTAAGTAAGTTAACTTAAGCTTGATAGATTGAGTATAATGTGAGAAAATATGAGGATATGCACAGAGTACAGACCATTGAAGTTAGTCAGGCAGAAGTTATGTCTGATTCAGAGATTCACTGTGTGATGAGTGACTGCATCTTCCTTCCTTTGTATTATAAATAACAAGTATGCTGAAACTGGTGAGATCAAACTCAGATTGAATGTTTTGTTCTGTAAGGGATGTGGCTTCACTTCTGAGTGGTGAAGTCCTTGAAAGGACAGCAAGCATTACACAGATGAAAGACATCTGTTAACACTGAATTTTATGTGAGGCTTAGGGATTAGCATACTGTTACGACACAGCAGTAAACCCTTCTGTTACTTAAACGTAACACCCAGAAAAGCTCACCTTGCCTCGTAATCTGTTAAAATATGAGTGACAGAGAGCTACCAAATTCCTCTATTTAAAGAAAATAATATCAATTTATTCTTTAACTCTAAAAATGAACATTAAGCAACAATTATTCACAACTCTAAGCCCCCTTTCTCTTAATTGCTTATTATCTGCCTCCAACTCGATAACAATATACCGTTCCAATAAAACACTTATTAAAATTACATCAACTTAATTTCAAAACCATACAGCTATCATCTTCAGTGTCTGTCTTCTTCTGGCTGAAGATCTCCCTGGGCTGTCTTCTTTCTTTTTACTGTAAATATATTTCACATGAAAAGGTACATTTGATAGAGAGTGTTCCTAATTTCTTGGCTCTCAATGGCAGTTGCTCTGTCTAATTTTCAAAATGCCTGCCTTTTTTATATCCCCGTCATCGGATCATCTCATTGGTTCAATGTTGACAAAACAATAAATTTGAACTCGATTGGATTTTAGTATCCGTGGAGCATAATTTAAACTGATTGATTAAATTTGAATTGTTTTCAGAACAGCAATCAGGTATCTATTTCACAGTCAAATATTACATATTTTCAATTTTTGAGTACACTCTGAGACTGTTCTTGTAAGCTCTCAGTGCAGAACAGCATTCTCTCTCTCTTAAAGGTACAGTACACACAACTTCATAACATCTCCTCCTTAAGAAAAAAATGAAACATCATAATGAAAATATGGTTTCATTTTTCTCTAATTCTTAATCCCATCACAATGAAATACATAGGCCATTAATCTAAGTTATACTTCTGTATTAATTTCTGCACACATATATATAGTATTGGAATCTGTCCTAGCTTATCTATAATTTATCCTTTAAATCCGCAGTAATGCATCTGCTATCACATCTTTAGGACCTGCAATGTGTAGAATTTGTAAATTAAAAGTCCGTAACATAAGACTCCAATGAAATAATCTCATATTTTTTACTTTAAATAATTCCAAGGGTGTAAGAGGATTGTGGTCCATGTACACAATCATCTCTGACACATTGTTCATCACATAGACATTAAAATGTTGTAAGGCCAGTACCAAACTCTATGGTAGAGTATTTTCTCTAGTGAGTGTTGAATTTCTTTGAAAAATAACTGCCTGGCAGTTCAATTCCATCATCATTTTCTAGTAGCAGTACACCTCCAACTCCTATTTCACTAGGATCGATTGCAACTTTGAAGTGTTTAAAAAAAAATTGGTGTAGCTAAAACTGGTGCAGTGATTAATACTGCTTTTAAGTTCTCAAATGCCCCCTGGCATTGTTCTGTCCACCAAATTTTGTGTTCTTCTTTAGTAAATCTCTTAGCGGTGCCACCATGCTGCTGAAGTATGGAACAAACTTTGGGTAAAATCCGCTTAGTCCCAAGAATCAAAACACGTCTTTCTTTGAAGATGATTGTGAAAATTCCTTGATGGCCTTTGTTTTCACTTTCTTGGGGCCAGCCTTCCATGACTGATGTTGTGTCCCAAGAAAGTTACCTCTGCCTTCGCAAATTCTGTTTTATTTAAGTTTTTTACCAGCTTTGCTTCTCGTAATCGTTCAAAGAGCTCTGTCAACTGTACCATGTGATCTTTCCATGACTCACTACCTCATCCAGATAAACTGCACAGTTTGTTCATCCAGCCATAACTCTATTCATGAGTCTTTGTAATGTGGCTAGTGTGTTCTTCATTCCAAAAGGCATCACTTTGAATTGGTATAGCCCATTTGACATTACAAACACAGAAACTTATTTCACTTTCTCTGATAAAAGTACCTGCCAAGAAGCACACAGTAAATCCAACTTTGTGCTGTAAGTGGCTTGTCTAACTTTGTCTATGTAGTCCTCCAATCTTGGTATTGGATATGAGTCTGATTTTGTTATGGCATTGACCTTCCGATAGTCCACGTAGATTTAAGTTCCGTTAGGTTTGGGAACCAGCACAATGGGTGAACTCCACTCACTCTGACTTGGTTCGATGATATCTTCATTGAGCATCGCAACCACTTCTTTTTGGATTTGTGTGGCTTTGAAAGGATTAAGTCTATAAGGGTATTGTTTTATTGGAACAACATTCCCTACTTCCATCTCATGCATAATATTATTAGTCTTCCCATCTTATTCCTGCATATGTCCTCATACTGCTGTAACAAACCTTTCAACTGGGTTCTTTGCTCCTGAGACAGATAGTTCACTAACTTATCCTACTCATCAAGGTCTTCCTAATTGTTGAACATATTTTGAGGTACATCAAAATCCATGACATCTGGATTTGATTCCTCATTGTGCAGGGCAGTAACTAACACCCGTTTCTCCAGTTCCCAGTCTCTATTATAAGGTTTCAACATATTCAAATGCCTACCCAATACAGTTTTTTTTTCTATCCAGCATCTTTACCAGATAGTTTATCTGACTCAACTTTTTCTCAATTTGATAGGGACAACTAAACGTAGCTTTAAAGGGATCACTTGCCACTGGTAACAATACTAACATGTCATCCCCATGAGAAAACATCCAAAATTTAGAGTTTTTATCTGCTATGATTTTTTTTTATGCTTCATTCTATGCTGTACCCTCTTTAGGTGTTGTTTAGCTAATTCACCTACCCGATTTATTCTCTCCCTCACCTCAGATACATAATCCAAGTGTGAGATCTCTGACTTCGGTCCTGCCAATTTTTCTTTAATTAATTTCAAAAGTCCTCCTTTTATGTCCAAATATTAACCCAAAGGGAGTAAACTAAGTAGATTCATTTGGGGCATCTCCAATGGCAAACATTTGGGTAATTTTGACAATATGCTCTTAACATGGTCTTCAGGGTGTTCAAATACTGTTCCAATAAAATCCCTATTAAAATTACAAATGTTACATACTTTCAAATTTTGAATACACTCTGAGACTCCTCTTGTAAGCGCACAGTGCAGAACAGCATTCACTCTCTCTTAAAAGTACAGTACATGCCTTCAACTTCATGACAATACTATGCCAACAACACATCCTGGCAGAAAGCACTCTTGGGCATATAATACGAGATCAGGAATCAATTCCACTTATGTCCTTGATGCACAGGCAACCTTTTGAGGCCAGAAAGATTCATCCTAGTTACCAGAATTGCAAGCACCTTCCGAGTTGCCATATCCTGCACATGTTGCAGTCGTTGCTCTCTTCACATCTTGGTCCATAAATCATTGAATGGTACCAAGGATAGCCAGGCTCCACACCTTGAATCTTTTTACTGGACAGACATTTGCTTATACACCTGATGGTGAAAAGTGAACATTTATCAACAAATGTGATCACATATTTACAATAAAGTGGCAGCTGTAGTCAGAAGATCCATTTTCTTTGCCACTGACTATGTTTTAGTGCAGATCTAGGCTCCGCAGCTGGATGGATAGAGTCTGTTGACCTTGGAACTTTGGTCAGTTGACCTGAGGGGTATTGTATAAAGAAGGCCCAGACTTGCTGAATGTAGCCTGCCCAGAGGCAAATGCATCTCTCTCAACTTGCACTTCCATTGGACTGAGAGTGGCATGCAAGCTGAAGGTGGAAGACTTGGGTCTCTGGAGTATCCTGGGAGGAGACTTTTAGGCACCTATATATCAGTTCCCTGTCTAGGTGTTTCCTGGTACTGCCCTGTTTCCTTGTGAGGGAGGGGAGCCTGGAGTGAGGTCAAGATCCTTCATCCCCTTTTGCTTTGCCTTATTGGTACTATCGCCTAACACCAGTGGCTGGAGCGATGGAGTGCAGGACTGTTTGTCTATACAGCTGGCTCTCCATGGTCAACCTGCTTCATATGGCTTCATTGAAGTCCTCCGACCTTCAGATCAGTTTGGTTAGTATCTCTGACAAACCTGCCTGTTGCTCCAGTGTCTGCTTGTGCATTTGTATGGAGTTGTTAGTAGTCAATAACATGGGGTCCTCTCCTGCCTTGGACTGAGCAGATGGCATCTCTCTCTGGCAGTCCTTTGAGTGCTAGCAAAGGGGTATTTCTACTGTGGGGACATGTCGTTGATGTGCTCACCAGAAGGTACTTACGATTCTAATCTAATAAACCTACCCACCAAAGTTTGTGTGGGAGGCAACCTTCCTGGTCTTCCTCTTTTTCATTTGTGCTTTCATTCTCAGAGGTCAAGTATGTCTTGTAGGGTCGGCCTCTTGACTGCTGACACCGTCCTGATTCTACTGATAACCTGCAGGAGACAAGAGAGACTGCATCATGAGCAAGGGGTAGATGTTCAGGCATGTTAGCAGTACATTCACTCTAATATTGAGTGAGTAGCAGCAGGCAAGGCTTTCTGAGGTTTCAGCATCTGCACAGGAGTGGTCCTGGTTTACTTACGCCAGGGCCAGATTCCTCTCTTCACAGAGAGTGAGGAAATAAATGTCAAGTACTGCACCACTGCCTTGGGTCTCTATTAAGGATAATTTTCTCTTTGAATGTGACAAAGGAAGGAACTGAGTGAGATGAAAGTAGTTGGCACAGCTGTTGTTGCTGATACTAGTGGGTAAAGGTGAAGAGGTGAGTTGAGTGTGTGGATAGGCAATGCAGTGAACATGTAGGGTTAGTAGCGTAGAAGGATTGGGTAAGTGAGAATGAGTGAGGGAAGATTTTGTTTGCAATAGAATATTTCGTGAGGTTTGGTGGAAGGTGGGTGCAGTAACAGAGTTACAGTGAGTGTGAGGTAGCCGAGAGAAGATAGTGGCATTTACTTTGGTGGTGTGGTGGAGGTCATTGACCTTCTTCCTGCACTGCTGGCTCTTTCTATGGACCAGGAAGACTGTACTGACCGGGTAACCTCTGAGCAGGCTGGCAGGATCTGCTGTCCCTCCTCTGTTAGTCCTGCAGGAAGAGGATGGCACTCCTTGGCACCACCCAGTCCACCAGGGTCTTCAAGTTCCTGTCATCAAAGCAGGGTGTCGATTTACCCTTAACTTCCAAGTTATGTTTCAATTAATGTGTTTGATGCCTGCCATAAACTAAAGTGAACGTACTAAAGTGAAGCAGTAGATGTAGACATCACACGATGACAGTAAGCCAGCCAGTACACTGTTGAACAATTATATTTCTGTAAAAAGCTCAATCCCAGAGTTTATTGAAATTAGGTGAGATAGCAGATCATCATCATAATCTCCCAAAACATTCTTAATTCAGGAATCATCCTTTTAGACTGGAACATTTTAGATATAACTATAGTATAATACAACACAGCATAGGAACAGACCTTCAGCCCACCAATCCTGTGCCAATTCCTAATCTTTATTTAGACCCTCTACTTATTGCCCATGCACAATTTCTATCCCTCTGTTCACCTTCTGTTCATCTTCTATCAAGATGTGCCTTAACCATTGCTGACATGCCTTCTTCCACCACCTCCAATGGCAGCACATTCCAGGCACCCACCACTCTCTCTGTGAAAACTTTTCCCTGCATTTCTCCCTCATTCTTCATCTTTCCTGTGAAAATAATCTACGTTTATCCAACCTCTATTCATAACTAAAGCCCTGTAGACCAGGCAACATCCTGGTAAATCCTCTCTGCATCCTCTCCAAAGCATCCACATTCTTCTAGTAGTGTGACAACCAGAACTCTACGCAATATTCCAAATGTGGCCTAACTAAAGTTTCTTACAGCTGTAACATAACTTGCCAACTTTCATATTCGATGCCTGAGCTGATAGTAAGACTCAAAGAGATATATAAATCTATGTACACAAGTCACTAAAACATGGTGGACAAATCCAGAAAGTTGAATACTATATTGGCCATTACATTGGGATAGGCAGGTTGGAAAAGGAAGCTTTGCCACAGCCCTGTTTAAATCACATTTAGACCGCATCTAGTGACAGAGTTTCTTCCCCTGTCATCATGACCTGGTTAGATTCTCTCTCTTTCATAAAGCCAGATGCAAAGTGTTCATTTAACATTTTAGCCATTTCTCTTTTTAGTCCCCAATTAGCCCTACTCCTCCTTTTACCGTGCTCACTATGTATATGCCTATAGAAGACTTTCGGATGTCCCTTTATATTTCATACTAATCTTTTCCCATAATCCCTCTTTGGATCTCTTACTTGTTTTTTTTTACCATCCTTCTGACCTTACATGTTCCATTTGGTTTAAAATTTTATTTTCTTCCTGACACCTGCAATCAGCACACCTTTTCGGAGGGGCACTGCAGCCTTGTTGGGCCAAATGGCCTCTATCTGTACCGGAGGGATTCTGTGAATCTAAAGCCCTCCCTTCTGATATTGTTGCAACCACATATTCCTCTGTATTAAAGATTTTTGCAAAGTTACTTGTTTTATTTAAAACTCAGTGTAGGCCAGTCCCCAACAGTTGTCTGAGAGACTGTCAGGTACGTGGTGTGGGCCTCAAGCCTCAGCCGTGATTCATAATATCCCACTGCACATTGCTCTCTCACAGGTCTGATGCTCCTCAACTCCCAGGTAATTGGTCAATGTTGTTGCTCGGATCTGATTACAGTGGAGCAGTATATGTGGTATCCTGAATCTGCATAATAATTTGTTCTACTATTTGTAAAGAAATAGGAACTATGTAATAGTCTACTTTCTAAATTCCTATGCCCACATCTCTTTGTAGCTTTCAGTAAACGATCAATTGTACCTCCTTTCTTAGTTTCATCTGCAAACTTGGATATACAACACTTTTATTCCTTCTTCCAAGGCATTTTTATATGTATCCCTCTGGTGAAAAACTGCCACCAGGGTACAGATCATCTAATGCATTAATTCACCAATTAGAGAACATTCTTTGTTTCTCCATTCCTCATTGCTTGACCAACTCTCAATGTACGCCACATGGTTACCTTCAGTTCTTTGCATTTTAATTTATGTTATAATCTCTAACAACTCAAGTTACCAACTTATCAAACAATTTGACAACTTTGACCAGTTTCTTTTAGCTTTTTAGTATTATGATATTTTACATTGATTAGTTTGCAGGTTAGGGTAATCATTATCTAACTTTAAAATGTCTAGCCATTGAATAAAAACCAAAAGAACTGTAGATGCTGTGAATCAGAGACAAAAATAGAAATTGCCAGAAAAGCTCAGCAGGTCTGGCAGCATCTTTGGAGAGAAATCAGAGTTAGCATTTTGGTCGAGTGACCCTTCCTCAGAATATTATGGTCTTGTCATTGTGATGTTCATTTGTACATTTTTATTTGTTTTTTCTCACCCTGCATAATTTTTTGTTAGGTTATTTTGATGTAAGATATACGAGTATAGATATCATAACATGAAAATTTAGATCATTAACAATCTGGTATTAAGGAATATTTAATTTGGTCTTGGAATGGTTATGAGTCTCACTTATAATAAAGCTTCACTACTCAATAGCCTGATGAAATCATTGCTATTTTTCTATGCTACTTAATCAAATAGATCCTCTTAGTAAATATGATCAGATCTATTGGTTATGCCTGCAAGTGTTGCTCGGGTTTGTTTGACTGCCAATCCAGATTCAATTAAGTGCAAAGAGTGCTGCAGAGGATTTTAGATATGTTTGAATTTGGAAATTGTGTTGTTCTAGTCAAAGAAGGCAGTGAAGTGAGAAATTATATGTGAAAGTGAGAATAGATTGAATTCGGCCAAAACTCTAGACTACTTTGTTATTTATAAAGCAGCTTAATGTAGAACAGTGGAAACCAATGCTTAAATAATATTGGAGGTTTCAGAAATCAGTTGTGAGAAATACTTATTCATGCTTAAATTAATTGATCTTCTTCTATCCTGCAACACACAGTGGAGGTATTATGCTTTCTGTAAAGATAGTAACAGAAAACATGATACCTAGACTGTGTGATGCAGGATAGAAGAAGTTATAGCACGTATTGGGAGAATGTCAGGAAGTCACAAGGCTCCAGCAGTTTGCTCACTCGTTCTTTCTGCAAGCATTTGTCCTTGCTGGTATCATCTACCCATAGAGTTATTGGCTTAAAGCTTTCACATTGAGGCAACCATTGTTGGATTGCTATTCCTCTTGGATAACCCCTGAATCAAAACTGCTTCAAACTTCTTCTGGAACCTTACCAATCTGGCTTTTCCAGAAATGAAGAAAGCAGTATCCATTGGAGATGTCCAATTTAGGAGAATTAAGCCAGAGGGAGGACAAGACATGCCCCTTTCTATGACACCGCAGTACATTTAAAGGTCTGCTTTAAAATTTAATAAATGGCTGAATGAGTGAATATTTAAAGTAAGTAAGTTGGTGAAAAGGCAGGTGGGTGAGATGGTGGATAGTTGAGGCAGCAGGTGGGTAAAGTTTGGTTTGGGGTAAGTCAGCATTGGGGTAAGTTAGGTGGAGGGCTCATGTTGGAATGATTATCAGATGGTTATGGGTGTAGTTTGGAGGTTGAAGGGTAGTAGGGTGGTTCCGGGGGTTAATTAAAGTTCAGCATGAATGGTTTGGTTGTCAGAGTGTTATTCCCAGATGTTAAATTAAGTTTTAATTTATCTTGTGTTTCCTGGTGACTATCCAGTTAAGCACAGAAAATTATCTGATGTCTCTGATTTTAGTTTTGAGTTGGAGACTTCCATAGAATGTATCAGGGAGCAAGATAATTCCCAATAGAAATTCAAAATTTGTTGGCAATACCGACATGTCAGGACTTGTACAGGGTTCTGACAACAATCTCTGATGATTAGGAAGATTTGGGTCATTGCATACAGTTTGGAAAGGATGTAAAGACATTCTTCCCTAATAATTAGAGAAGAATAGTGAGGAAGAACAATGTGATCATATGGTGAAAGAGGATAGAGGTCAGGTATAGATAGTTTTAGAACACACTTATAGCTAAATATTTGCCAAGGGAAACAAGCTGGTTTGTTTTCAGGCAGAAGTCCACCTCTAGTGTGAAACTGATTAAAAATTTTCACTGAAGCTGCTCTGTTATCGATACTGAATAAAAATTAGTATGTGTAGTGAAGCACATCAGGAAACAGGTTTTTGATTCCTTGACCTGTGATATTTACATGTTTTATGAAAACAGAATTAATATTTACAGCTTCAAACTATCTGTCTTCATAAGAGCAGTAACGTATTGCCCAGAGTTCTTAGAAGAATAACAAGGATAATTCCAGAACTTATATTGAAACCTGAATTTGTTTTCTTGATCAAAAAGATTGAGCAAGAGCATGATCAGTGCGTTTAACCTGATGAGTCATAAATAATAGAGTGGAGACAAGGTTTTAAATAGTGACTTGATACTACACCCATCATTACAAGATCATGTTTCTGTGAAGCAAATAGCCAATCATATGCATTGAGACAGGAAGCTTTTCTTACTAGAGTGTAAACGCCTGTACATGTCCAGCCACCTGTTCTCTGCTGCTTTTAGCTTTAAGAAATTGAGTGCTATGCTGGAGAATATCAAAACACTTTGTTTGCACCAGACTATTAAAAGCATAGAATATATTTGCATTGAAAACAGATAATGCTAAGTCAGTTAGTGGTGATAATACTAAGCAGTGCTAGTTGTTACTTGAGAAGATTCTGAGAGATAAGATATATATGTATTTGGAAAGGCAGGGTTTGATTCGGCGCAGTCAGCACGGTTTTGTGCATGGGAGATCATGCCTCACAAATTCGATAGAGTTCTTTGATGAAGTGATCAGGAAAATTGATGAGGGCAAGACAGTGGATGCAGTCTATGTGGATTTCAATAAGGCCTTTTATAAAGTTCCACATGGTAGGCTGCTCTGGAAGGTTGGATCGCATGGAATTCAGGGGGAGCTGGCAAATTGGATACACAATTGGCTTGATGGTGGGAAGAAGGGGGTAATAGTGGATGGATGCTTGTCAGACTGAATGCCTGTGGAGTACCTCAGGGGTTGGTGCTGGGCCCATTGCTGTTTGTTATCTATATCAATGATTTGGATGAGAATGTATGATTAATAAATTTGTGGATGACACAAATAGGTGGTATTGTGGACAGTGAGGAAGGTTATCAGAGATTGCAGCAGGACTTTGAACCACTGGGGAAGTGAGCCAAGAAATGACAAATGGAGTTTAATATAGATAAGTGTGAGGTTTTGCACTTTGGGAAATCTAATCAAGGTAGGGATTTCATGGTGAACGATAGGGCCTTAAGGAGTGTAGTGGAACAAAGAGATCTTGGAGTTCAGGTGCACAGTTCTTTAAAAGTGGAGTCACAAGTACTTAGGGCAATGAAGAAAGCTTTGGCACACTGGCCTTTATCAGCCAAAACATTGTTTTGGAAGTTGGGAAGTTATGTTGCAGTTTAACAGGACGTTGGTGAGGGCGCACTGGGAATATTGTGTTCCATTTTGGTCACCTTGCTACAGGAAGTTAAAAATCACACAACACCAGGTTATAGTCCAACAGGTTTAATTGGAAGCACACTAGCTTTCGGAGCGACACTCCTTCATCAGGTGATAGTGGATGGCTCAATCCTAACACCGAATTTATAGCAAAAATTTACAGTGTGATGTAACTGAAATTATACATTGAAAAATTGATTTGTCTGTTAAGTCTGTTTGAATGCCATGATTGTTTCACTTCGTTCATGTGTAAATCACAAAACCTTTTTTTAAAAAAAGTTGCATTCTCAGGTTAGCTGTTAACAATGGTGATAGCTAGACAATATGTTGAAGGTGTTGGCCCCCTGTGTTCTCTGTCTATGCCATGATGTTTAGATTGATTCTAATCTAAAAAGTGAGATAACGGAGTTTTACATAAATTCATGCAGGTTTTGAGCTCAGAGTTCTACATGAATGCATGCAGTTTTTGAGCAAAGTACAAAGTAACCCTGCAAGTACAAATTCACCCCACAAAATATATGTGTGCATGTGGGTATTTGTCTGTCTATGTGTGTATGTGGGTTGGGGGTTGTGTGTGAGAAAGTGTGTGTGTGTGTGTAGTGAGTGCAGAGTGTCTTAAGTCTGTGAGGGGGTGCATGTGTGAGTGTGGGGTATGTGTGTCTGTAAGGGTGTGTGTGGGTGTATGTGTGCGCGTCTGTGTGTACCTGTGTCCGTGTGTATGTGAGAGTGTGTGTGTGTAGGAATATCTGTGTGTGTGTGTAGTGCAATGGTGGTCACCTGTAATGAACCCAAGGTCCCGGTTGAGGCCCTCCCTATGGGTACCGAACTTAGCTATCAGCCTCTGCTCGGCCACTTTTCTCTGCTGCCTGTCCCGAAGTCCGCCTTGGAGGATGGTCACCCGAAGATCCGAGGCTGAATGTCCTGGACCACTGAAGTGTTCCCCAACTGGGAGGGAACCCTCCTGTCTGTTGATTGTTGTGCATTGCCCATTCATCTGTTGTCGTAGCCTTTGCTCAGTTTCCCCAATGTACCATGCCTCAGGGCATCCTTGCATGCAACGTATAAGATAGACAATGTTGGCTAAGTCACATGAGTACCTGCCATGTACAAGGTGGGAGGTGTCCCACGCGTTCTTAAGACACTCTGCACTCACTACACACACACATACACTTTCTCACACTCACAACCCCCAACCCACATACACACATAGATAGACAAAGACCCACATGCACACATATATTTTGTGGGGTGAATTTGTACTTGCAGGGTTACTTTGTACTTTGCTCAAAAACTGCATGCATTCATGTAGAACTCTGAGCTCAAAAACTGCATGAATTTATGTAAAACTCCGTTATCTCACTTTTTAGATTAGAATCAATCTAAACATCATGGCATAGACAGAGAACACAGGGGGCCAACCAACATATTATCTAGCTATCACCATTGTTAACAGCTAACACAAGAATGCAACTTTTTTATAAAAAGGTTTTGTGATTTACACATGAAAGAAGTGAAACTATCACTGTATTCTAACAGATGAAAGGCTTAATAGACAGCCAATTTTTCCATGTATATTTTCAGTTACATCACACTGTAAATTTTTGCTATAAATTCTGTGTTCGGATTGAGCCATCCACTATCACCTGATGAAGGAGCGTCGCTTTGAAAGCTAGTGTGCTTCCAATTAAACCTGTTGGACTATAATCTGGTGTTGTGTGATTTTTAACTTTGTACACCCCAGTACAACACCGGCATCTCCGAATCATTGCTACAGGAAGGATGTTAATAAACTGGAAACAGCGCAGAAGAAATTTATAAGGCTGTTGCCTGTACTCAATTGTCTGAGTTATAGGGACAGGTTGGAGAAGCTAGGACTTTTTTCTTTAGAGTGTAAGAGACTGAGGGGGGAATCTTGAAGAAGTAAGAGGCATGGAAAGGGTGAATGCACTCAGTCTTTTTCTCAGGGTTGGACAATCAAAGACTGGAGGGCATCAGTTTAAGGTTAGAAGGGAAAGAATAAAAGGGAACCTGAGGGGTAACGTTTTTACACAGAGGGTGGTATGCATATATGGAACGAGCTGCTGGCAGAAGTCGTTGAGGTGGGTACATTAACATTTAAAAGATATTTGGACAAATACATGGATAGGAAAGCTTTAGAAAGATATTGGCCAAGTGCAGAGAAATGGTGTTAGTGTAGGTGGATATTTTGGTCAGCATGGACCAGTTTGGGCCAAAGGGCCTCTCTCTGTGCTGTAGAACTCTATAACTCGAATTCACTTCTGAAAAAATGCTGAATAAATCAGTAGCAAAATAGTGGGCTCTTATACACATTCCTAAATCTGGACCGGGCAGTCTGGATTCAAGTCCAACCTCAGGATGTGATAGCCATGTAGGTACATCATAGCATGCTTAAACATATAGATTTAAAGTAATAAAAAGGGATCTTAGATATGGAGAAAAATATCATAGTGATATAATCAAACTAATATGGTGGTTTCTGTACTATTGGAACCAGAGAAGGGTTATATTGCCACCAGTTAAAGTTAATTACTGCGAAAAATTGGATAAACTGCTGTGGCTATGTTTGACTACTCTTGAGCTTCAAGAACAAATTTTACCAAGCTTTATACTTTTTTAGGCAGTTTTTTTGTTTACCAGTGTTTAGATGTCTGCCTCAGGTATTTATTAGAGCTTTCAAAAGACAAGTTGTATTTCAAAAATATTGTTTCAGGAATCTCTATGGCCATGCCCAATATATTGCCTATCCATTGATACCATCTTGAACTGCACAATTTGCATGGTGAAGGTGGTTCTGTAATAATTTGGGTAAGGAGTTACATGATGTTTATTCAACAATTGGGATGGAACAACAATATATGTCCAAATCAGGATGGTTCATGACTTGCAGGACATGATATTCCCATGATCTTGCTACTTCTGTCCTTGGGATTAAATTCATTATTGAAGTAAGTTTAGGAAATTACTACATTGGAATTTTTTCTCTAATGGAGTCGAGCTTCTCAAGTGTTCTTACAAAGGTTGCCATCCAGCCAAGCAATGAGCATTCTGTTACATTCCTAATTCAAGTCTTGAAGAATGATTACATTGGAATGTGATGAGCTGGTCTCATAAACTCAATGTTGAGTATGTGGCTTATTTCATGAAGCAGTGGTCAGTGGTGATCTATAAAATGTTGACATGGGGGAATTTCCAATGGTGGTGCCATTAAAAATCAGAAATAGACAGCAAGGGTTTCTTCTTGTTGAATATTCTCATTGCCTGACAGTCCACAATGTCACCATCATGATGTCACTAATGCACATCTTTTACTGATAAAGCCATTTCTCATCATGTCCTTTTTATTATTCTCCATTAATATTCCCCTTCAATTTTCAATCCCACTTTCTTCAGCATATACACCTAGAATAAACTCTTCTTCAAGTCACTCATTACTCAATTTTCAAATACTCAGGTGTAAAGTTTTAGGGTTTATGCTCAGTCTCACTATCTCCTCTATCTTTAATGCCCTGTCTCCATTAAAACTAAAGGTAACTCTTGCTAATCATAGTCATTCTCCTGATATGATCTCCATCACCACTCTCCTAAGTCTAAGGGATATAAATTCAAATGGCAGATGTGAAGAGTTTACTTAACCATACATCACCTAACTTGTTTGACCGCAAACAAAAATTGTTTCCTGCTGTTCTTTACCAAAGTTACTCAAAATTCAAAGACCATTGTAAGATGAAAAGAGAGCTCCTAACCTTTCTTCTTCATCATCACCATCCATCTTTATAAAGCCATATTGCTGTGCATTCTCCACTTTCTCATGCAACAACAAGCTGAGGAGTTCACAGACTCTTGTGACACAAAGATTGAGATCATCCATTCATCTGCCTCTGTTGCTTCTCTCCCTTCCATAGGCCTGCTGTGTCAAATTTCTGTTTATATTTCTGACTGCCCTAGTGATGAACTTGCATCTTATTCTACATTACAGCTCATCTCCCAGCATGCTACCTCGGATCTTAACTTGTTTGGCAGATAGTTCCTTTCTATCCGACTGTTAACCACAAAACTCCCTAGTGTCTTAGGCCACACCATCTTGAGCTGCTTAATCAATGACTTTCCCTTCAGATAAGATCAGAAGTGAGGATGTTCACTGATGATCGCACATTGTTCAGTACATTCACCACTTCTGAGATATTGTAGTTGTCCATGCTCAAATGTAGTAATATCCAGCTCTGGGCTGACAAGTGACATGCAGTATTCACACAAGTGCCAGACAACAGCCATCTCAAATCATGAGAGAATCTAGCCTTAGCTGTTGTCATTGAATGACATTATTATTGCTGATATCCCCACTATCAACATCTTTGGGTTACCATTTTGACCAGAAATTTAGCTAGACTAGCCACATAAATATTGTGGCTACAACTGCAGGTCAAAGGCTAGGAATCCTGCAGCAGTAACTCACCTCCTAACTGCCCAAAGACTGTCCACTGTATACGAAGCACAAGTCAGGAATATGATTTAATGTTCCCCATTCGGCTAAATAAGTGCAGTTCACACAACCATTAAGAAGCTTTACACCATTCACGACAAAGCAGTTCCCCGGTTGGCACCACTTCCACAAATATTCACTTCCTCCAATGTTGATGGTAAGCAGCAGAAGTATGTATAAGACACACTACAGAAATGTATCAAGGCTCTTTAGCTGGCACCTTTCAAACCCATGACCACTACCACCTAGAAGGACAAGGACAGATATACAGGAACACCACCATTTGTATGCTCTCCTCCAAGGCACTCATCGTCCTCATATGGAAATATATATCTATTCCTTGTCAAGATCCTGGAACTCCCTCCCTAAAAGAGTTGTAGACCTGTCTGCACCAGACTGCAGTGGTTCACGAAGGCAGCCCAGCATCACCTTTTCCAAGGCAACCAGGGTGGAAAATGAATACTGGCCCAGCCAGCGATATACACATCCCAAGAATAAATTTTAAAATCATTTATCTTGAATGTACTCAATCACTTTCATTGAACATCTGTAGCTCTCTGTCTTTGCGAATTTGAATGCTGCACAACCCTTTGATTTGAAATACTCTTTCTTCTTGTTCTAAATGGACAATTCCTTACTCTGAGAATCTGACTCCCTAGTTCTGGACTCCATGGTCATGGAAAACATTCTCTGAGCATCTACCACGTCAAGTCCCTTAAAAATGTTTTCCTTTTCAATTAGATCACCTCTCATTCTCCTAAATTCTAGCAATACAGGTCTGTTGCTGTTAAGAAGGGTTACAGTACGACTAGTATGGAAGCGCAATATAATTGGAGCAATCCTTCCTTACCATTATACTCCAATCCCCTTTGCTTTAACAGCTAAATTACCATTTCCATTCCTATTTGTTTGTTGTACCTGAATGTTAGCTTATTGTGATGCAGGTACTGCAGCATCCAAATCCCTCTGCATACCAATACTTTGTAGTTTCTTACAATATAAAAAAAATTCCCATTTCTATTCTTCCTATCACAGTAAATAATTTAACATTTTCTCACATTATACCCCATTTGCCATGTTCTTGCCTGCTCTCTTAATCCATCTATATCATTTGTGGACTTTTTGCATTCTCCTTCCAGCTTATTCTCCTGTACAGCTTTGCATCATTAACAAACTGGATTTTATGGATTGAAAATAGCGGAGGCCCAAGCACACATCTTTGCAACACATCATTAGTTACAACCTACCAACTGGATACAAAATACATTTAACCTGAAAATATCTTAAAACCCGTGAATTAATTACTTTCAGCATCCGACACAGAGTTCATTAAATTCACATTGAGTCACTTTGGTGTGACATCATCATCAGAATCTTTACTCTTGATTAGATTTGGTGCTTTTGATTTCTGATTCATCCCTCCACAACAAATCATCATCCTCCCCATCCACTGAATTAGATTTATACTGCTTTTTTTTTTAACATTCTAATGAAGTTTGAGTGCTAATAAGATCCCACAATGTGATGATGAAATCACACAAAACACTAATGTGCTCATTTCCATTTGTCTCTGTCAAACATTTTTCTTTGAACCATCCGCCTATTAGATTTAGCATGAACATGATCCTCAAATGGTTTGTTAAGGCACACTTCCAAAGGTTGAACTACAGACAATAGACTCACTGGCATAATTGCAAAGAGAACTTGATCTCTTCACAGGTATCTCCTAATCTCACGAGACCTGGAAGTCTCCATATTAATAAACTGTATTCTTTATGTGGTTGACTAGGATACCTATTCTACAAATATTAATCCACGCTTTTAATTCATCCCCATTCATCAAACCACTGTCGTGGACATGCACAAAAATTTCTGAAGCAAGTTTGATTTTACATGTTTTTACACTTGAAAATGACCATGTAAAAATTAGGCAAAAATTTTAATCTGTCAGCTATACAGGCTAGCAACATTAATGTTGTCTTCTCATTTCCTGGGGTTCTCACTAGAACTGTTTGTAAAGCTTTCTACTGCATAGCTTGTTTGCTGAACATATTAAAATTTAGAGCTGTCTCATCCATGTAGTAAAATGGAAATTCCTTTTTGCTACTGTCTGATGAATTGCTGGGAACTGGTAATTTTGACATAGTCATTGGGCGATCGTGGTCTTCTTCCATCAACAATTGACATTTTAGTTTCATACAAAAGCTATACCAACTAACTATTGCTTTGAAACCGGATTTGGTATTTGAATCTCCAAAGATTTCCTACCCTCTGAGTAAAGAATTTCCTCATCTTCACCCTAAATATCTTACCCTAATTCTGCAATTGCGTCTCCTAATTCTAAATACTCCAGCCAGGCCAAACATTGTACCTACTTTTATTCTGTGTGATGCTTTAAGATCTTACGTCTCGTGTTGCTAAATACTGTAATTTTAAAAAAAAGTAATCTAATGCTTGAAACAATGAGAAATTATATCTTGGAATGGCTATTCCTGCAATGCTTCTGAAATTGTATTCAATCATGTAAGAGGTACAGTGTTCTAACCATAATCTACAAATCCTGTGTGAAAGTAATAGAATAATTATTTTCTCTTGTAGTGAATGTTATTCAATATTTGTTCTTATTTATATCTTTCACCAATTTTCCACAAGATATAAATAAATATTGGTTGGAGGCAGCACTCTAATAGAGATAGGCACTGTTGTGCTTTTATGAATGTCGTAACTATTTTCTCCAACATAGTCAGACATAAAATGCAGCTTTTTAGAGATTCCAGCTAATCCTGTTTTGAAAACAAACAGCATGCTGGGATCAGAGATGAATTAAGCTCTGTTGATAACCGTAATTAACTTTACATTCGGAGTCTTTAAATTTACATTCAAAGTTGGAATTGAATCAACAGTTGAATGCATTTTTAACTATCCATTTGTAGTTCAGCTACTAATCTGCCACAAAGCTTACTGCAATGTATGAATTATTTTAAGTGTATTGTGGTATGATAGAATGTTTTCAGCAGAGGAGGAGACCATTTTGCCTGTCATGTTTGTGCTGGCTCAATGAAGGAGCAGATTATCTAATGCCACTCTCCTGCATATTTTCCTTTTTAGATAATGACTTTATTAATTTCCATTTGAAAGCCTCATCTCAGTCTTACTGTTTGGCAGTGTATTCCAGATCCCAATCACTCACTGTGGGAAAGGGTTCTACATATAGAGTCATAGGGTTGTGCAGCAAAGAAACGGATCCTTTGGTCCAACCCATCCATGACAACCAGATATCCTAAAGTAATTTTGTCTCATTTGCAAGCATTTGGCCAAGTTCCCTCGAAACCCATCCGATTCATATACCCATCCAGATGTCTTTTAAATTTGTAATTATACCAGTCTCCACCACTTCCACTGGCAGCTCATTCCATACACACACCACCCTCTACGTGAAAAAGTTGCCCCTTAGGTCCCTTTTAAACCTTTCTCCTTATCCTAAACCAATGCCATCTAGTTCTAGACTCCCTCCACTCCAGGGAAAAGACCTTGTCTATTTACCCTATCCATGCCTCTCATGATTTTATATACTCGATAAGGTCACCCCATAGCCTCTGACATTATCGACTTATTTTGCCAATTACTCTACATCTGTGCCCCTGGTCAATAATCCTTCTACTAATGGGAACAGTTTAATCCCTAACTACTCTATGCAGATACATTGGTCTTTTTGAATAACCATATTAAATCTCCTGCTGAAAATGTGTTGCTGGAAAAGCGCAGCAGGTCAGGCAGCATCCAGGGAACAGGAGAATCGACATTTCGGGCATAAGCCCTTCTTCAGGCTTATGCCCGAAACGTCGATTCTCCTATTCCCTGGATGCTGCCTGACCTGCTGCGCTTTTCCAGCAAAACATTTTCAGCTCTGACCTCCAGCATCTGCAGACCTCACTTTCTCCCCATATTAAATCTCCTGTCAAATGAATGTTCAAATTCACTAGTATAGCATCAGGGAACAAAACAATCTGGCTTATGCATATCAATATCAAAGTTTTAGCAAATCCTGGATCATTACTTTGTACTCAAAGGAAAGCAAAATATTTCAAATGTTGAAAATCTGAAAAAAAAGGAAAATTCTAAAGAAATTCTGAAATGATCTAGCAGCACCTATGGAGAAAGAAACACAGTTAGTGTTCCAAGTCTCATATGGTTCTTCCTCTGAAGAAGTGAGATCGGACTCAAAACATTAACTCGATTTCTGTCTGCACAGATGCTGCCAGACCTGCTGAGTTTCTTTAGCATTTTCTGGTTTTTATTTCAATATTTTACAAGTTTAGTGTTACTGAAGAGAATGAAAAAAAACTGAGAGCCAAAAGCTACATTGGATTACAAAATAAGCCAGATGACTATTTTTAATTTGTACCATTCACTGGATCTCATTAAAATCTTTAACCAGAATGTAGTTAGAATGCAGACTTGTAAGCATGTGGAATGGTTGAGGATATTAGTTATATATACAATACGTTTCAGTGAAAACTACATGAGTACTTGAAGGAGAAAAGAATTATACATTATACGTTCAGCAGAGAATAGGAGGTAAATAGGAATGCAGGAACCTCATGTGGAGCATAAGCACTAACCTAGAGTGTTTTTTTATCGATATTTTTATTGAAAATTTAACATATTTTTACAAGTTTACAAAAAAACCCAAGTATAAACATTGATATACAATTAAATCTTAAATAAATAATAACCAAAATTTAACAAAAGAAAAATACTGAGAAAAAAAAAACAAAACTCAACTAACTACTAATCTAACCTACAACTAACCAGAGTGTATAATTAAGTCTCTTACATTATTCAAATAAGAGAAAGAAAAAACCAACAGTTAACACAGAAATTGGGTAGTGAGATACATGCTCAGAATGTATTCACATCAAATGTAACAAAACCCGTATTCATGCGGGATTCCTCTCCCAAGGGGCCCCGGACCAGCCAGGTTCGCCATCTCAGTTAAATAAAAGCCCTTGTTAGGATGGCCAAAATATCTGTATTTATATAATTCAAGAAGGGCTGCCATATTTTATGGAATAATGCAGTCTTTTGGTGCACCATATTTGTAAGGAAGTCAAGGGGAATATACTCCATGATTAATCTGTGCCAATTTGAAAGTCCAGAGGGGCCCTCAGCCACCCAGTTTACCAAAATATTTTTCCTTGCACAGAAAGAGAGAATAGAAAATAATCTCTTCCCGTGCACATCCAGGGAGGGTAAGTTCAAAAAGCCCAAAAGGAGAGAAACAGGGTCCATTCTAATTTCAGTTCCTAAGATTTCTGTCAGAGCACTTGCTACTTTAGTCCAATATCTATGGATCTTACGACAGGTCCATAAGCAATGTAGAGCTGAAAATGTGTTGTTGGAAAAGCGCAGCAGGTCAGGCAGCATCCAAGGAGCAGGAGAATCGACGTTTCGGGCATGAGCCCTTCTTCAGGAATCCTTCTTCCTGAAGAAGTGCTCATGCCCGAAACGTCGATTCTTCTGCTCCTTGGATGCTGCCTGACCTGCTACGCTTTTCCAGCAACACATTTTCAGCTCTGATCTCCAGCATCTGCAGTCCTCACTTTCTCCCATAAGCTGTGTACAAGAGTGCCCACCTCTATTTTACCTTTGGGACACATTGGAGATGCTCCTGCCTTAAATTTTGCCAATTGTTCCGGTGCTATATGGGCCCTGTGAAGTATCTTCAACTGAATGGCCTGAGTTCTGTTGCAGATGGTGATTCTCCTGGCATATTCCCAAATGTCATTCCACGTTTCTATAGAGATTTCTAGTCAAAAATCCTGATCCCATGCTTTAAGCAGATTGTCCATATCTCCCAATACTTCATCATGTAATAAATGATAAATAGCACTGATGGAAGATACCCCCATTGGCCATAGCACTCTACGTTCTCTATCTGATTTATAAAGACTATCTAATAACGTAGTCTTCTTCTGCATATAATCTCGAATTTGGAAGTATCGAAAGAGGTCTCCATTAGGTAATCTGAATTTCTGACCCAGCTGTTCAAAAGACATCAGGACCCCTTCTATAAACAGATCCCCTAAACAGGAGATACCCCTGGATCTCCAGAGTTTGAAAGTGGCATTTGTAAGCCTCGGTTGAAATCCCCATGCTCCCCCTATCGGAGCATAGGGGGATGTTTTATGTGAGTTGCCCTCATTTTGCCGCATTATATTCCAAGCTTTAATTGTGTTTAGTATTATAGGGTTTTTACGGTGGTTCATAATGATTTTCCTCTTATCTGAAAATAAAAGTTTAATAAGTGGGCATTTTACTTGAGAAGCCCTGATGTCCAGCCAGATTGATTGCGGGTCAGGCAAGACCCAACCGGCTATGTAACTTAATAGGGAATTTAACTGATATTTCCTAAAATCTGGGAAATCCAGTCCACCCCTTGCCTGTGGAAGCTGTAGCTTCTTCAGCTTAATGAGGGGCCGTCTATGATTCCAGATAAAGGAACCCAAGCAGCCATATAATTTACGTAGTGCCAGCCTCGGCAGCATCACCGGAAGCATTTTCATAGGGTATAGGAGACGGAGCAGGAACCTAGAGTGTTTTAATTTGGAGATCCCGGTGTTGGACTGGGGTGTACAAAGTTAAAAATCACACAACACCAGGTTATAGTCCAACAGGTTTATTTGGAAGCACTAGCTTTTGGAATGCCATTCCTTCATCAGGTGGTTGTGGAGGACACAATTGTAAGACACAGAATTCATAGCAAAAGTTTACAGTGTGATGTAACTGAAATTATATATTGAAAAATACCTTGATTGTTTGTTGAATCTTTCAAAAAGTAAAGACATTGTGATCGAGGATAAAGCGGATGAGTTGTAGGACGGTGTTTGGAGATTGGCAATTATTGTTGTTGAGTTTTGAGGCTGTTGCTGCGATGCCGTC